>NC_058158.1:21765573-21978085 GCF_020080835.1 Cotesia glomerata | reverse complement strand
CCGAACTCCATGTATACAAATAGCGTCTAAAAAATAAGAGGGCGTTAGTGTTCCACGAAAATTCAAAATGGCGTAGGGAGTGAAAGCGGTAGTTTCAAATGGAATTGATAGAATGAATAAATTTTGAATCTAATTCAATGAATGAATGAATGTGAATTATAATTAATTTTTAAATAATTTTTAATTTTAATTAAATTAAATGTTAATTATAGTTAATTTCAATTTTAATTAAATAATTAAAAATAATTAATTAATTAAAAAATGAATAAATAAATGAGTAGAGTCAAATAATTAAATTATTTAACAGTACTTAATGAAATAATTTAAATAAATTAATTTGTTAAGAAAAAGAAAGTAATTAAATAAAATCAACAAAACTTATTTACCGTAATTAGTTTTAAATATTAATGTAATTAATAATATAATTTACTCCTAGAAATGAAATAATTTTTTTATAATTTTAATAAGTTTGAAAGGTCAATAGTAATGAGAAAAATTTTAATATAGATAAATATTATATTGTTAAACGTACAACTTTTTTTTATAAAGAAAATAAGTTATTTATGAGATAATGATTAATTAAATAGAAGATAATAATTCAAGTAATGAATATTTAAAATAAGATTCGTTTAAATTATAGTTTATGTTACTAGTTTAGAAGTTTTTTCAGAGTTTTCATTTTTTCTCTTCTCAACTGATTTCTCTTGTTAAAAGTTCTACCGAGAAAATACAGCCTCATGGTTATGTAAAAATCAATTATTTCTTTGGTGATTTCAAGCTGATGAACTGCACACCCTACTAATGATAATGTTGGTAGAATTTTCTCAACTCGGTTTAATATTTTATAAATAATTCCATGACTCAGCCCCACTCTACCAACAACGTCCAAAAAAGCAGCTTCTAATTGCACAGTCAATTGAAATAAACTGTCACTTGCTCGCGATAATCCTCCATACTTTTCCATTAAATCAATGAAACGGTCCCGGCAATGCGATTCATCATTAGACGATTGAAGACTTTTTAAACACAATAGGCACTTACACTTAGCTTTAAGTTTTCTAACGATATAACCGGCCATGTAAGCCTGAACTTCTCGGCTTGTTGACACAACGTCATAGTCATGGTCTTGAAGCATGCATTCCTCTGTTATAGAAGTATTTGGCTCTGATTCTGTAATTGTATCGCTTAAGTCATTTTCACTCATAGCAGTGCCATCGCTATTGTTGGATGAATTATCTTGCCAAATTGCATCAAGCGGTACAGCGTTCTCAAGCATTTGGTCAATTTTTTCCAACCACTCCATTCGCGGGTGACGAGACATTTCCAATGAGTCCTTTGTCTTCATTAGAGTTTGAAGTAATTCAACTCCAGTTACATTTGAACCTTTTGGCGGTTTAATCATGGCATTGCAACAATACAAACGAAAAACTTGACCAAACTGCTGAGGAGTTGGATGATCATTGGCACCACAACTGTATCTCATAATAGAAAACAATCTCTATAAATAAACAATAATAATAATAATAATAATAATAATAATAATAATAATAATAATAATAATAATAATAATAATAATAATAGAAAAAATTTGAGCATTCAATAGATAGAATTTCTTAGACTATTACCTCAAGATTATCTTGAGTTAACCGAGATGTTAGAATATATTCGTATCCATAATCATTGTGTAACTCAGATAAAATTTCCAAAGTTGCTCGTAACGTTACTTTAAAACCCGATATAGAGCTAGAAGATATAGGGAAAAGTTTTTTTTTTGATTTGGATTTTGGAGTCGTTTTGTTTGATACGGAATTTTTTAGAGTTGAGCTTCTCGGAGTAGATTTTTTTAATACTGTGTTTTTTGGTACTGAGCTTCTCGGAGTTGATTTATTTAATACTGGGATTTTAGGATTGGAGTTATTTGGATTTTCTTCATTTAAAACTGAATTTTCTGAAATGGAGTTCTTTGGAGTAGATACTTTAGGAGTTTTTGTGGTAGTAAACATTTTTTCCCAATCTTCTAAAAACTTCAATAAAGTTAAAATGGCCTGTGTTTTCGGAAAAAGGAAAAGAACATACGGAAATAAATTATTTATGGAAAAAAATAGACAAAAAAATTGTAGGTAAGTTTTTTATAGAAAGCATTAATAAATAATAGTATGCATAGAAGTTTCAAAAAGCGTTTAGAAGTTAGTATTGCGAAAATATTTTAAATTAATTGTTAGTATTGTTCTTAATTTGTCATCTCCTGCCAGCATCGATTATGGGTGATTTTTGTATTACTACTCTTATCCGATTTGATTTCTTCAACTCTTTATCCACTAATAAAAATTTGCAAATGCGCTGAAAATAGGAATAATTTTTTTTATTGATTCTATCAATCTTTGGAGTCTGTGGTGACGTCGATTACCAGAGTATTACAGATGATACAGTATTGATAGAAGACAGCATACGATGAAAATTATTGAATCCATTGTCAGCTACAATCATTCTGTAAATCATTGAAATGTAATTATAATTCATCTTTTATAAGACTTGTAATCTTAATTCAATGTTAGTAAAAAGCATATGAAAAGTTAGTAATAATTATTTAAGATTTAACAAGGAAGTATAAAAGCATAAAATATTAATTTCAAAAAATATGATCTAAATCTGAAAGCAAAATAACACATAAAAGCAAATTAAAGCATTTCTAAACATTTTCAATATTTATATCTATTTTATTACTGACAATACACAGAAAAAGTTATTTACTTTAAACAAGAAAATTTTAATGGAAACTGAGGTTGTTTTGGAGCAAGAAATATTTACCGAAACTCAAGAAAATTAGTTATCTTTCTGTGTATTATAAGTATGGTAAGTACGCGCATTAAAATGTTTAATAATTAGCTCTTGAATTTTTTAAAAATTGTAATTTTGTATTTTTTTACATCCAAAAAATCGATATTTTAAACCCCAAAGATGTTAGTAATAAAGCAAATTAGAGAATAGATGAACATATATAATCAATAATTTTTGCAAGTAAGAAATAATACCAATATTTCTCATACTGTAAGAAAAGATGAATTCCAAACGAACCTTAAAAAAAAATTGTTCAAGTTGCTTAAGCTTCCTCATTGAAAAAAATTAAGAAAGTAAGTTAGCTGTTTTCATGAAGAATGTAGTTAAAGTAATTGATAAATCAAGTTAGTTTCTTAGCCTAATTTATTTGATTACGAAAATTGTGTAATTTTAGCTCAAATTATAAAATCTACTGATTCATGACACTCTTTTTACTACAAAGTGTTCCTTTTTATTAAAAATTTAATTTTTGATAGAATGAGATAAATAAATCATGCAGGTATATTATTACAATAAGAAAAATTATATACAAAAACTCTTGTAATAAAATATCCACAACAAAAATATTGCCACATGAAAATTTTTAATTAATTCTATGAATGAAATTATATTCTTCATTACCTTCTTTTGTTCACAAGTATCCTCAAAGTATAGTGCGCTCTTAGCATCGTGCGAAGTCATAGCTTGGATGCCATCATCAATTATTTTGATAAATTTCTCGGTTGGTTCTGAGCCTTCAAATTTCTCATTTCCATTTTCTCGTAAAATTGTCATTGCACAACGAACTTCACGCGAGTACAACTGTTAATAATACAATTTATTAAGTAAGATCCAAAAGTCATTAAAAATTTATCGTTTTACCTGATAAGCCATTGGAACAGACATTTTTTGGTATAGTTTAGGATCTAAATGGGCAGGTGTCAATTTGTAAGCCATTGCCAAATTAGGTTTTTCAAATTGCTCTACCAGCAAAAGATTTTCCCAATATTTTTTAACCACTCCTACGGGTGTCTATCAGAAAATAACCTTGCTTTTAATTATTAGGATTTAAAAAATGATTAAAAATTGTACATACATTATTTTAAACCTCAGCACCTATCACATATAAAACCTTTCAAAATTACTTATATTACGTAGAAACTGTTTAGCCTTTCATGAAAAAGCTATACACTAAATTGTGGAAAAATTTGTTAAATAATTACCTCAAATTCATCCAACTCAACCAAACCGTTTCGAAAACATTTTAATAAATGTGGGAAGTCTGATATCATATATAATCTGCGGCTAGAGTCACATGGATGTTCACAACTAATATTATTCGTGTCGACTCCTAATTTCGTCCAAACTCCTCTATTCCATTGAGCAGCATCAGTTACTAGAGAATTCACACGGAAACCAGCATTTTCTACAAGTATAATGCATTCTAAAAATAACTTATGAAGAACTTCACTAGTTACACAGTTTTTTGTGATGAAGCATCCTAAAGGTTGAGCAGAATTTCCCCGATACGGTACAAACATGAAAACGAGAGCATGATCTCCAGCAACGTCACTATCAGATTCTGATGTATACTTTCCAAGATCTACAAAACCAGTGTACTCAGCGATTTTTTTATTAAATTCAATATTTTCCAGAAGTTTAACCTCATCAGCTGATATTTGGCCAATTTTATTTTCAGGTGCCATGGATTCTCCTTTTTTCCGTAGAATTTCAAACGTTTCGGGTAGAAATCCAAAAATTGACGAACTAATTTTTTGTATATACTTCGATAACGTGTCGATAGTTGGTAGAGGAATTATATTTCTTGCTCGAATCATATTGTACGTACAAGTGCTTTTCATTCGTATGAGAAGTCATTCATAGATCCATTCAGTTTCATATCTCCTGCCAGTTGGACCCTTCTTTTGGGAGTTTTCAAAACACATTCTCACTGTTATTTGTTGTTGTTTCGGTAGCAAAGATAGTTTTTTATTAAATTGACCTTGATATACAGTTTTTATTTTTCTTTGAATGCCACGTAATTTTGATGTAGATAATTGCAGCTGAAATAAGTAAAAAAACTTATTAACAAAAAATTTGAACAATTTTCAGTAATAATAAAAAACGTTATTATCAACGTCGCAGTTGAAAAATACTCAATGACAATGATCATTTTAAGATTTGATTCTGTGTAAAAATAATAAATAAAAAATAATTGAGTCAATTACAACGATAACAATTACCTTTTGTAAAAAAAAAAACTGATTAAAAATTTAATTATACCTGTTGTTGAATACGTTTTGTTTTTTTATAGAGTTCCAGATTGGTAGCTTTAGAAGTTGTTTTTTTCATTTTGTTCTTACTATTAAGGATTCGACTTTTTTCTTTTTTTTGTAAATTTAAACGTAGTTTTTGACATTCTTGACATCTTGGACAAGCTTGACAACGTTTGTATTTATCAGTCACGTCAGCATGACATTTTAATGAGTACCTAGTTTTAAAAAATTGAACAATTATTTATTCAGAATACATATTAACTTTTCCGATAATTCAGTACCCTTGTATTATATAAAGTAAATACGAAAACAATTTAATTTCAAATAATACCTTTTTTTATCAAATCCAGTTCCAGTGCATAATATTTTTTGTTCCATAGATTTTAAATAATCAATTAAATCATTGACCGATTTTATTTCTCCATCAATTATTTTTTCATAATTCTCTAAAAATGTTACCTGTAACAAATAAAATTAAATTGCATTCAAGGTTTTAGCTCATTACAGAATGAATACAAAATTTATTTTTTTTAATAAATAGTTAAAACATATATTATTTTACCGATACAGATTTATCTTCATCCAGGACCAACCGCAGTCTTTCTTTAAATTTAATACGATCAAACTGAATCGCTATTAATTTATTAATACCAAGTAAAAAGCTCCAACCAATCGGAAACAACTTGTTCAGTTCAGTAATGATCGCCATAATTTCAGCATCATTATCAAAATTTATCTAGAATATTGAAATTTCATTTGATTTCATGCAAACAATATAGACTTTATAATTAAATATTTATAACACGGTATAAAAATTGTACTCTAGGATTTTTTTTATAACTATTGGAACGGTTGATTAAAGCATGATAAAAAAAAATATATTTACTTGTCGGTTAATATCAAAATGCTCAGAATATTTTTGCCGCTTCAATTTCTCAATTTCATCAGGATATTCTAATTTTCGTTTCACTGGTAGTCTATGTTGCAGTAAATTGTTATTGATTTGTTTAATATCTTGATTCGTCTGATGTGACTGTTCCTGGTTCTCTATTCTGACCTCATCAAAATTAAATTGTTCTTCGGCTACTTGCTGTTGCTGATTTTGTTCAGGTAATAACTCAGATGTCAGATTTAAAGATTGATCTCGGTTCTCTTCAACTTCTTGCTGCTGTTGCTGCTGCTGGTTTTGTTGATATTGCTGTAGTGATTCAGACTTCTTTGATATCTCATCCAACAATTGACCCTGGTATTCAACACTCGCTTGATGCTGCTGGTTTTTTTGTTCATGTTGCTCATGTATTAATTGAGGCATCTTTGATGTCTCATTTAAAGCTTGGATGTTACAGTCATCAATAATTGAAGATTGTTTGGCATTGACAATCAATGGAACTGATCCTGGGATACGAGTTATTCTACCTTTTGTAATTTCATTTATTTCACCGTTTGGTAAATTTATTAGATAAGAATTTTGAATTGCATCATTATGAAAATGCAAGTCACAAACATACTGACGGTCGTTTAATTCTGTTTTTAACGAGTCTATCCACTGCTGACGTTTTATTGGACACTGTTCAAACACGCAGTAAAGCAAAATACAATATATTTTGTAATGAATTAAAAAAATTACATGCCGCGGTAGTAGGATATTTTTAAGTTAACTTGAGTACAAACGGAATCAACACTTTTAAATTAATATAAGACAAAATAATTTTGATTTTATTAAAATGAATTTTTATGATACTCAAGTTAGTCGATGTTTTTGATTTTTTGATTTTTTTTAATAATTAAATTAGAATAAAAAAATATTTTTTTGAAATTGCACTTACAGTTTTTCAAGTTTTGAACAAATGACAATTATTTTTCTTTTTTTTGCAATCATTTATTCATTAAAAAAAATTTTTTAATTTTTAAATGTCGGATAACTTAATTTTGAATGAAAATTAAGTTAGCTGACGTTTTTAATTTTTTGATTTTTTTTTTCAATAATTAAATTAATACAAAAAAATATTTTTTAAAAATTGCACTCACAAATTTTCAAGTTTTTTACAAATGAAAATTTTTTTTTATTTTTTTATAATAATTTTTTCAATGAAAAAAAAATTCTAAAAATTTTTAGATATCGGCTAACTTAATTTTCATTGAATTTTTTTGTTTTATTTATCTATTAATATTTTAATATTTTTACTTACCTGTGGTACTTTAAAAAATCCTGGACCTTTTAAATTTAATTGACTCCGTCGCTTTTTATCAGCGGCACTTCCACTATTACAATTTTTAATAGCACACACCCTACCCATTTTTTATTTTTTTATAAAAATAAAACTTACAAAATTATTTAAACTATATCACGAGATTGTTCGACACATTTGTTATTGTTTACTTACAAAAAATGCGGTTGACATTTACTTGCTCACTTCACATGTATTTACGATGCTATATTCACGTCAGTACAAAAGGAACATTAGCGACGCTAGTGGTGAAAAAAGGTAACTTAACCGGTACGATTTTAGTGGGCAGACTCTGTCAATTATCCCGTTTGAGTTCGGGCTCCTTATCTAGTCTCCATGATTTCATTATAGAAATTAACTTGCTTTAAAGATAATGTGGTAGGCTAATAACTGTAAGTACTGCAAACTATAATGGTCAAAATTATACATGGTCTACAAAAACTGGAGTAAGAAAAGACGTTGGTAGCACTTATTAATAAGCTGTATTATACTGTACAGAAAAATCCAACTAGATACAAGTAATATCGACATTATTTATAATAAATAAAAAGTCATCTTGACAAATAATAAATAAGTCAAATAAATATACTAACTAAAAACAATTATATAATAAAAAGTTATTGGCTATTTTTTACAAAAGTTAAAAATAAAATTATCATAAACAATAATACATTATATAAGATATAGTTATAAAGCATAAGAAATCGTAAAGATTATTAGCCTTAAGTTGCGCGAGCATCAAATACACTGGTTACAAAGTTATATGAATTCAACGGTCATATGTCCTTAAATGTGACTGTAACAATTCTTAAAAGACTGAATATGAGTATATCATTATCAGTAACTGGAAAAAAACTCTCTCAAAACAAATACCAACTGTCACGTAGCTGCAGAGGGAACATAAAGTATCTGATATTAATTCACACTGCTGCTAACTAGCTGTTAGGGCAAGTGGATGGCACCCAAACTGTACAGTTGAATTTTGTTTTGTGTTTTGTGAGCTGTTCTGTGGATCCAAGAAAAAAAATAATTATGGTTGTTTTGATTTGAGTCGAAAAAAATATTATCAACTTCTTGTATAAGTATATTTTTTATGATATGGAGTTTGACGATGATTTTTTGTTTGAAGAAGATAAAATGTTAGTAAAATCGATTATTTAAACGACTCAAAAGAGTTTCCTCAGAAGTTTTTAAAATTCAAGCGTTCAATTATTTTCTACTTTTTTTTTTAATATTCATCAAAAAAGTCAAAATTTTATTTTTGTGATGCTTTAACAATTTGTTAAAGTTAAAATAAACACTAATTTACTAATTTTTCACGGTTTGTTATTACGATTGTGTGAATTTTACTAAACACGTCTACGGGCTATACCCAGTCTCGATCTGACAACTGATTTAAATTATATCTTATCTTTAAATAACAGACAATTCATAACAAAATTATTAGCAAAAAATGACTGAAGATAGATAATTCGATTGAGAATATTTCTATGATTTGATTATTAAACTACGTTATTATTTTTTTAGCTATTTTATTTTCTATAGAAATATGAGCATGAAGTGATGATTGGATGCCGTTTAGTAGGTTCCGATCGGTTTAGTCGTTCAAAAGTTATAACCGAGTCACATACTCACATACTCACACACACACACACACACACACACACACGCGCGCGCACACACACAAGTAGCAGCCGTCGATCCACTCCTAGCAGAAGGCCAGTATGGTTTCTGGAAAGGACGATCAACCCTGGATGAGATCAACCTGGTGGTCGATACAGCTAAGGAGGTAATCGCTGGAAAGAGATGGGAACGTGGCAGAAAGAAGTATTGTTTAGTGGCTGCCTTGGATATCAAAAATGCCTTCAATTCCACTAACTGGGACTGCATCATGCGAGCTCTCGAAGATAAAGAAGTGCCAGGATACCTGCGCAGAATGGTAGCAAACTACTTTACAGACAGAGTCCTCAAATATGACACGAAAAACGGTCCAAGGGAGTACGAAATAACCGGAGGAGTGCCACAGGGCTCGGTTTTGGGTCCTTTGCTGTGGATCATCATGTATGATGGTCTCCTGAGAGTTGCATTACCATCAGAGGTGAAACTTGTTGCATATGCCGATGATGTAGCGGTAGTGATTGTCGCGAAACACTTGGAAGAGATCAATCTGGCTTTCGATATCACATTTAGCCGGATTAACCGATGGATGGAGATGATGAAGTTGGAGTTAGCCAAGCACAAAACTGAATCTGTGCTCATCACAGAAAGATCGTAGAAAACATCAAGCTGAATGTCGGCGAGCAGGAGATCGCATCGCAACCATTTATCCGATATCTGGGGGTGATGCTGGATGCCCGACTGAACTTTAAGCAACAGGTCGAACACGTAAGTGCTAAAGCATCAGCGGTGGTAACTAGCCTATCAAGACTGATGCCGAATGTTGGAGGCCCGAAGCAGAGCAGGAGACTATTGCTGTCGTCAGTAGTCACATCAGTGCTCACATATGGAATATCCGTTTGGGCAGACGCGCTGGAGACCCAAGAATCATGGAGGAAAGCCGGACCGGTCTACCGATTAAGTGCACTGAGAGTTGCAAGCGCCTTCCGCACAATATCCGAGGAGGCAGTGTGCGGCATTTCTAGAACTCTGCCTCTTAGAGTCCTAGCTGAGGAAAGACGGAACCTATACCACCGAAAGAGGTCATCTACACTGAGCGCTGAAGAACTGAGAACTGAAGAGCGACAACATAGCATAGCAAGATGGCAACAACTATGGGATGCTGCGGAGAAGGGAAGATGGACTCATCGACTTATACCAAGGATTGACGTTTGGCTTAACCAGAATCCCGGCGAGGCCAACTACTATCTGACCCAGATGTTGTCAGGACACGGCTGTTTCCGGGAGTACCTTTATCGCTTTAAGCACGATAATTCCCCAGAGTGTCCGTCTTGCCCAAGAGTTGCTGAAAATGCAGAGCACGTTTTCTTTGAGTGCCCTCGTTTTAACCCACAGCGTGATGAGTTAGAGAAGATCCTGAACAAGAAAATCACACCAGAGTCAATAGTAGAAGAAATGCTGTCATCCGAAGCTGCCTGGAACGCCACAAGCACGTTTACCACCGAAGTGCTTACAGAGCTGCATTCCATTGAAAGAAAAAGGGCAAATGACAGAAACTAGAAGGAAGGAAAAATAACACCTTAGCCTCCAGAAGGAATAGCAGTAGCTAGATCCTCCCCTCACGAAGTAATGCCTGATGGCGGTTTCCATGAGGGATTAGAGGAAAGAAGAAAAGGGGTTTAGGGTTTAGTGGGTAGGGGCGTTAGCGTCGAGTTTTAGTATGACGCTGCGTCGAGTCGCCACATATCCAGGCCGAACAGCTATGCCTGGAATCCGTAAAAGGGATTCCCCCCCCCCTAAGTTAAAAAAAAAACACACACACGCACGCACACTCACACACACACACACACACACACACACACACACACACATGCATACATACATACAGGCATAGTGACAACAACGCAGGGGTAGTCAGGGAAGCTTCCTATGACCTTAAATCGTCGAGATCTGATGATAACTTAATTTTTGCAAAATAGGGTGAAAAGAATAACCCCGATTTTTGAAAATCTTCGATTTTCTTAGCGGGAAGTTAAAAATAAAGATCTGCAAAAAATCATCTTTAGATTTTTGAGAAATGAAAACAAAATACTTCTTTTTTTGTGTTTCTCGTCATTTTTGATTATAATACTCCGGACCCAAATTTTCAAAAAAATAAAAAAATAAGGATATCCAATAATTAAATAAGAAAATAAAAAATCCGAGATAAATCATCTCTAGATTCTTGAAAAATGAAAACATGAAATTTTTTTGATTTCGATTTTGATTATTTTTTACTTTGATGTCCGGCTCCAAAATTTTCAAAAAAATCAAGAATGAAGGATATCTAACGATCCGACTAACAAATTTAAAATAAAAAAAATATCATCTTTAGATTTTTCAAAGACAAAAAGGTGACTTTTTTTTTTTTTTAATAATAATCATTTCATTCGCAGATATACGTCCCACAATGCCCTAAGCCAAAATTTAAAAAACTAACTGAAATCATCTTTTTAGAATCCAAAAACAAATTAAATTTGAAAATTTCATATTCATGAACCGATCGGAAACACGGTGAGAGTTTCCCAAAATTTAATTTTTAATTAAAAAAATTTTTTAGTAATAAAAAAATTTCGTTTATTATCACCTGTAGGTAAGTCAACGACAAACAATTTATAATTTGGTAAACTTGAAAAACTTAATTTCGCTTGTAGATATCCCTATCTGAAATTTTATTTTGTCTGCTGTCCGCTAACTTCAGGGTCACATAGAAATAGATATTTTTAACTTTTACTCATAGAAAAAACGTCCGAATTTCGCAACTCTTTGGGAAGAAATAACTCCCGATAGTAACGTTGAACAAGTTTAGGGCGAGTTTCTGTTGAACAACAGAAATACTGTATTGATATATACTTTTTAGGTAAAGATTGTTTTAAAAAGCTGATTTAATTATTTTGCATTCGGGCAATTCTAGTCACCATAATTCTTAATTAGATGATCTTTTTTTCCGATTATAAGGCTTATACAACCTACGCACACACACACACACACACACACACACACACACACACACACACACACACACACACACACACACACACACACACACACACACACACACACACACACACACACACACACACCCCCGCGAAGAAATGCCTTACGGCGGTACCATGGGGGATCAGAGGATAGAAGAGAAAGGGGTTTAGGGTTTAGTGGGTAGGGGCGTTAGCGTCGAGTTTTTAGTATGACGCTGCGTCGAGTCGCCACATATCCAGGCCAAACAACTATGCCTAGAATCCGTAAAAAGGATTCCCCTAAAGGGAAAAAAAAAAAAAAATTAGGAAAACGGTTGACACTGAAGGCCATTCCTGCAACTTCCCGCTAATTCCGTTAATACCTGGTTGCTTTTTGAGCTCTTCGAGCTCAAAAGTACAATCTGTGTGTTGTTTTAAGCTCTCCGAGCTCAAAAGATACCTTTTCTATTTTTTTGAGCTCTTTGAGCTCAAATGTCTGATAGAAGTTTCATGGAACACTATTTTTGAATGTTCATACCGCAATAACTTTTGAATGAATGAACCGATTTTTACGCGGTTGGCGGCATTCTACGTAGTTTTTAAGCCTTATAAATAATTTCTAAGTTTCAATTGGTCAAACTAGCAATTTCGGAGTAACTCTGAACCACCCATTTTCTCGGTTTTCTTTCGTTCACGATATCTCTCGAACGAATCAACCGATTTTGACCAGCTTGGTGGCAATCGACGTGGTTTTATGATGTTAAGAGCTGATTAGTTTTTGGAATCGATCGGTAGAGCTGTTTGAAAGTTATTCCAAAAAATGTCGAAGTTATGTTGAAAAAATCCTTATTTCCAAATATTTCGTCGAGGATATCTCTCGAACTAATCAACCGATTTCCACGTTTTCGGCGGCAATCGACGCGGTTTTTTAACTTCTGAAATTATTCTATATCATCAAAAACGATCCGAGAAGAAATGACGAAGTTATGTGAAAAAAACACTTTTTTCGGTTTTCTTTCGTTCACGCTATCTCTCGAACGAATCAACCGATTTTGATCGGGTTGACGCCGATCGGCGTGGTTTTTCAAGCTTAAGGGCGGATTAGTTTTTGAAGTTGATCGATAGAGCCGTTTAAAAGATATTCCAAAAAAACTACTTTCAAAAATGATTTTTTTCTTATTTTTTTTAAGATTTTTCAAGATTTCTTAAAATCTATCGGTCCGAATCGGTTCAAATTCTCAGGAAATCTAAGTTCAGCGTAGCCCTTTCGAATGGCACCAACCGCGATGAAATCGGTTCAACCGTTCAAAAGTTATAAGCGAGTCACATAGTCACACACACACACACACACACACACACACACACACACACACACACACACACACACACACACACACACACACACACACACACATACATACATACAGACATAGTGACAACATCGCGGGGGTAGTTAGGGAAGCTTCCTGTGACCTTCAAACGTCGAGATCTGATGAAAACTCGATTTTTGCCAAACGGGGTAAAAACAATAACTTCCCGATTTTTGAAAATCTGAGATTTTTAGCGGGAAGTTAAAAAAAAAAAAAAACACACACACACACACACACATCATTCCGAAATTGAATTGTAGAATAGCGAAATTTTCATTTGTACAGATAGACGTACGAACAAATGTTCTGAAAGACAAAATATTCAAACATTAATAACTCAATACCTAACTATCGCACAGAAAACTAAAAGATGGTTAAAAAAATAAATAGTATATATTACACACCTAGGGAAGTAAAGTAAGAAATGTCTCAGATCACATGTAATTGTCAACAAACATGTGATCCGAGACATTTCTTACTTTACTTCCCTAGGTGTGTAATATACTAATTTCTAGAAAAATATCCAATGGTTTTTTGAAAAAAAAAATAGGAAAACGGTTGACCCTAAAGGCCATCCCTGCAACTTTCCGCTAATTCCATACTTAAGCGCTCAAACACACACACACACACACACACACACACACACACACACACACACACACACACACACACACACACACAGATACACACACATACACACCATCGCGGGAATAGTCAAGAAAGCTTCCTAGGACCTCAAAACGTCGAGATCTGATGAAAACTCGATTTTCGAAAAACGGAGTAAAAACTAAAAACAATTTCCCGATTTTCGAAAATTTTTAATTTTCTTAGCGAGAAGTTAAAAATTTTTTCTCTTCTTTACACGAACGCGCGTATTTTGTCGTGATATCGCTTAATCTAATATAGTTGAATCTTGACATTTTTTTTTCTCAAAATTACAAAAAAGTAATTATTTTATTTTATTTCACAGGGGTATGATAATTACGTCCGGTAATGTGACCATAAGAAAAAATCCCAGTAATTTGATAGGTATCAGTATTGGTGGTGGATCTCCATATTGCCCTTGTTTATATATTGTTCAAGTATTTGACAATACCCCTGCTGCTTTGGAAGGAACTTTGCAGTCAGGAGATGAATTATGTTCTGTTAATGGAATATCGGTAAAAGGAAAAACCAAAGAAGACGTTGCCGCTATGATTCAATCGTCTGAAAATCAAGTAAGCATCAACTATAACAAACTTCATGCTGATCCTCGTCAAGGACGGACGCTAGACATAGCGTTGAAAAAAGTAAGTTTTTTTATCGAATATGTTTCTTCTAGTAATAATTTTAATGTACCAATCTAATAAACTAACTAATAATAGATAAAAATTACAGGTTAAACATCGTTTAGTGGAAAGTATGGGTAGTGCAACAGCTGATGCTCTTGGATTATCCAGAGCTATTCTGTGTAATGATGCTCTTGTTCAAAAACTTATTACTTTACAGCGTACTGAAAGTTTATATAAAGATCTAGTAGCTCATGCTAAATCAATGCTACATGCATTTTTTGATCTGATACAAATTCACAAAGGTACTCGTAAAATTTCAATACTTAATTTTAAAATGATACTGAATTTAATACATGCTAGCTTATATGAACAGAATTAGAAAGACGGAAAACCTGCGAGCTAGTTTGATAGAATTTATCGTTATGTATCAATACCGTTATTTTTAGGTACATTTTAAGATTGGGAGAATAATATTTGATCATGAAAATTTCTGCGTGTGCCCTTTATTACAATTTTTTTTCAACTATTTTTTTAATAGATCAATTGCAGCTATCTCGCTTTAAAATATGCATACGATATAAATTTAAATCTACAAATTATGATGAGCCAGAAAATGATTGAGTGAACTGACCAACTTGCAACCATCAAATATGTTTAAAATTATTTTTTTGGACTGTAATTATTTTACAAATACGAAATTGGTGAAAGTCACAAGCATAAATTACAGCTCAGTCTCATTTATAATTTTTTCTCTTGCTCTTCTCGCGATATTTTTTTATTTCAAAAATTTCTAATAAATTATATGAATCGATCGAATACATTTTGAAGAACTTCAAAAATAAACTTTAAATAAAAATTTAGTCGAATAACATTTGAAAAGCTGTATCAATCAATACCAAAATCCAATCTATTATATTCTCAAAAAAACCGCAGCAGATGCCGACAACGGAATCAAAATTGATTCACTCGGTCGGAAGATATTTTGTGCTATAAATAATGCATTTAGGAAAATATATTTTAAAGTAGTTAAAACTCCTAAAGTAGTTGAAAGTCATAAAAAAAAATCGATAAGTTTTAGGCATAGTCTCCTGAGTTAACCGTTTTTAGTAAATTTCATCAAAATCTAACTATTGCATCTGTCTTCATGACGGAACTTTTATAGTATATTACATACCTAGGGCTTTCTTATTTACTGCTCAAGGTGTGTATACTATTTTTCTTCTCGACGGAGGCAGAAAGAGCCAACTTCGTTCAGCGCAGCGGGATTGTAAAGTATGCTTAAAATAAGTACACAAAAACATAGTGGTTCTACGTGAGAAAATTGGCGCATAACACCGACACAAAAAAAAAATTAAGTAGAGTGTGCATTTGACCGGACCTACCTAAGGGTACGTATTTTGGTCCGCTGAATCCGAATTCGAGGTCAGTTTGACCCCTACACCCTCGAAATTTCGAGAAAACTTCGAAAAACCGTAAAAATGATGAAAATCGGCAGTTTTAATGATAAAATAATTTTTTGGAACTAAACTAAGCGTGATTTTCATGTATTTCGATCCGCTGAATATGAATCGAAATTTTATTGAGACCACGAGCCATTTTAAATGTGAAAAAATCACACAAAACTCTCGAAAATTCCGAAAAAATATAGTTTTCATGATAAAAAAAACTTTTTCTGGTCCAATTCAGATAAAATTTTATATCTTTTGATGTCTTCAATTCGCATCTTAATTTTTTTAGTCTATTCACCCTCTAAAGCTGGAAAAATTCGAAAAAATTGTAAAAATTACCATTCATAACAGAAAAAAAATTGATTGAACATGATTTAATGCCTAAAATAAATACTCTATAACGTAGATATATCAAATAACTTGAAATCTGTGAAAAACACAAGACATTAAAAGATAGAAAGAAATGATTTTTACGAATCCTAAACTTTCCTTCGTTTGTATCGCACTCTTTTATCCTCAAATGATCTTCGTAGTGGATTCCTCTTTCGTTTACGATTTTCTTTGGGTACTTCTCTTTTTAACATCCAACAAAAATCTGCCATCATGTTAACACTCCAATTTCCTTGGTATCTACTCTCCATTTCACTGATGTCTTGGTGAAAACGTTCTCCCTGTTCTTCACTATAGTCTCCACAATTGTCAGGGAAGTGGTCAAGATGAGAATCTAAAAAGTGTAATTTGAGATTCATTTAACAACCCAAATTTTTGTAGTTTTCCAGCAATGCGTCAACTAAAATGCTGTAATCCTCACTTCTGTTATTTCCCAAAAAGTTTTGTGAAACATTTTTGAAGCTTACCCAAGCTGCTTTTTCTGTGTCGTTCATTGTTCCTTCAAAATTTGCATCCTGAAATAAAGATTGTAGAAATAACAATTCTGTAAACCAGTTGGTGAAGACCATATCATTGGTATTGTGAATTTCAAGTTGTCCTGTTTCTTGTTTTTTTTTCCCACCGGGTTAACATCATGTTACATCGACTACAAATCGTATGTGGAACCCATGCTAAATCCAAATTAGTAATTTGGAGACCAAAACATTCTTCATAAATTTGTTTCATCTTATCAGATAACGATCTTCGATTCCTTTCCAAATTGAATTCTCCACAAATGTAACAAAATAAATCAGGACTTTTATTACACAGATGAGAATTACTTCTTGTAATAGTATACTCTCCAGTAGCCAAGTTTCCCACTTCTGAAGAGCTGCAGTCGCTTAATGACGACGCCTGCGAGCCTGCTTTCTCACTCTGACCAGACGCCGATACTGGGGCTCTGACTCCCTGCATCGTAAAGTATTTATCACTTGTAACTGCCATGACGGCACACACGCCGTTAACCCAGGGACTCTGCCAGATGGTTCTGTTGCCCACTGTCACCACTTGGAGGTGCCCTGGTTACAGGCACAAGCAATTAAGTCTTGCAAAGTCAAAAACGAGAGTAAAAAAAAAAAAAAAAATACTTTTTTCGGAATTTTGGAGGGTTTGTGTGATTTTTTTACATTTAAAACGGCTCGTGGTCTCAATAAAGTTTCGATTCATATTCAGCGGATCGAAATACATGAAAATCACGCTTAGTTTAGTTCCAAAAAATTTTTTTATCATTAAAACTGCCGATTTTCATCATTTTTACGGTTTTTCGAAGTTTTCTCGAAATTTCGAGGGTGTAGGGGTCAAACTGACCTCGAATTCGGATTCAGCGGACCAAAATACGTACCCTTAGATAGGTCCGGTCAAATGCACATTCTACTTAATTTTTTCTTTTTGTGCCGGTGTTATAATTAAATGGCGGTAAATTAAAGACGAAGAATTAAAAAATCAAATGGCGAATTCTCTAGTGCTTACGCTAGAGACGTGGAGAATTCTAAATTTATTTTGATTGAATATGAACTGAATAAGAATCTGATAAGTTAGTATAAATTTGGCACTGGATCTAAATACACACAAGAATATATCACTTTCCAAACTAATGCCATATTTTTCAGCATTTAAAATATAAGATATAATTTACATATTCTTTTTTTGTCAGGCAATGAAAAAAATTTTTTTTTTCAGTATTCGGAGATGCTTTTGTATCAATAGGAGTGCGAGAACCTCAACCTCGTGCCAGTGAAGCATTCAGAAAATTTGGAGAGCAACATAGGCAAATAGAAAAGTTTGGAAAATTGATGTTAAAGATGCTAAAACCAATTTTAAGTGATTTAGGGACTTATCTTCATAAAGTGATTCCAGATACTCGGTTAACAATCAGCAAATATGCTGACGCCAAGTTTGAATATTTATCTTATTGTCTGAAAGTAAAAGAATTAGATGACGAAGAACAGAGTTACATCGCTCTTCAAGAACCATTATATCGTGTTGAAACAGGAAATTACGAATATAGATTAGTTTTAAGATGCCGACAAGATGCTCGGTTAAAGTTTGCTAAACAAAGATCAGATGTTCTTGTAAAATTAGAGTTACTAGATAACAAACATGTTCAGGATATCGTCTGGCAATTTCAAAAATTTGCTTCTAGTCTATCAAGTTATTATTCGAAAACTCAAAGTTTATTATCTACCACAAGTTTATTTCCGGTTGAAGTTGATCTTACACGGTCTGCATTTCATTATAAATTGTCCGAACAACAAATCGTAACTGAAGATGATCTTTACAGTGATGCGGAATTAAGAAACGAAGATGATGAAAACAAGATCAATCCAATTCTAGGAATAGACACTGAATAATTTTTTTAACAATAATTTGGATTAACAACTTTTATTATTTTACATTTTCAGCCATTATGTGCGTAACATCTTAAAAGTATTGATTGATAAACCATGAACAAAATAGTATAGTTATGTGTTATAATTCTATTATAACAGTTGAAGTTTTAATTGTTCTGCCAAAGTATATTTATATATTCATATCTAATCAATTTTCAGAGATTTGAGCATTTATTAAAATATTTTTATTTAAGAAAGTCGTTATGGAAGATTTTAAACAGTTTATATTATATAAAAAATACATGTGTGCATGAGTGTGGACGTGTGTAAACTTTTTTTAACTGTTAAACGGATTGATCGATCGAAATGCGACTTGCAGTATTTAACGAGGTTTTACTAAACTCCAGATTCCCTAAAAATTTTAATCGATTCTGTCATGTAGATGTTGAACAATATAATGAAGATAAAAAAATACTTTTTTTCTTGATCAACTGTAGATTACTCTACTACTGATCAATTCCAAAACTGACTCAGCCCTGTTCTTAACACAATTTCAAATGCCGCTTTTTTTTTTTTTTTTTTTTTTTTTTTAATTAACATTAAGGTCGCTTTAACAGCTAGGTCTCTAGCGACCGCAAATACTTACAATACCATACATATTATTAATATAATACCAATATTTTAATCCATCATAGTTATGTGTATAAATCTTGAATTGAATTCAAAAGCTTAATAAATAATATTGTTGTGTTGAAAGTTTTTTGAAAATAACTCTTGTTTTTCTAGTCAGATCGATTTTTGGAACTCAAGACCTCCAATTTGATTATATGGTTAAACGACTCATTGTACATTGAACGATCATTGTACAATAGTTTGAAAAAAAATGGCATTTTTAAATTACTTTTAGATTTTTTAGTTCAAAGAGCTATACAAATAAGAGATATACCCATATAGCAATCTTTTTCAAGGCTTGAGCAAATCTGGTCTTAATTTCGATAGTTGTTAGTGTCTTTTTCTACTTATGGGCCTTGCTCCAGATACTTGTAGCAAATTCAATTGACAAGTTTTGAACAAGCCTTGTACAAGAACTTTGGGCCAGATTATAGCTCAAGAATTGTGTAAGAAAATTGAGAAAATCTGAAGATGCTTATCGATAAACTAACTATATCAATTCTTGAGAAAGACTTACACCAGAAGCATGCTGAATATACTTGTGCAAGACTTGCTCAAGATCAAATGTTTTTAAATGACCATTTGCATCATTCTACCCCTCCTATATTTACTATAGGATCAGTAGATATCATTCAGCTTAACTTTTTAGAGTATAGACCTACTGTTTAATCGATCAAGACAAAATTATTTTTAAATGAGCACCTCTGAATCAATACATTTTCAAGTAGTGGAGGAGAAAAAGTGCTATAAAATATATAATGCATCATGCATCTTGAGCAAATCTTGAGCAAGTCACGCTTCAACATTTACTGTTAGTTTTTGGTTCACAAATGCTTTAGAAATGAACAAATTACTGAGAGTTACGGATCTTGAGCAAATCTTGAGCAAGTCGTGGGTAAGCGTCTGTTGTAAGTTTCTGATTCAAAAAATGCGTCAAAAAGTTTTTCAATGCACCTTGCATCAGACTTGTCTCATATTCTTGCACAAAATGTCTTGAGCTAGTTATATATAAATCTTGAAGCAGTTCTCTCTACATGAACTTGAGCAAGACCTATATGTAGAAAAAGACATTATCAACTAGGGGTTTTGCTCAAGAAAGGTTTTGTTACCTGGGATAATTGAATAAAAACATTATTTTTAATGATTTATTCACATAACTGAGAGTTTACATTATTTATAACTGAGAGATATATTTGTGACTACTTTAAGTTCGAAAATAGCTGAAAATTTCTACGGTGATCTACAGAATAGATTGTTTTACAGATTTTTCTGAACATTTTTTTTTTTTTTTTAATAGAGCTTTACTTGTAGCGTTTAAAACTCTACAAAAAGGATAGAAAGATACTAAAACATAAAAGATCCTTACGTATTGTTTGGAAGTAAAAATAATTTTAATATTGTACCATTCGATATTAAATATCAGTTTTAAATATATAAAATTTATGCATCAGAGTGAATCGAATATCTGCTTTTCGTGAAGTTTGTTTAGTAATTAAGAATTTTCGTCTGTGAGGTAAACAAAAGTTGTGCACACAGGGTTAAATTCTTTCTTTTACATTTTATATGAGAAAATTTATTCTTTATAAGAAGCCTTATCAAATAAAACGTAAATATAGTAGTTTTCAAAATAATTATAATTTCATATGAAAAGTGTTATTTTCTTTTGACAATATTTACTTTATTTTATAAGTACTAAGTTTATTAGTAGATATAATGTCTATATTTTAAATAATAAATTTAACGACTGCATACTAAGCTAGAAGTTATATTATCAAGACTAGTTGAAAAACAATTAGGAAAACAGTTGACCTGAAGGCCATCCCTGCAACTTCCCACTAATTCCATACCTAGGCGCTTGAAATTACACTTATGATGTTTTTGAGCTCTTCGAGCTCAAAAGTCTGATAGAAGTTTCATAGCACACTCCGTTTTTAGTAGATTTCATAGAAATCTAACTATTGCATTGGTCCTCATGACGGAACTTTTGAAAAATTTTGCTATATTTCGACTCAGCTCGTCAAGCGAATCCAGAAAATGCATATGGTTCAAAAGTTTATATATGTATGTATTTATATATATATATATATATATATATATGGGATATAACGCGGCTTGTCAGGACGATAGCGTCGCCAATTTACAACGGATCTCTACCAAACTCAACATACTTATTCTACAGATAAATACCAAAGTCAAGTTAGAAGATGAGCTTAATCGGTCAAGTAATTTAGAAATACGAGGATTTCAAAATTTTGAAAATCATAAAAATTCATATTTCTTCACTTTCTTACTCGAATAACTTTTGAATGGGATAACTTATTGAAATTCTGTAAAATGTCTCTGAAAGCTCTTAAAATAAGCTTCAATTTCAGTACCAAATAATATGTGTAGTCTCAAAATTATGTCCTATTCCGCTATGCCAATTATGAAATTTTAGTAGATTTCATAGAAATCTAACTATTGCATTGGTCCTCATGACGGAACTTTTGAAAAATTTTGCTATATTTCGACTCAGCTCGTCAAGCGAATTCAGAAAATGCATATGGTTCAAAAGTTTATATATGTATGTATTTATATATATATATATATATATATATATATATATATATATATATATATATATATATGCTATATATATATATATATATATATATATATATATATATATATTTATATATGGGATATAACGCGGCTTGTCAGGACGATAGCGTCGCCAATTTACAACGGATCTCTACCAAACTCAACATACTTATTCTACAGATAAATACCAAAGTCAAGTTCGAAGATGAGCTTAATCGGTCAAGTAATTTAGAAATACCAGGATTTCAAAATTTTGAAAATCATAAAAATTCATATTTCTTCACTTTCGAACTCGAATAACTTTTGAATGGGATAACTTATTGCAATTCTGTAAATTGCTTCCGAAAGCTCTTTAAATAAGCTTTAATATGAGTACCATGTCATATGTGTAGTCTCAAAATTATGCCCCATTCCCCTATGCCAATTATGAAATTTGCTATTGCACTGGTTTTAGTATTTGTCCGTCGATATATATTTTTGTCGATTGCATATAAGTTAAAAGCCCTAGTTCTGTATACAATCTTCGTTATATTTTTTTCTATTCATGATGAAATCTACTTCCATTTCGGCTGCCGAATGGTCTTTTTTAATTTTCAAACCACAATAACTTTTGAATAAATCAACGGACTTTCACTCGGATGGCGGCATTCGACGCAGTTTTTTCAGCCTCATAAAGAATTTTTATTTAAGTTTAAATTGATCAAACAAGGAATTTTGGAGTAATTCCGAAAAAACACTTTCTTCGGTTTTCATTCGTTCACGATATCTCTCGAACGAATCAACCGATTTTGACCGACTTCGCGGCGATCGGCGTGGTTTTTTCATGTTAAAAGCTGATTAGTTTTTGGAATCGATCGGTAAAGCCGTTTAAGAGTTATTTCAAAAAAACCATATTTGAAAAAATTTTTTTTCGTGGTTTTTTTGAGATTTCTCAAAATCTACCGGTTCGAATCGGTCTAAATTGTATTTAAAATCTAAGTTTGGTCAAGCCTTTTCGAATGGCATCAACCGCGATGAAATCGGTCAAACCGCACACACATCAGTTGATGAGGTACAGAGGGTAGGAGCCAAATAAAATACGCTCCCGTGGACAAAACTCCCCTTTTAATGGGTTGGTCACACTAACTGACCTAGCAAGACGATCGTTCCCTGCTGTAACTCACTGGGAGTGTCCGGAACCCGTGTCGATTATTTCCGACGATGCGGGCTTCAGCTGATGTGAGCTTGCTCTGCTGAGGTGTAAGTTGCAGTAGCGAATCAGGAGCCAGCCACTTCGGGCCTTGATCAGGAAGTACGTAGTTAGTGTTAGAGATCGGAATCTTCACCGCCCCGAGCGAGTCTAGTCCGTCCGTGTATTCCGGGACTGGCTAAGTGTCGGCTAGGCCTCAGGGAACTGGGGTAGAAGTACTCTCTCCGAGGGTACACCCGTTCCTAGTTATGACAACCCGCTCCACTCCGTACGATGCGCTGGTAAATCAAAAAAGTATGAGTAATTTACAGGAAACAAACAAGAGTGGAAACGGGCTTCATGCCCAACAAGCAGCGATTGAAGCAAGCGCTGGAGCGCCTTGAAAAGCTGACCATTGAGCTGCAAGAGTTTGTCCAAACAAAGGTCAATATCCACAAGGAGATAAAGACCAAGACAACCGGTGAAGTCAATGCTCTTGGAAGATTCAAGAAACTGGACGAGGAATGGCAGTCATCACGACGACGCATTCAAACTGAAGTTGAGACAGAAGAAGCAATGGACAAGAAGAATATATGGCGAGGCTTTCGCCTACCTCCGAAGAGGCCGTTTCATGGGCTAAAAAGAGCTATACACGCACGTATATTTGTCCTACCCTCACCATTACGAAAACACAGCCAAGATCGCGGACAAGGAAAAACCGCTGCTCTCTTGTGTTTATACACATTCATTGAACAGCTGCAAGAGTTGCGTATAATTGTAAGTGTGTGCAACTCTCATCGACTCCTCCGGCAATTCATTCCCTGTGGCACATCCAGATGTACCCACATAATATGAGCAGTATCCAGCGGGGACCACGGGGAGGCAGAGTCGATAGAAGACCATGTTGTTTATGCAATGTGTTGTGTGTAAAATATGATTCTACGTGTAAGTGTTTGCGTGTGTGGGGTGCCCGGGCATTTGTGTAGTTTATGGTCATTTCCCTACCTTATTCTACGGCAGTCATCCAAAGCTCTATACTGTCCTCACAATTGTGTGGAGCATATCACTTGTGCCTAGGCGCTCCGACTCTACCTAGGGAAGCAATGGACACTGGAGCCGACGGTGACGGCGAATCTGCTGCTGAGGACAAGGGTGAAACTGACACAAGGCCTGGAAAGAGAAAGGACCGAAATTCGCCAGAGCCAACCGACAAAGTCACAAAGAAGAAGGACTTGAAGAAAAGCCCTCCCCAACGAGTGGCAGGGCAGGGCGACGAACCTAAGAAGGCGACTGATTGGGAGGAAGTACAATCTAAGAAAAAGAGAAAGCTAGCTAGAGAGGAACTCTCAAAGCAGCCGCCGAAGGAGCCCAGACCAGAGCCTAAGCGCAAAAAACCACGCAAATGAATCAGACCCGACGCACTGATCATCCGCCCGGCCGAGAAAACAAAGCATGTCGAGATTCTGCGTCGCATAAAGCAGGATGTCCCAGATGAGCAGGTTCGTTCAACTGTGGATAAGATCAACAAGACCAGAAGTGGCGACTTGTTGATTACGATTTCGAGCAAGAGCACTGACAAAGGCCAAGCCCTCCAAAAGACGATCGCAGACATCCTTGAGAAGGAGGCCAAAGTGATCAGCAAAGGGCCACAGGAGACCATCGAGATCGGAGATGTCGATGACGACACGACAAAAAAGCATATTCAGACCGCTCTAAAGAGGGAAGCTGGAGAAAGTTGTGAAATCCCACTAGAGGCAATCAAGATCCGTAAAGCCTTTAGGGGTACGCAGACAGCCTCAGTGTCATTACCAGCAGCTGCAGCACAAAAGTTACTGGAGGGAAACTGCAAAATAAGGATCGGCTGGGTCAATTGCCGAATGAGAGCAACGAAGAGACCCATACAATGCTTCAAATGCTGGCACTTTGGGCACTTCGGATCTCAGTGCAAAAGCGAAGTCGACCGGTCTAAGCACTGCATAAGGTGCGGAAAAGAAGGACACAAAATTGCTGATTGTAAAAATCCAGCTAAATGTGCACTGTGCGTTGAACGGCACGGCGTAGAAAAGGCGGCTCACCATGTAGGCACGAACAGATACCCCGTCTTCCAAGAAGCGCTCCAGAAAATAACGAAGCCAAGAACATGAAGATATTGCAGCTCAACCTCAATCATTGTGAGGCTGCGCATGACCTGCTCATGCTAACTGTACGCGAATTAGAGGCAGACGTAGCACTTATAAGTGAGCCTTATAGACACCTGAGTAACCAACCCTGGGAATCCGACAGCACTAACAAAGCCGTCATCTAGTTCTGCAGTAAATGTCCTTTTCAGAGAACAGTCAACAATAAAGAAGCCGGCTCCGTAGCAGCATGGGTAGATGGCCTCCGCTTCTACAGTTGCTATGCACTACCTAGTCTCTCTAATGAACAGTTTGAAGACTTCCTTGATCGGCTAACTGAGGATGCAAGAAAAAACTTTCCCGTGGCAATAGCTGGTGACTTCAATTCCTGGGCAGCAGACTGGGGCAGCAAGTTCACTAATACACGTGGAAAAGTACTTCTCGAGGCAATGGCCACACTGGACGTGATCCTTCTTAACACCGGTGACACGCCAACGTAAACTAAGGGAGAGGCAAACTCAATTGTCGACCTCACATTTGTCAGCAGTTGCTTAGCTCGAAGAGGTTTTTCTTAGAAAGTCTTGAACATCTACACAGCCAGCGACCATAGTGCGATACTATTGGAAATATCAACTGGCCAGAATCTAACAAGAGTCAACAGGAGCGCTAGCGCGGTTGGGTGGAAAGTTAAATCTCTCGACCTCACTGCTTTAGTAGTAGCCCTAGAGTGCGATCCGATCATCGTAGAAACTAATGACGAGAAGACCAAGGACCTAATAAGACGAGTCACCCAGGCTTGCGACTCCAGTATGTCCCGGAAACGTGGCATGAATTCAAGAACTTCGGTGCACTGGTGGAACGATCACATTAGCATTCTACGTTCAGAGTGTCTTAAAAAAAGAAGAAAGTCTCAGCGTGGCTACAGACGACCTAACTCCGCAGAGCTGTTGGCAGAGTATAAAAAGGCCCGTCGAGAATTGAACAGAGTCATCAAAGAAAGCAAAAGACGCTGATGGAAGAAACTGGTCGCAGAAGTAGAGAAAGATCCATGGGGCAGACCGTATAAGGTGGTTATGATCCACCCGAAATGCCAGCCAATGCCATCACCTTCGTGTCCACAGCTCCTAAAGAAGATTGTTACTGCGCTGTTTCCCCAACAGCCGGTATTCACTATATGTGTATTTATTCGATATTAGACCAACACATAAGCTTGTTACCATAACGATGAGATGTTGATGGTCGAGAAGAATTTGTTATGAGATGTTTTTAGTTCAGATGTTTTTGGTGATGTTTTTTTCTAGAGATCCTTTTTTCATGACATGTTTTTAGTGGAGATTTTTTTGTCATGAGATATTATTGTCTGAGATTTTTGCCAAGACATTATTGGCTGAAAAATTATCAGGGGCCACCGATTTGGGCATAAATAAGATTTTTTTAGAAATTAGTTGATAACTTGATCCACAAGTAATAAGTTGTTTTCAATTTTCTTGCACAATTCTTAAGTCATAATATGATACAAAGCTCTTTTGTGCAGCTTACACTTCAAATTTGCAATTAAATATAGTTATCTTGAGAACGACACGTAGGTATAACAAAACAAGGCATTGAAAAAATGATTGAACTCCTAAATATACATATATGTAAGGACAGATGTGGTCATTTTTTATATCAGAGTTGAATAAGGCTTGATGTTAAAATTTAATTTTGGTCATATTATACCTGATCAAAAAATTATTTCACTACCCGAGTTGAAAAAATTAACTTAAATGAACTTAACTACTATACTAAAACAATTGATGTAAGCTCATATAAGTTCATTTTTTCGACTCGGGTACTGCTTATATATTCATACTCGTTCATAAATAGTTATTCGCACCATGACGGATCTACTGCACATTTTCCTTGATACCACTTCATCAATAACTGATTTTTCAAAGTATAATTATTTAATTGCATAACTTGCATCTAAAAAACAAGAATGAAACATAAAAATATGGCAAAGTATTTCATGAATATTGAAAGTAGATTAATCTCTTACATTATTTGGTGGAAAAATTCTTTTATAATCCATTTTATTTTGATGCTCAACATAACTTTGGATCAGAATTAGTCTTAGTTCATCAGTAAAACAAAATTTACATAGTTGACATTCGGAACGGATACAGTCTGTACACTTAGAACAAATTTCAGGAAAAACGACCAAATTTTTATCAGAAACTTCTACTGCTCGATCTCTCCAAGAGCTGAAAAATAAAAAATAAATAATCATCACGGCACTAAAATATTGAAAAATACTAAAAAATTAATTAGTCAATATAATTATAACCTTTGTCGTCTAAAAGCTGGATCAATACGTTGACCAATACCGATTAAAGCAAACAGATTAAAAAGAACTTGCTCATATAGTAAACGATTTTCAGGATAATGAGCTGAAGATAAATTAGGTGACATGTTAGCTTCCATTAAGAACACATTAAGATCTTCATCAATGATAAAATCAAACCTAACGAGTTCAAAGAAATTCATAGTGTTATTTAAATGTCTCATAGTATCAGCGATTTGTTTCTCTTTTTTGGAAGCGACTAATTTGATCGCTTGATAAGCACTGTCCCAGACTTTATTAGGATCTTCATTTCGTGATCTTACATATGCATCGAATGTGTCTTTCATTGAGAAACCCATACTTACATAATATTGTTTTAAAGACGATATATTCCAAATAGGCAAGTAATCGTCACCTACAATATACTTGTCTAAATCATCAGGGTTAAATGGATAGTACTGATGTGAACAAAATCTGAATAAAACATCTCCTTTGTAAACATAAACTCTTAAAGGGTCAATAGAAGTAATAACGGTATAAATTCCAACATCGAATTTATAGCCATCTATAAGGTAAGGCCTTTCAATAAATTCTTGTATAAAATTTTCGTTATTATTAAATTTTATGTTTTCTACATTTTTTATGCTTATGCCTCGATGAAAATTAGATTTTTCGACGAATAACTTATAAGGGTTTTTACCAATATAATCATAAAAATTTTTTTCATCTTGAGGTATTCTGAATGAAACAGGGAGGTATTGAATATTAGTTGTCGAGAGATCTACTTTGTTGGTAATGAATCCACAGCCTGGAATATGATTAACTTTTTGGTATTCACGAAGATATTTGAGATTATTAGCAAGTGTTTTAAAAGGATAATCATGAGCCCATAATAAATCCCAATGAGAGTTATTATCTCCTCGGCGAAATCCTAATCTTTCTAAAATCATGATAACATGTTTCAAATGACTTTCATCTTTACTTTTAGAAAAAATCCAGTAAATCGGTTTAGTATCATGTAACAGTTGGAAATCTTTTTTCTCTGCACATTCACTGTTATAAAATAAAATTATTGACGACAGTAAGTATAAAAATGTCAATAGTATAACAATGTAAATTACGCTGCTATAAAATACTTTAATTTTTGTATTCAAAATATAATTCTGCAATTTGCTAAGTCTATTATGAATCTGGAAAATCAAAAAAAAAAAAATACGTCACATTAAATATAACTTTTTGTGAGGAATAATTTTTAACTTCTAGTTATAAGACTGAAAATTTTCGGAAACATATAAACTAATGAATTCAGTACGACTTTTGAAAATCGAGTTTTTGTCGGGCGACGCTTTGAGGCCCTAGGAAGATATTTGGACTATTCTCGAGATAATTTTCATAAGTGTGTATGCGTATACTTGTTATAACACTTGAATATCTTTTAAACGGATTGACCGAAGAGTTAAATAAATTAAAAAAAATTATAACTCAAAGATCTCAATAACTTCTGTCATAGAAAAATTTTTGAACGCTTTAAGCTAAAAAAAAATAAAACAGAAGAGATGACCTGCAGGGTCAATTTTATTCTCAAAAGAAAATCTTTTTTCCTTACTTTAATTATTCTGAATGGTACAAAAGATTTTAAATGTTTAACATTATTCCAACTCATCTAAGTATTTAAAATTTCTTCTTGCTGTACATTACACCCGAAAATATCTTAAACGAGATGAAAATCAGATAACAGTTATATTTCTGAGTCCAGACAAATGAGACTGATATGATATATAAATTGTTTTCAGATCGTCAAAATACGTGTATGCAACACACAATCTACTTATAAGTAACATTGAAACAGTTTAAAATAATTAAAAGTACCAAAATCTATTGAAAACTCGTGTTGTTGACGATTAAAGTGAAATAAATCACTTCTTACTTGGGAAATTTTTAATTATCATAGCACAAACATATAATACATACTTTTGATATAATTGTTGGATTCAAAAGAATCTTTTTTTTTACTTTTTCGGCCATCCTAACCAAAAGAGATCAGTAGAAAAAATTTTTGTATCAAAAACGTTTAAAAAATTTAGTTAAATTTTACGTATTTAGTAATGAAATAAAATTTTTTAGAATAGACACCATATCAATCTTATTTTATTGATAGAACTCGAAATTATAGCGGTTAACTTTGATGCAAAGACTGATTCGTAAACTGAAGATACGAAACAGGTATCTGTCTTGCATGTAGAGAAAGTATATTTTTAAGAATTTATCCTTCGGTAACGTTCGGTTTGAAATTTAATACATTCGGCTTAGCGCATAAGCTTGATTTTTTTTTATTTCTTAATAAAATTATCAATGCTGACTCCGTGGAACGATATAGTTGTAAACTTTTAATTACATTTATTTAAATACTTTCTACATAAAATTTTTAACTGTAATATTTTAGTTAGATTGAATAGTCAATTTTTAGAACAAAAAATTAAACATAGTCAAATTGAAAACTGAAAAAATTTCACTTTTTAAATTAATAATTACAAAAATAACATTTTTTATCGCTATAATTTTAAGTAATTTTGTTCTTGTTGATTTATAAAGTTTTTTTTTACTTTTAGTTTATGTGAAAGAGAACGACTGTTATCGGTATCGAGTAATCTAGCGTTAAAAAAAACCTTTTGAAAAATTACTCTTTTGGATGTCATAGAACGTTGTTTAAATATTTGTGTATAAAATTGAAAGTAGAATTGTCTGATATTTTCAATAAATACATGCCGTTCAACGTATCTTGAAACGTTTTTTTTTTTAATTTCCGCAATATAAGGTAAAAGCCCCAATAGATGATCATGTACCAGTATATGATCACTCCATGTATTTGTATACCTATATTTGTGAATATAGATATACAAATACATGGAGTGATCATCTATTGGGGCTTTTACCTTACAGTGCAATAACAAAAATATCTTTATGAAAATTAATATATATACTTATATATAATAGAGTATTTCAAAAAATCACATTATTTTTTTTTTTTTCGAAGAACATTGAAAATTTTTCAGAGTATCCCTAATCAAAGACTTTGATTATTTTTTTTTTTTTTCATTGTGAAAATCTCAGCCGTTAGGGAGCGTCCATAAACCACGTAGCCTTGTCGAGAGGGGGAGGGATAAGTTTAAATACTACGCTGAGCTACGTAACGGGGGGGGGGGGAGGTAAAAGCAAAGCTACGTAGTTTTTTTCAAATGAGAACTATTTTATGAAATAAATTTATAACTAGAACTGTTTAATAATTTTATTTGAAATACGGATGCTAATTTTTTCTAAGGAATTATGAATAAAATGTTTGCAAAAAGAATGAACTGTTAATAAATTAATTTTTTTGAGGTAAGTATATTTATTAACAGCTAAATGATCTCTAGAAATAGTTAACAACTATTCATTAAAAGTTAATAAATTGTATTTAATAAATGATTTATTAAATGTTATTGAATCCTATGATATTTTAAACAATCATTCATCAAAAAGGCTTAATAAAGTTGTATAAAATATTAATAAATTATTTTATCAATGCATTTATTTATTTTTAATTTTCGGAAAATTTTATATATTAACGCAATTTTTTTATAATATTGCATTAACTTAGGTGACTTGGACATGGCTGCCCTGATAGCCACAGTTTCAGACCAACCAAGTTGGTGCCACCAACTTAGCGACAACTTGCGGTCAACTTCCGAATTTGTAACTGTTGGCGCCAAGTTGGCTACAAGTTTCTGAGAAAAAAGAGACCAATCTACTGCCGCAATATGTCGCCAAATTTCTTGAGAAACTTATCGTCAACTTGGTGTGAAAAAGTTTCAGAGCAACTTTTGCCGACAACTTGGTGAACAAGTTGCGGCAGTAGATTGACAGAAAGTTGCGGCCAACTTGGCTATCAGGGTGGATGGCCTAATATTGTAACAGGGTAAAATTACCCTGAATCGATAAGTCGCCAGAGATCGATAACTGTTCGACGCAGCACTGGCGCATCTCGATCTTCGGGCCTAAATAGAGAGTAGGAGGGGGTAGTTAGGGGTTATTATCAGTGTTGCCAATAATTTTTTTTCTATTACCCGTAGGAGTTCGATGAAATACCCGAATTTACCCGAACGAATAAAATAAAGCGATAAATTCAAATTTGAAAAAAAAAATTGATATTCATAAAATTTTTATTCAAGTTTTTTTTTTACATGCACATTCAACTTTATTTAAAAATGTTACATTATATTTATAATATAATCATAATAAATTTGAATATAATATAAAATGATATTATTAAATCACAGGATTTATACTATTTTAATTAGTAGTATAAAATGACTGATTAATTATTATTTTTACTTAGAATGTATTATTTAAATAATATAAAATATTATTAAATCACAGGATTTATACTATTTTAATTAGTAGTAGTATAACTTGACTGATTAATTATTATTTATACTTAAAATATATTATTTAAAATGATATCATTAAATCACAGGATTTATGTTATTGTAGTTAGTAGTATAAAATTACTGATCAATTAATATTTATGTTGAGTCTTCAGATTTTTTTGGCCATGTAGCCGTGTTAATCATTTTCATACTGGGATTAAAAGCTTTACACCCACCGTCTTTTTCGATGCTTTCGCGAATAACTAAACTATTAACGATAGTTGAGGTATCCATTCGATTTCTTAAATCTGTTTTACAAATTTTAAGAGCGCTGAACACGCGCTCAACACTCGCATTTGAAAATGGTAGAGCTAGTAACAAACGCATGACAATTTTTAAATTAGGAAATAAAGTTGCACCTAATTTATTTTTAAGATTGAAAACTTTAACCCAGTACTTTTCTGCTATCTGATCACTATCTAAACCTAACTTTTCATAATCAAGAAGAGCGTGTTCTCGCCACTCTTGATCTAGAGCTTGAGGATTAACATAGTCTTTTAGATTTGGGAAACGAATCAAGACATCCTGAAGACTTTTCTTGCTGAACTTTTGAGCTTCTTTTGGACTTACAATGGATATTATAGAATATAAATCATCGTCAAATTTAAAATATCGTTTAATCAAGTTAGCCAACTCTATATAGAAATCTCTAATAACAGTCAAGAATTCTTTTTCTTTTATTTCAAATTCTGGAAAAGAATTCTCTTTTTTCAGGTCACTTAGAGTAGCGAATGCCGAAACTCCAAAATATATTTTTTCTAGTGGAACAAACTCCTCGACATTTTCGTGATTCAATGTGAAGACGTCATTACTTTTCACGTAGTGAATATTTAAATAGTTGCAATAAATAATTTTCAGCATTTTTTCGGTTTCTGATTTCAAAATATGTAACAGTGAGTTTTCAGACTGAAATAACTTATTAAAGTCGACCAAAATTTCTAAAATATACGACATGAACTCAAGATATATCTTAGTAAATTCATCTTCCATTATTTCAAGCATTTCATTAACTGCTACAGTTGGTTCACTAAAGACAGATTCTCTGAGATACTCATTCAGCGGCGTGTATTGCTCCAGAACTCGATCAACACATTCTTTCAACGCTAACCAGCGAGTATTTGAAGGTGACAAGATTCTATGCGATTGCACGGAAAAATATTCTTGAAATTCTCGTAGTCGATCTTGTCTAATGCTACTTTTGTGAAAATGACTGCTTAATTTTTTTAATAAACTTTCTAACGATTCTGGCAGCTTTTGACACGCTTTTGACGCCACTAAATGAATCATATGACATGAACATTTCACAATTACAATATTTGGAAAGTCCACTTTCAATAATGTAAATATAGAATGCTTAGATCCTGCCATTACAGATGTAGTGTCCGATGCAAAGCCGATGAGATTCGCAGTTATATTTTTTTCAGCTAGACAAAGTTTCAAACACTCATATAAATTTTTCGCCGTACCGCTGTTTTTTATTTCCACCATGTCCAAAAACCGTGTTGTAATTTGTTCTTTTTTTTCGTCAAAAAATATCACCGTGAAAGCACATTGTTTGGTGGTAGTTTTATCAGTCGTTTCATCCATTATCACAGAGTAAAAGCATCCGAGGGTTTGTAATTGTTGATAAAGATCCTCTTTTAAATTAGCACCAAGTACATTATTTACAATCTGAGTTACTTTTGTTTGACGCATAGAAAATTTTTTAGCTATTTCAGAGTCTGGAAATGCTTTGGCTAAACATGGGCTCAAAACATCCATAAAAGAAAATGCTATATTTTGAGAAATTAAAATTCCTGCAAATAATAGTTCGGCTTTTCGTACTGATGTCTCAAACTTGCATTGTTCAGGCATTTTTTGAGAAATTTGGATTCCTGTCGAATTGTCTTTATGGGCGTGAGAATTTTTATGCCGTCGAATATCATTTTTGCGCCAAGTAAGGACTTTATCGCAACGCTGACAAAAAGCCATCTCATACCCATTTTTAGTTTTATCATGCTTCATTAACCAACCCTTAAATTCTTCATCCTGAAGCCAACTTCGTTGGAATTTGTTTTTAGTTTGTTTTGATGAGCGTTGTGATTGCGATAGTCTTTTAACTTTTACTTTTTTTATAGTTGCCGATGAATCTGTTTCACTATCACTGCTTGGTGAAGGGAGAGATACAATGTTGCAAATGTCTGATAAATTAGGAGTGACTGGACCTTGACTAGGATTCTTCTTTAACCAGCGATCCATTTTGCAGATTTTATTCTTCTCGTTTGTCTGATTCAGCTAACCTTTCGTCATGAACTAGTTAAAATTAATTAAATAAATATTAGAAGATGAAAACTATAATATTAAACATAAAATACTTACTGTGTACTTCTTCATCAATTAACAAAAAACTATTCTCAAGAGATGTATCGCTGCTCAAATCTTCATCTGCGTCGACAATATGAACAGGTTCAATACTGATTATAACTCCATCTTAAAAAATTTTTTTCACAAATTAATATTAATAATATTGATTACATTAAAAAACAACAACGAACATTTATACATTATTTTAAAATAAAAATTTGATGATCTATTATTTTTAGAATAATTATTTTATACTTACCAGGTTTAAGAATAAAAAGATAATTGCCAGTAACAGTTCGACGCATTTCATTATTGTCATCAAGTAACGGTATCAATTCTTTAACGTTTGATTGACTCATTTATTATCATGACCAATAATTTACGAGTAAAATTTATGAGTTGAACTCAATTGTCTGATTCAAAGCAAATTTTAAATAGGAATAAACTAAGGAACAAGTAAAATGTAGAATGTAGAAGTGCAAATGTGTAATATGAAAATATAACCTGAAGCTTTCAACGTTAGATCAAGGTGACAATTACTAGTTATACCCGAAAATTCCCCATGGTTGAAATACCCGCTGCCTTACCCGCAAGAAATAAATTTACCCGCAGTTCGGGTAATTACCCGAGGTTTGGTAACCCTGGTTATTATAGGTGAGCCGTGCATTGCAACAGGGAGAAGTAGTGTAACCACCAAACAGTGTGCCATAGAAATCAAGAGGGACAAATCCCCGGAGTAGTTACCAGACGTAAGAAGCCAACAACATCTAGGACTTCAATCTCCAGTAGTGAGTTAGATCGTCGTATATTCAACAAAGTATCAATAATTACTCTGTGGGTTAGGAGTGGACCGCGGGGTTTATACTCGGTTTACTTCTCTTCTGATTAGATAGATAGATAGATATATTTATTTATGCCAAAGCCTTAACTGGCCAGATGGCAAAAGAAAAGTTTACATTATATTAAAATATTTTACATATTTGATGCTTAATCAACGATATTTTATAACTTAATAAATACTTAACTTAATGTATATTTTGACAGAGTAAAAGAAGAATATAATTTAACAATACAGATTGAAGAATAACTTAAGATTGAAGTAACATTTTTGTTTGATTACATAGTTTTTGATGATTTAACTGAATTTAACAGACAATTTTTAAATATCAAGTTCGAAGAGGTAATGAAAGATTTTATTCTTAAAAATATCAATACTAGGCGCTTTGACTAGATCCTCTGACAACTCTTCCCAAAGACGAATGCAGCTAACAACAAAAGAAGATTCATAAACAGTTGAGGTAAAATTTGGTACTTTAAAATTTATAAAATTCCTTTTTGCTGCCAGTCTTTCAGAGCGTCTAGTATCTAAGTCTTCAATAAATAACTCACGCAAGTAAAGAGGTTTGCCTATGCTTAACAGTTTATAAAAGTAACATGCTAAGAAATAGATTCGACGTTTACTTATGGATAGCCATCCAAGCTCACGCCTAAATGGTGTAATATGCTCGTCCCGCTTTAGGTTGTAAATAAAACGAATTGCTGAGTTTAGTGCACGCTGCAGCTTAGAATTGTCCTCAGCAGTTGCGTTTGTTAAAACAATAGAGCAATAATCAATAAGTGGTAATATCGTTGCTGAGATTAATAACCTCCTTATATCTTTAGTGTAAATATTTTTCTTTACCCGGGAAAAAATGATCAGATCTGATCAGATATGAAAAATGACTGGGTCTGATCAGACCTGGCCAGGCATGTTCATGTCTGATCAGACCTGTTCATGTCTGACTCGATCAGGTCCATAAAAAAAAAAAAAAAATTGGTGCCGACGGGGATTAGAACCATGTACGTTGCGCTCTTCAGACTGATACTTTACCTGTTGACCTAATGACTCATCTTATCTCTAATGTACCTTTCAAACTACTTTAAGTAATTTAAATTTTATACATGACTTATCCTTATAGTTAACGGAGTTCTATACTTAATTTATTAATTATTAATAATTAATTATACACAGTAAAAAATTTCGCGTCATAGCGTCAAAAAATTTCGTGATAAAAATTTTTATGTTAAATATTTAACACTTTTTTGTGTTAATTTAACAAAATAAATGTTAAATTTACACATAAAAATGTTAAATATTTAACACAAAATTTTTTGACGCAATGACGCAAAATTTTTTACTTTGTATATTAGAGTGATTTATTTGGGACGGCTATGTATTTTTTTCGATCCATTAACATATGGTTCTCTGTAAAGTAAAAAAAAAATTTCTTCAAGGTTTATTCCGCAATTATAATTTTATTGTTTTCTTTTAAAATTGAAGTTTTTTTTAATTAAAACGTATAGGAAATGAAAAATTATTTGTGTGTTCTACAATTTAGCAGCTTTTAACACTACTGCAATGGACCAAGGCGGTAGCTTAAAATAATAACAGACACCTTGAAAGGACTTATCGCCTATCGATATCAACTGATATATTTTGGTATTTTCACGCTATCAAACTCAAACTTTTAATAAATAATCTTATTTTTCGCGTATTCAATAGAATTCTATTGTGTTAACACAGTAAAAAATTTTATGTCACTGCGTCAAAATTCATCGTTAAAAATCATCGTTTTGGCATGGAAAATTAAAAAGTTCATGCTTATATAAGCCGAAATTTTAGATAAAAGTTGTACATTTAAAATTTATAATGGGATAGAAACTGATACGTCATACGGAACAAATTAATTTAAAAAATAGAACTGCAGTCTATAGTTCGATAAAATTTTTCTTCCAGACTTAAAATATCATTTAAGAGGGCAAATCATGCATGAACAGTTCTTGTCAGCTGATATATGGAGTTTTAATCCTTATCTATTTTAGGCTAGATCAGACATGATTAGACATGGACAGGTCTGATCAGGTCTGAGCGTATTTAACGCTTTAGACATGAACAGGCATGGATAGGTCTGATCAGGTCTGAGCATATTTAATACTTCAGACATGAACAGGCTTGATCAGGTCTGAGCGTATTTAATGCTTCAGACATTAACAGACAAGAGCAGGCATGAACAGGCTTGATCAGGTCTGATCAGGTCTGAGCGTATTCAACACCAGACATGAGCAGACATGAACAGGCATGGACAGGTCTGATCAGGTCTGAGCATATTTAACGGTTCAGACATGAACAGGCATGGACAGGCTTGATCAGGTCTGAGCGTATTTAATGCTTCATACATGAACAGGCATGAACAGTCCTGAGCAGGCATGAACAGGCTTGATCAGGTAGATTTTTGAATTTACGACTAGAGCCAAATAACATAGCCTTAGTTTTTAGCAAATTCAATTGCAGGCCATTTTCCCTTGTCCAATCCGCGACAGCTTGGGCATCTAAAGTTATCTGCCTAATTGCTTCTTGTAATTGATAGTTATAAAAGTGTAGGTAAATAAATTTATCGTCGGCAAATAGCCCATATTTAGAGTACATTAGACGCTTAGCTACCGAGTTCATAACTATCAAAAACAATATGGGTCCAAGAACTGAGCCTTGCGGGACTCCTGAGGTAGTTTTAAGAAATTTTACAGGTTCTCCCATATCATTGATAACTGATTGTGAACGATTTGTTAAATAAGAAAAGAACCAACTTGTAGTTTCAAACGAAAAACCAAGTTCAACAAGTGTGCTCAGTATGACCTTATGATCTACATAATCAAAGGCTTTTGTTAAGTCAAATAAGACTAATATAGTCAGTTTGTCTTCATCCATTGCGCGCCTGATGTCCTCAGTAAGTTTTAATAAAGCAGATTGAGTGCCATGATGCTTCCGAAAACCAGATTGGTATTTGTCAAGCAACTCATTGTTCTCTAAGTAGTTTCTAAGTAGCTCAGATGAGAAGTATTTGCTATGGGGCGTGTGTCTGATAGTGATTTGGGTGGATTTTGTTTATTGAGCGGTATAATAAAAATTTCTTTCCATGCTTGGGGGAAAATACCAGTTTCAAGAGAGCGATTAAAAAGAGCAGTTAGAAAAATGGAGATTTGAGGAAAATGGTTTTTTAACCAACGTAGATCAAGCCCATCCGGACTTATACCTTTAGATTTCTGGAGGGTTAGCTGTAGGGCTTCAGTTACGTCAACAATATCTATTTCCGACCAAGTGAAGGAACAATTTACTTTACTGTTGTGAAAAAGAGAAGGGGAATTTAAAAATTGTTGATCACATGCCGGATGTCGACGCACCATGTTCGCAAAGTGGTCATTGAGTTCCAATGGTTCGAAATGGTTTAAGGAAGAGGATGACGTGCGTTTTACTAAGCCTAGATGTTTTAACTTGCTCCAAACTTGAGTTCCACAAGGCAGAGAAGACAGTGAGCTCTTAAGATAGTTTTCACGAGCACTCTTTAGTTCATGTTTCAGTTCTCTTCTTTTAATTTTAAAAAGTAGAAAGAGATTTGTATTATTGTTTCTTTTCGCTTTTTTATACAGGGCATCGCGTTCCTTGCATTTGTTCTTTAAAACTTTGGTTAACCAAAGAGTTGTAGGTCGCCCAACTTTACGTGAATGTAGTGGCGCGAATTTATCAAGGACAGCTGAAACATTAGAATTAAAAATATCTAACAACTCATTAGGATCAGAGTTATGTAGAGAATCTCTTCCTATATTTAGCGAGCGCATGAGAGAGTTCGATAAGGCAATGGTGTTTGCGTTAGAGAAACGACGATAAGTTACCCATTTTTCGTTATGTTTTGAAGTTTCGATAATATATTCGCAGAACAAATAGTCATGACCATTGATGAAGGGTTGATCAGATTTATAGAACAAACCTTGTTTACTTTTATTATCTAATAATACAACATCCAACCAAGAGTCTTTATTTTTAACATGATGAGATGAGCCATAGGGAACGCAATGGATTGACAATTCTGAAATAAAAGTCTTTAAATGATTAGAAGTATAAGATGAGTTAAGTAAATCACAATTTAGATCTCCTGTAATAAAAAAATTTTTAAAGTTTATCGCGAAGTTAGAGTGAATATCGAAGAATTTATTTAGAAGGTTTCCTGCCGGTCTTCTATAAATAACTGACAGTAATATGTGAGAGCCGCTAGTTAAGATAACATCAACTATCAAAAATTCTGGTTCATTGAGGTGATCCGAGATAGATACATAAAGTATATTAGCTTTTAACGAATTGTGAATCAAGCACGCAACACCCCCACCTTTTAAAAGACGACCAGTGTCTGAGTGAGTTAAAGTTCGATCTCTTCTAAAAATTGTATAGTTATTAAGATTGAAAAGTGTATTATCATGGGCAGGTTTAAGCCAAGTCTCAGTTAGTGAAATTATATGCGGTTGAATCTCAGCAACTAAATTTAACAATTGAGTAATATTACTATTTAAACTATTTACATTTAGACTTAATAATTTTAATGAATTTGAATTACAGGTACTTGTTTCAGTTAAATCAATGTGGCGTTAATCAAGTTTAGTTAAATCTTCATCAGAACAGATTTTGATTTTAGCAGATTTATCATCTTTTTTAACAAAAATAGTACTATTTTGCACCCAAACATATTTGAACATTAGATTTTTAGCTTTCAACTTAGTACTAAGCAATAGTTTGTAAACTTCTGGATGTAAGAATTCGTTTAAGTAAATATTTCCTATAAAGGAATCACTTACTATATTTGGAAAAACGTTTTTTACTGGTAAAGTTTTATATTTTCTCTTAGTATCTATAATATGGTCACGTGCTTGAGGTGATATCATTTTAAGAATATAAGTATGAAATACAGGCCTGTTATTAGTGACATTTCTACTATTACTACTATTAATGCTACTGACAGTAGAAGCAGATTTTTTATCAACTTTTCTTATGGTGAGTATGTCAGAATTTAATTGAGACAGATTAAGAGATTGAAATACATTCAATACGATTTCCTTTGGTGCCAATCCCGTCGCAACTGAATCTGGTATGCCTGAAAGTACCAATTCTGAAGTCGTTGAAGTTGAAGATTGTAGAACATTTGTTAACGATTTAGCCAGATTTATTGACTCCTTCTTAAGAGTTTCAAGTTCTATGGTGACGTCAATAATTTGCTTGGAATTTGAATTTACATTATTGTTTAATTTAACCAAATTTTCTTTAGCTTTAGCCTGTTCATCTTGTAGGCTATTCATGCGCTCCCCAAGATTATCGATTTTTGTTGACATCATTTTTAAGTCACTTGTTAAACTCGGGATCTGTTTTAGCACCTGTTTTTGAGATGACAGACATCGCATTACACCTGTTAGCATCTCAGTATTTGACATAGAGGACCACCCGTCAGGTAAAGAGTCTTGTAACTGAGCATCAGGAGATTTGGTCAACTTACTAGTTGCAGACTCGCTCATGTTAAGATTCTTGTTATTAGCTTTTGAGCAATTTACTGTAGGAGAGAAAACTGAATCACTGCTTGGAGATAGTAGAAAAGTTGGTGTGAGCGGTGACGGTAAGCTCGATTTCGACTTTTCTTTGGAAAATTTACTAGTCGTACTTGTTGAGGATTTAGCTGACTTAAAGCTTGAAGTCGAAGAGTTTTGCGACTTCACTGATCTTAACGAATTTGATCGATTGTTTAAAGTTTGAGTTTTGAGATCAAGAGACTTCAGCAAATATGCAAGTTCAATCCTACAACAGTCTGTTAGAGGTCTGCTTTTTATATAATCTCTGGCACAGCTCTGATGAAAAGATTTACCGCAGCTGTCACAGGTGAATGCTGACCTTAAGATAGCTTTACATCTGAAGCAAAAATCATCTGACAATGACATCACCATTGACACATCCCCATAAGGTTATCCTTAACGACTCTTGAATCCCAATTTCTATAATAAATGAATACTTATCACAGTATCAACAAATTTACAAGGTCTTTCTCAACTATGACTGGTTCTTTCGTAAATACATGAGGTCATTCACAAAACAGTAAGACAGTAGTTTTGATTTAGGAAAAACAGCGACCAGACATAGTGTATAGTTCAAACATAAACACAGCTGTCACTGTATTAGTAGTTAGGTGTAATAACAAGTACACTTGGTGTGAGGTGCGTCGAACAATGCGCAGAAATACACTAGGCTTGAGCACAAAAATTCTCAACTTTGAGATAACTAATAAATGCTTGTATTATAATGATTAATTCACAACACAAGAAGATTTTTACATCAAATCATAGAGAATTATTTCACAAAAAAGATGGTACCAAAATGATATCAAGCACCAACAAAAATTATAACAATAGATATTAATTAAGGCAGAGCAATTTATTTGCATGTGCTCACACTACACTGTACAATGTATACTTATTTTAATTAGATTAATTGTTCATAATTATTTAATTCGTAATAATTCAGTAATTATTTGATTGTAATTGTTTAACATTCGTTAGTTGATGTTGAGCGTCCCTCAAGGGGATTTTTACCCGAGGACTGCTCAAAGACTTTGTGGTGTAAATTTTCGTGAGAATTTATTTTATAAAAATAATAATTTACTCGATTAATTATTAACAATTTTTAATATCTGAATAATCGGTTTTAGTTGCATTTATTTTATTTAAAAAAATAAAAACCGAATAAGAAATTCTTCGAGAAAGTTCCTTTGTCTTCTCACGGATCGGTCAAGCGTCGGTCGAATTTTACAACGCAGTTAACTCGTACCCAAGGTCAAAGTTACTACGCACTAACGAATACTTGGCGTCCATTTTGAGCGCGCAAATTCTTTGCTGATTATTTTACTCGATAATTTATTAAGAACAATTGAATTATTATTTATTAATATTATTATTACAAAAAATATTTATATTATTTATTGAGAATCCATTTACTGAGATTTTGGCGCATTTAAGACTGATTTACCCGTTGATAATTTTCGTTAATTTATTTTTTATATTGAGATAAATTATTTATTTAACCAGAAAATTCCACGTGGTTATTTTTATATTGAACTTAAGTTCTGGAAATTTATTTAATAATTTAATTTCATCATTTTTGATAAAATTCTTTAGAATTTATTTAACAGCGTGGATATTAAGTCCAGGAATTTTTAGTTAAAATTAATTGATGAATTTTATAAGAATTATTTTTATAATTTATACGTCGAATGTTCCTAAAAAATTTCTTTAATGTGAGTATTAAACTCGTGGTTAATTTGAAATAAATTTACGCGTCGGTTTTAGTTTGGAATTTTTGGGAATTAATATTATTAGTCGTGAAAATATTTATAATTTAATTGCTAGCTAATGACTGAAATAATTAAGTAAAAGTTTAATGTAATAAATTTCTGATATTAAATTTTTGTAATTATTTTTATAAGTCAAAAATTAAAAGTAAAGTAAAGTCAGAGTGTGTGAGTGTGTGCGGGGTATGTGTGTGAGCTGCAGAGGCTTCTTGGCTTACGTTGCAGTCACTAGGCTGTTGCTTCTGTAGCTGGGTGTTGTTGATAAGCCCTCGTACACTGATGTCTTTGTCCGAGGTGTCTTGTTATAAGTTTAATTAGTCAAGTTTAGTTCTGGTTAGCCGTTAGTAGGCTAGACGAACTCTCTCACACTGTTGTCTTTGTGCAGAGTAATTAAAGTTTAGTTAGTCAAGGTTAGTTCTGGTTAGCCGTTAGTAGGCTAGACGATCCTTGTCACACTGCGGTCTTTGTGCAAGGTAACTAAAATTGTTCGGGTTAGCCGTTAGTAAGCTATAGTTTTAAGTTGATTATAGTGTGAGTGTGAGTGTGCGCAACTTGTTAATTAATTTTGTTATTAATAAATTTTTGGTACCGTTGTTAATTAAAAGTTTATTTATTTTATAGCACCTTCCTCCACTCTCTCTCCCTGTAAGATAAGCACACCTCTGGTTCCGGTTCCAGGAACCGTGATTAAAAATCCTGGTGGCACCCTTTTATTTATTAATATTAGATTTCAGTTTTGTTTAATTTATTGTTTAATTAATTTAATTTAAGGGGCCAACTGAGCGGCATAAAAACCCGTTACAATATATTAAGCAAAAATTATTATTATTCCTTCAAAATAAACTTTTTTTTAATTAATGTAAAGTAGAAAGCACATGGAGAGAAAAATATCGTTAGAATCAGGATACGTATCGTTATTCTGACTATGCGCCGTATAGTAATTTTTTTTAGAGATACGCTGTAAAGCCAATTCAGCTATACAGCGGATCATCAAATTAACGATCCGTATCATTATTTTAGGCCTTACATTAAGTTGATTTAACTATACAGATCCTCACGTTGACAAAACAGTTACCTGTTTTGACGAAACTACATATATTTACAAGAGCTATTCTCTGTACGCTTAAGTGAAACAAATGAATTCTTAAATTAGAAACCCGGATCGTTATTTTGAGGATACGTTGGATAGTCATTTTAACAATATTTTTTTTTCCGTGCAGAAAATATTGTGTAAAAAAACCACGTTCCATCGAGGCGGGGAGGGGGAGGGGTCACGAGAAAAGCTACGTTAGGCTACATGAGGGGTGGGAGGGGTCTGAGAAGGGCTAAAATATGACCACGTAGTTTATGGACGCTCCCTTAATATTAATGTATAGAGGTGGATGTACTTAAATTTTTATTTCCATTTAAAAAACATGGAAAAATTTTTTTTTTTTACTTTTGAATTTTGCTAGTTGACAACGAAGAATTTTATAGCTACGATCGATACATACTTTTGTAGGAAATTTAACGATCTACAAAAATTATCCGATTGAATATATGCGTACGGAGAACCATTTCGGAGTTATCAGGTCTCAAACATTGAACTGTTTAAAAAAAACATAATATTTATTTATGAATACGAAAAGTCGACTTAAATCACTCCCGTGTAAAAAAAATTTGTCCTAAAATTGTCATAAGCTTAGGATCCTAAACGTGACACAATTTAGGACATTTTTATGCAGTCTTAATTGTATTTTACGGATGAAAAGACATAAAAGTGATTGTAATATAATACTGGTTTTTCATATAGAGGCCCACAACTACACCTAGGTATATCCAGTCGTATAACGATAGACTTGGCATAAAAATCCACTCGGGATAGTCCGATTGATATAAGTAGACGTAAGATACTCTTAAAGTTAATTTACCGATAAAAACATATTAAACTAAAGTTATCATAAAACTGGACACTCCACCAGAAAACACTTTCTATCATTACGCTATGTTATTGGATTTTCTAATAGAACCCACTTGCTCTAGTACATCTTGGTAAATCCAGATAGAAATTCTCTAGGCATACAAATTCCATTAAAATCCAGATAGAAATTCTCAAGACATATAAATTCCATTAAACTTTCCGTTTTTTTCCTTTGAAAATTTGTCTAGATATGTATATGGATTTGCAGCGACAAAAGCACATTAGACCCCAATAAAGTTATTTTTTATTGGAATCTATGGGATTATTTCAACAGGGCTCTTATGATATTTTATGATTTTTTATGAAAATTTTAAAACAATTTTTGGACACTATTATGGATTTTAGTACACTTTTATGATACGTTTTAGATATTTTTATGACAATTTTAGGACACCTTTATGATAATTTCAGGACACTATTACGAATTTTATGACAATTTTAGGACAATTATTGTACTTTTATGCCAATTTTAAGACACTTTTATGACGACAATTTAAAATATTTTTATGACAATTTTAGTACAAATTTATGACAATTTTAGGAAAAATTTCAGCTTTTTAGATTAGATATAAGTGTATCTAGCTTGATTTATTCAGTTGATTCGATTTGCTTTTTAAAACTGAAATGGCGAAATTTTTTCTGTTTTAATTTTCACAACAGGTTCAGATCTAACTAGCTTAGTTTTAATTGAAGAAGCACATGGGGGAAGATCTAGTTGAATTTGTCTAGATCTAATAAGAACTACTTATAGACTAGATTTGATATAGATTTAAGTTTGTGAGATCTATTCAGGTCTACTTCTTATCTAAATTTTAAACAAATTTGATCTTATTCAACATGATTTGATTTAGGTAGATCTAAGCTTTTTTTTTTAAGTGTTTTAGATTTCAAGAAAACTCAGTTTAACTTGTAAATCGTGACATCAAAATTTGCTTTAGCAATCTACGTATTCTCCTTTCGATTTTAAGATTGCTCTTGCATACTTACATTTTAATCTTTAATAACAAAAATAATACTGAAAAAATCTCGGGAAATTCTTTTATACATACAAACTGTGGAAAATAGTATATATTACATACTTAGAGCTGTAAAGTAAGAAATGTCTCAAATCACATGTAATTGTTCGCCGAAGCGAAGTCGAGGTCAACAAACATGTGATCTGTGACATTCTTACTGCTCTAGGTGTGTAATATACTATTGACAGGATCAAAAACAAGGCTGCAACTTCATTCAGCGGGCAGAAAACCATCAGTTTCTGTTCACGACAAGAAACAGTAGCATTTGTATGAAATTGAGTAGTTTCGGGTGGCTCAATATATAGGGTGTGACTAGGGATGAAACAAGATGATTTCAGACTTCGTCTTGTTTCATCCCTAGTCACATAATATAGTATTGTAGCAGAATTTACGTAGCGGAGACGGAAAATAGCGCAATTTTTTAAAAGTGATTTGTTATAAGAACAAATGAAATTGTTAAATTACTGTAGAATCTACTAATAATTGTCATGTTTCTAGTTCGTTTCTAGATCAGGGAAATAGTATTGAGAATAAAAATGAAGAGCATGATTTATTTTGGGTTTCTTTTTCAGGAAAACAGTGAAGGAATTACTTTTTTTGATTATCTCAAAAAGTTATGTTTTGAGCAAAACGTAATTGAGATTGTGGTTGATTAGGATAATTAAAACATCTTTCATTATTTGTTAATATAAAATTTTTTAATCAACTTGAAATTATTTATTTTTATTTTTTACATTGTTCTTCCCATTTTGCTTTATTTGTTGCTCGTTCTATTGCTTGTTTAGTTCTTTTTTCTTTACGTGTTTCATCTCTCAATGCAAAATACATTTCTCTGAAGTCTAACATATTCAAAGTATTTACAACATCGTCATCACATGGCTCTCTTATTTTCATATATGTTAATAGTCTTCGACTTGCATGAATACTTAATATTTGTTCTGAATTAGCAATCATTTGTAAACAAGGATGGGATGGTAATTGTTCCATAGAATAACATTCTCTATGAAAATAAAAAATTTTATTGAATTGAAACAAACTTATTAGACTAAAATAAAAGAATAAAATATTACCGATATACTGGAAACCAGCAAACCAGCTTTCCATTTAGTACCAAATGTTGAACAGCAAAATTTAATAAATCATTGAATATAAGAGGTAAGCTATATACGATTTTTGATGGTATATGAGTAGATACTTGGTTTTCCTGAATAATTGGACTTTTTTTTACAGTTCCAATACGTTCCGTTGCTTCTCGAACTCCGTAAGGTGCTGCAAGTATAAATAAGATGGATAAAAATATTTTATATTGCAATCAAAATAATAATAAGTTTTCTTACGATCAGTAATGATGACATCGACACGCATTTGTGGTTTCCACATAGCTTTTGAAAAATCTGACACAACAACATCTAGGTAACAAGAGCTTTTTCCATATTGTTTAATATTTGCGGCTACACTTTCATCACTGCTTCTTGTCTATATTATCAATAAAATTAATTTTAATATCAAATAAAATTATAATTTTAATATTTTGAAATAGTTTCTGTCATCGCGAACAATGGAGAGTTGAAGAAAATATTAAATGTATATTTGACAAACATAATAAAACAATACTTTTTGAGTTATTCTTGTTGGTCTTGTTCGGGCATGCAGCATCATGAAATCGATATCAGCTCCTAAAATATAGCCACCAAATTGTGCAGCAGCTACTAAAAGAGAGCCGGTTCCAACAAACGGATCAAGTATAATATCACCATTTTTAACCTGTGCTTGGTTAGCCATAAGTAACGAAAGTTGAGGGTCCATGGAAGTAGTTCCAATAAATTTTCGAGTTTTTAATGATAATTTCTGAATCAAGTTTCTTTGGCCGTCAGCTATCTGAAAATTAAATTTATTTTGAATTTTCAATCAATTTTATTGAAACTTCTCGATAGTTCAGAAGCTGATACTAACCCATTTACCAAAAAATAGTTTTTCTGGTTTCTCAGATTTATTATTTGAATTAATGCCATAATACTCGATGTAATAGAAGCTGTTGTCAGGATTACTCAAATCCACTGGTCCTTCAAACGGTAAATAATTAAGAGTCTGCAAATGAATTTAAATATTATTTACATGTTTTTAACGACGCGAGTTGAAATACTTACTTCAATTTTGGCAACTTTTTCTTTTTGAGAAAAATGTTTGCAGAAAGTTTCAACAATAATCTTGAATGATTTTTCTTGATGTGAATAATATGATAACTTTTCGTTTGAGTATAATCGTAGACTTTCGTGAAATTTAGAAAAATCTGATGCTTGCGTCCAAAGCTCTATACAAAATCTTATCGACACAGATCTACTAGCTATTTTTTTAATAGTTGCTTCGCAGTCAGTTTCGACAATCCAATAAGGCTACAAAAATAAAGGTACAAAATTTCTGCTCAAAATAAAAAAGATAATCTATTTTTTATACTTTACCTGATGTGTTAGTGCCTCAGTTGGCTTCAATTTGGATGAGACTATTTTGAATAAGCTTAGAATTGAATTAATTTCCTGAAAATGAAGTCAATTTCTAAAACTTTCAGGGAAAAAAAAAACAATAACAAACTTTATTAATCATAAAATGTTCATATTCAAAACATTTATTAAAGAAAAAAAAAAAAACGTCGTCTTCAGCAGGAATTTTTTATAGTCCAAATTGAGATATCAATAAAATATGAAAATTTTTGAAAATACATTTAGAACTATTTGAATTTGATATTTTAACTTACCGATACACGAAAATCAACGTGCTCCTGTGCGAACCAAAATAAATATTTTTTCGACACACTCATTTTTATTAATAGAACATTTTTTTAGTAACCAATAGTAAGTAAATAATTAATTGCGTAAATGAAACTAAAATAAAATTATCGTTCAGTCAATACCTAATGTAATTATTTTGATAGTTCTATTATTTCTAACTATGCCATTTCCAGTGTTGCCATTGTTATGCTTCCATCTAGTGGATGTTATTTTTATTTATTGAAAACTTTACTTACTGTAGTTCTTTCGCCCGGGAGTATTAAAATACTCGGTTTCAGCGCGGGAAAGGAATCATTTTAAATATAAGAATTCTATTTAGACGTTATTTAATTTTGATCAAAATTATTTAGTTGGTTTCAATTTATTACTCAAGTTGACAAAATATTAAAAAGCTTCAAAATATAAAATTGAGGTTTACAATGACGTGATCTTAGCAATCTAAGCTCTCGGTGAGAAGTGTCGTTACATAGTTTTTCCGAAGAGCTTCAAACTCCGTTCTTCTCCCACCATAACTTCCATACATAAATCCACTCTAAAGAATACATAAGTATACATATTTTCTACTACATATAAATGATTTTCACACACTAATATATAATATTTTCTATTATATTCACATATATTTATTTATAAATTATATATATTGCAGTGCATTAATATTCGTATTTTGCAAATTAGATTAAGCTTATTACTATTTCTATCAATCTATAATCTATTAAAACTATGAAATAGTTTAATTGTTAATGTAAGAGATAAATATCATTTAATAATATTATTTTATACAATCTTATTCTTTTAACATTAATTAATAATTATTTATAAGTTGGATACAGAATATAAATTTTTAATTTAATTTTTATATATTTCGTTGCAATATTATATTAAAGCAAGTTTTACAAAATATGCTATTTAACGATCTTATTTTTTTGTTACATATTTGTTACGATATTATTTAGCCGTTGAAACAAGGGATCATAGAATTTTTCTCACACGTGTCTTTTATGGCTTTTCCCAGTAAACACGTTTACGTCAATGTGACGTCAAAATGACATTGGGCTATGTCAGGATTTACGTAAGATACAAGTCACGAATGAGTCATATATGACTCATTATTTCACACTTCTTGACGTAAGATTCTGACGTAAAAATATGACGTAGTCATGACGTCAATATTATGTCTCAATGACATTTATGACGTCAATATGACATACCTGTGATGTCTATATCATGATAATGATGTCATTATGACGTAAAAGTGATGTAAGTGATGTAAGAATTGTACCTCAGAAAAAATATTAAAAAAAAAATTTCTCAAAAATAAAAAGATGGCAATTTTGAAATTAATTATAGTGTTGTGGACTTATTACAAAGTTTGAAACACTAGTTATATGTTGATACTTGATGAAAAAATCCTGAAATATGCTGGGCTCGAACTTGGGTCCTCATGTATCGAAGTCTGGAACGCTGCTCACTTGTCCAAGTAACGGTTCATGTTACGAAGTAAATAACTTATGTGATAAGCCTTACATGACGAAAAATACTTATTTCATAATTTTTTCTGAGATTAAATGGATTTTAAGAGCTGGAATTGTATAAAATTCAAGTCTAATAATTTATACAATTTTATAAAATTTCATTAAACTCATGAAATTTTATAAAGTTCTATAAAACTTTGTAAAAACTCTTATAAAAGGCTCTTTAGTGAAACTTGTGGTAATGAATAGGCAATTTATAAATTTTCATAAGAATTGATTGAATCTTACACTTTCAAAAATTTTCGTCTAAAAGCGGACACAGAGAACTTTAGACTCTCTGCGGACACAGAGAACTTTCACAGAGTGAAATTTTTTCAGAGTAAACGATGTATCCGTGTCATTTGAATATTTTTTAATACTTATTGATTTCTCAAGACTCGAATTTTTTTTTTTATTTAATTTTTTCCGAAAATTTAGTATTTTTCATTTGGATTTTTCTTCTTCAAAATTTCAATTTACAAAATTTAGATTTTTTTTTTTTAATTTCAACTCTTTTAAGTATACAATTTTTTTCTATATTTCTTTTTATTTTTAATTTCAATTTTTTTCGAAATTTTAATTTCTTTAATTTAACATACTAACAACATTATGAAACTTGATGTACACAGTAAAAAAATTTTGCGTCATTGTGTCAAAAATTTTTGTGTTAAAAATTTTTATGTTAAATATTTAACATTTTTTTATGTTGATTTAACACAATAAATGTTAAATTTACACTTAAAAAAGTTAAATATTTAACACAAAAATTTTTAACACTAAAGTTTTTGACGCAATGACGCAAAATTTTTTACTGTGTAAAATACTATTAGTCTCGTCAATAACAATCATGAAACTGTTTGAATTATTTCAAATACAATGTTTCATAAGTAGCAGCACCAATGTCAGAAAATTATTTTTCAAGTAATAGTGCAATATTTAAATGACTGACATTTAATTTCTTGACGCAAAATCATAAGAAATTATATGTTTACTCGCTTGACGGTTTAAAAATTTAGAGTTCATGCCACATAAATTGAACTCGGTATTTTGTTATCAGTTTCACACCAAATCATTTATACTGAATGGTCGAAAATATTTTTACAATGGATAAAAGTACCTAAATTCATGGAAAAAATATAAGTGAGAAACATATGCAACGAAAAAAAAGTATTTCTTGCACCAAGAAAATTTTGACGGAGGCCGAAGTTATATTGGAGCAAGAAGTGTTTTAGTGTCAAGAAATTTTGACTTCATTCACGAAATTTTCAGTCATCTCTAATATATTCTTAGTCCAAAGAAATTTACCTTTGAGTCAAGATTTTTTTTCTGCAGTGTATGGAAACATACAAGCAAAGATATAAAAAGTTTATATCCCACATGTATTTAATTTGTATGTTTTTTTCTTAAAAACGTAAATGAAAAATATTTTGTATGTTATTTGCTAATATGTTAGATATATTCATTAATATTATAAATTATAAATTTTTGTTATTAAGAGCGGACTTAAATTTGCAAGGTACCAGCTTAAATCAGCTGTTTACCTCTTCCTGATTCTTACTAAATTTTAAACCAATTTTCACTAATATTTAACGATTAATTGTAAATTAGACATCTTGTTGAAGAAGTTTTATATTTGATAAATTTTGATCAATCGATAATATTAAAAAAATACATCCCCCAAATTTTATCAATATTATGGAAAATAATCGTTTGTCACTGATTTAGAAAATGACTTTCAAATTACGTCAGTATTATGTACAATTGTGACAAATTATTGATGTTAAATAATGACTCACAGATGGTATCGGTATTACGTAAGACCGTGACTTGTCACTGATGTAAACACATGATATTAATCTTACGTCAAGATTACGTACAACCGTGATTTGTCACTGATGTAAACGCATGATGTTAAACTTACGTCAAGATTACGTACAGCCGTGACTTATCACTGATGTAAACGCATGATGTTAAACTTACGTCGTTATGACATACAATGATGGCATTAATGTTACGCAATATTGTAGTTTATATATTATGTCAGTTGTACGTAATATCTAAGTCATTTCCGTTACATCATAGAGAAGTAATAAACTTACATCAGTATGATGTCAAAAATATATCATATATTTTTACATCATAATTGGATTACAAGACAGGTCAATTTTACGTCATATTTACGTAAAATATTGTGACATTCCTATGACTTATAAATGACGTCATATTGAAGTCATGTGTTCATTGGGATTCCTCAGAATCTCAAGTACCTAAGGTTTCTCAGAACTCAACTACAATGTCCCTTTGTACTCGATAATAGTTTATATTTATTTGAAACAAAATATACTCTATATAATAAATATTCTACGATACAGAACCTAAACTTTCTAATTTGGATAGTGTTCACTATTTCAATTATGAATTAATAAAATAATTTAATATAATCTAAATAACATTTAAATTTGCACTGGCTGGTAGCGTCACCTTCTGGATGCATCTAGAGGTATTACACCTTCCCCCTTAATTAAAAAAAAAAGATGTTGCCATAAGCAACAGCTTTTTTTTTTTTTATCTTTTATCGGCTTTTTACAACTTTCTTCCTTTTTTTTCTCTTTCTTTTTAATTACTTTTAACTCTTTTTGTGAAATAAACATCCTTCGATCGGTAATAAACAGCTTATGCATATAAATACAATATCGTAAACATCATTTATGTATACCTCCGCTAGTAGTAGCTTAGATAGTGGCAATCTTATCAAATATGTCATCAAAATTTTATATAACATTATCTAGCAATAAAATGATTTGACAAAGGCTACAGGAAGAGTGACTGAATTATCTTTGATTTTTAGTATCTGAAGTTACAGGGAAGTTATGAATAGGATTTTTTGTATTTCTTGCTAATTAAACTCAGTTTATTTTCTGGTCGAGTCATCGTCATTTGTACTATTATTACTTCTTTTTTTTTCTAAAATTGTCTAGCAGTCCTCCAATGTGTTCTCGAGATCAAATTCGCACCGTACACCACTGACACAGTTTTCTAAAGACTTAAATTCTGGCTGTACGTGCAAAACTTTATTCCTGACATTTTCACTGACATTACTTGATATTTGACTCGCAAGGCACACTGCCACTACAGTCTTCCACGGACATGAGTGTTGAATGTGACCGCAAAGTCCTGAAATTTGGCTCATACCGCGCTCCATTTTACAGCCTCCTAAGAGGTGATGTATTGGATCGGCGTTTTGAACCCCTTGACAAAATTTGGCTTCCATCACACCTCGCTGTTACAGATCCCTAAGGTCTGAAGTTCCGAGTAAGCATGTAAAGACCCAAAACATGAATTCGCTCCAACAAGAGCACCTTGATATTGACAGTTATCTTTTGAACACACTGGAGTCGCTTCAGTGCTTTCATTACAAGACATTACTTTTACATTACATGTAGAATTTACTTTTAAGGAATTTTCCAAAATATCTATCAAGGAAATAGAACTTACAAATGTTTTAACATTGAATTCACTAACGGTCTTATTTTCAACATTTATGCTCATGGCGAAATCTACAACTGGTATCTTGTCTGCGCAGCCAAGTACCGATTCCAGACCTCTAGAGCCAACTGATCAAATTTTACCTTGATCCTTCTGTAAAACTTCGTCAACATTACTGTCAATAGGATTTTAGGAAAGGGTATTGGTATTTTAGGTGATTTTTACAGGTTTAAAAGTGAATAACTTTTAAGCTATAAGAGTATTTCGGACGTCATTCCCCCCCCCCCCTTTTTTTTAGCGATAATCAAATTTAATTTTGCCCCGATGTCTAAAAAATTGTAGTTTATTTATCATTGAGTTTATCATTCTCTAACTTTATAGTGAATGGGTCAAGAATATCCGTAGTATTCAATCCGTAATTCACTCGGTGGATAGTGAACGCGCTACTACCACTTCGGTGTTCCGTATCGCGTTCTTCCGCGGAACCTCATTCAAGTTTAAATTATCCACAGATTCGGTAGAATCTGGCGCCAAGTTCCGTTCAAATCAAATCCGTTGTAAACGGAGCGCCAGACTACCGACTGTGTTTACTGGAAACATTACGATATTTTGAGGTTGCAAATTTTATTCAATTCTATGGTACTTTTTTTTCCTAAATTGTCTATTACAACAGTAGTTTATACCTTATTTTACTGATATTAATTAAATTATAATCAATTATAACACTTAATCTACTTGAAATTAATAAATTTAATGAGCACAAACTATAGCAACGCAAAAATTTCGATCCTGACTTTTTTTCGATGGGGAATGGTCAGTGCCACAGACTAGATAAAATAAAAATGTATAGTAATCCTCCTATAGATACGCAACTACACTAAAAAAAGGTAATTGACAGCTTGCATCTACGGTCGTCAGGGTGCACTGGAATTATTATTTTTACATAAACTGTAGCTTTAATCAAGGAGATAGTTTGCGGTAAAAAATGCAGCCAACGCGAGATTTAAGTTAGTACCGTAGAAAAGTAAACTCCAATCTTAAAGGTGCTCACACATATGTTAATGAACTAAGATAAATTGCTTGCAGTTATTCTTTTATTTATTTACTTTGAGCTCTCTGCGAGAAAGTATTGTATATAATTCTATATAATAAACTAACGATGTGGCTAAGGTACAGCAGACAAACTATACGACTCCGTACACAACCCGCACCGTATGTATACGGAGTGCTACAAATCCTGGGAAATTCAAATTTTATACGTAAAACACGCTTGTGGAGCTACACATGTACGGAGTCGTAACATACTTCTAAATAAATGAAATAATAATAATAATAATAATAGTTAAAAAAATGAAAATAATTATAATGGTAATAATAAATGGATAATTATAACAGTAACCATATTTATCATTATTATTATAATTATTATTATTATTATTGTTTTTAAATTATTCAGTATTAAGATATTAAATTTAAATTTACAATTATCTCAATTACAAAAAAGGTAAAAATTCATGTAAAGTTAAAAATCCAATTGATAATTTAGTTTATGAATCTAAGTCAAAGAGTATTCGCGGCTTATTTATATAAAATTTTATTAATGCTGCTAGATATTGTACAAAAAGTGATACTTTAATTGATTTACAGTAAAAGCTCTTAAAAGTTACCCAGGTTGTCTTTCTCGCATTTATTGATGTTTTATGAAAAATTGAGACAGAACTACGGTAACTTTTAACAGCTTTCACTGTATATTGAAACTTTATAAACATTCAATTTCCGCGGGAAAAATACAAACTTTGAATTAAAAATCTTTTTAATAACAAAAAATGTTAAAATTTATTTTTAATATAAAATTCCTAGAATTAATTATTAAATAACTTTCCATGTGTATTTTTCTAAATATATTTTCTTCTAATTCAGTCCGTGTTTGTTAACTACAGTCAATACTTAAAAGAGCTAGAATTGTTTGATTTTGCTTTCTTCGGAAAAGTCAGCTGATCAAGATCTGAGTAATTCTGTTCGAGCAATGTTCAGATATTACAACAATGTCTTGATAATTGTTGCCTGTAGGTGGAATTACGGCTTAATTGAGCGGAAGTTTGAAACGATGACATTCCTTAAATAATACGAATATTATTTATAAGTTTACGAATTGTGTCATTTACTAACAACAATTTGATAATGACACTCAATAATCATAAAAATAATATTAATTATAATAACGACAATATTAACAATGACAATAAGGATAATAGTGAAAATATTATAATGGTAGAAATAAATTGATAATACTATTTATTATTATTATTATTATTATTATTATTATTATTATTATTATTATTATTATTATTATTATTATTATTATCTACAGATTCGGTAGAATCTGGCGCCAAGTTCCGTTCAAAAATCCCGTTGCAAACGGAGCGCCAAACTACCGAATGTGTTTACAGTAAGCAGAACGGTTTTTTGAGGTTGTATAATTTTATTTAATTATACGGTACTTTTTTTCACTAATTTGTATATTATAACAGTGGGTCATAATTAATTTTACCGTATTAATTAATTTATATTCACTTATAACAATTTATTTACTTGAAATTATTAAATTTTATCAGCACATACTATAGCGCGCTCACATTTTTCGATTCTGTTATGATCTGATCCGATGTTTAGTAAGTTTTTACTGCTGTAGATGTCTCAATATTATAGTTAGATTCGGCTCAGATCGGCGGGCTCTTTAAAATTCGCTAAAGAATACGAAAGTATTCCTGTTACGGACTTTCGTGAATAATAATTAATATTATTATTAATTTATACTAGTTAGGATTTGGCATTCGGTATTATGAATGATGAGATTTTATATGCAAGTTATATGGGATATATTGTAAGATGTTTCATATACAGGAGTTACTTGCTTACTGCTATATCTTAATTTTCCTAAGTTTTACATCGAGTTAATAACTTATTTTAGAGGGGAGATTTTAGCTTTAGGGTTGGATTTATTATAAGAATGATTTCTAATTGGTTAATTTCTTCAAGAGTGGGACTCAAAAGTAAAAGTGACACCTTCGCTTAATTTTCTCTCGGAAAAGTGAAACTAACCATGTGTTTAACACATGGCGTCGTAGTCGTTGCCTGGTTAGAAGAAAAGCCATAAAAAAGGGAATATTTAGTTTAGCCTAGGATAATAAAGTCCTTTATTCAAAGTCGTAAATTGTAGTATTTTGCTAGAGTCTCTAAGAAACAAAGATGTATTTGTTATTTAAGATTTTAGTTTCTCCTTTTTATAGCTTTTCTCGAGATGTTATATTTTATTTTCCTCTCGAGTGACCATTCTATATTTAAGTATTCCATATGTTTTATTTTCTTTGTTACGATGTTCTTAATATTATTCTTATTATTTTTCTACAAATAATTATTCTTATAATTATATTATTAATCAATTATTTGTCTGATTTGAATTTAAATAAACCGCTAATTTATATCCTATGTAGATGGCGGCATGTGCTGCTACATCACAATCCTGACTTTTTTTTGATGGAGAAAAGTCAGCGCCACAGACTAGATAAAATAAAAATGTGTAGTAATCCTCCTATAGATACGCAACTACAGTTAAAAAAAGTATTGACAGCTTACATTTACGGCCGCCAGGGCGCACTGGAATTATACAGTCGGCGACATGTATTTCTCCCGTACACGATAACAAATGTCCACGAAAATATCTTTATGTAAAGAACTCTATGTAAGATATTTCTATGGAATATCTTTTCTAGCGGAAAATTTTTATGGGAAAAAATTTGTCTATTTGACAATAATTATATGCAAAAATAAGTCTATGTGCAAATAAATCTATTCGAAATCAAGTCCGTGAAAAAATATTTCAATTTTAAAATAAATCCATGCGTCAACATCTCTATGTAAAATAAGTATATGTAAATTTACAAATTTACTATAGTATCTGTCATAAAGTTGCATGCACTGCATTAACTGTGAGTGAGTGTTGAAGCGCTGGAGTTTTGAAATTAAAATTTAATTAAATGTTTTTTATTTTTCAAATTCATAAATCTTTGATTAAAAGAAAAAAAAAAAAAAAAAAGGTAATTTATCATGAAATTTCTCTATCATTTTATTTTCGAATTAATCAATTTTATACGATTAAAAATCTCTGTCAACTAAATTGGATCAACATTATTTGAATAATTAAAAAATTATTTTTTTAATTTTATAATTTTGAAAATAATTGATTACTCAAATCTGCACAATTTTTTCTGTGTCTCAATACTTTTTTTTATTCATCTGGATGAAAAAGAAAAAAAAAAGCCATTTGGCATTCGAAGTTGAAGTATATTTCAAATTGAATTTTTTTTTAATTAATTTATTAACAATAAAAATATTGTTTTTTTAATTAAAAAAAAATTACAGAAATTTTAATTAAAAACAAAAATGGCTAAACGAATGCAACAGTAAATTTTTTTTGGATCACGATATTGATTAGGTAATTATAGACCTAGGGTAATAGTAAGATATGCTAATTGAAGCTTATTTAATGGGTTTAATTTATACAAATTATACAGATCGTTAATAACTTATCCCAATTGAACGTTATTCTACGGAGAAGTGGGAAAAATGTAATTTTTTGACATAAATGTAAAACTTTTGACATTTAAGATTTTTTTCTTGGCTGTAATTATTGATTTAATTTATAAAAGGGGAATATTTAAAATATAATATTGTTTAGTTTTTATTAATAACATTACCTGTAGATAGTTAATAAAATTTTTAATTAAATAAATGAAAAAATAAATTTTTACTATTTATTTCTACATGTACAGTTTTACCTTCCCATTAAATCTATATGTATATATCCCAGCTGTTACCCGCTTGCTCTGCATTAATCTGGATACGGAATTAAAAATAGAAAAACTCATTTCTAATGTGGTAATTGGGATTCTAAAATTAATTTTTATTTTTTCATCCTTTTTGTGAATCCTATAATGAAAAATTTTCTCTTGAATATTTAAATTAAATTGTGCAGATTTGAGTAATCATTTATTTTGAAAATTATAAAATTAAAAAAATAATTTTTTAATTATTCAAATTATTTTGATCCAATTTAATTGACAGAGATTTTTAATCATATAAGATTGATTAATTTGAAAATAAAATGATAGAGAAATTTCATGATAAATTAAGAACTGATTTTATTAAGAAACGTAAGGAACTATATGTTTGTACTTGAGATTATGATACAGTATTGTATATAAATAAAGTGATATCTTACAAAGACCGCTTATTTATTTAATAATAATTATTTTTTTTTTTTTTTTTTTTTTTTTAATCAAAGATTTATGAATTTGAAAAATAAAAAACATTTAATTAAATTTTAATTTCAAAACTCCAGCGCTTCAACACTCACTCACAGTTAATGCAGTGCATGCAACTTTATGACAGATACTATAGTAAATTTGTAAATTTACATATACTTATTTTACATAGAGATGTTGACGCATGGATTTATTTTAAAATTGAAATATTTTTTCACGGACTTGATTTCGAATAGATTTATTTGCACATAGACTTATTTTTGCATATAATTATTGTCAAATAGACAAATTTTTTCCCATAAAAATTTTCCGCTAGAAAAGATATTCCATAGAAATATCTTACATAGAGTTCTTTACATAGAGATATTTTCGTGGACATTTGTTATCGTGTACGGGAGAAATACATGTCGCCGACTGTATCTACATAAACTGTAGCTTCAAGGGGATAGTTTGCGGTAAAAAATGCAGCCAACGCGAGATTTAAGTTAGTACCGTAAAAAAGTAAACTCCAATCTTAAAGGTGCTCACACACATGTTAATAAACTAAGGTAAATTGCTTGCAGTTATCCTTTTATTTATTTACTTTGAGATCACTTCGAGAAAGTATTGTTGTATATAATTCTATATAATAAACTAACGATGTGGCTAAGGTACAGCAAGCAAACGATACGACTCCGTACACAAACAGCACCGTATATATACGGAGTGTTACAAATCCCGGGAAATTCAAATTTTATACGTAATACACGCTTGTAGAATGGCACATGTACGAAGTCGTACACATACTACAGAATAAATGAAGTAATAATAATAATAATAATAATAATCCTACCAAAAACAGTTTCACTGTAAACCGTCGCGCCGAGTACACGTTCAACTATTGTTACAAACTATAATGATTTGATTTTTACAAAAAACTATTAAATCAAAAAAAAAAAAAACCGAGTACAAAAAATTTTTTAGATTAAAAAAGCGCCAAAGACAGTAAATATTAAGGAAAAAAATTTAATGTACTTGGTGTGCATTATAATTCACACTACTAATATCAATTTGAAAAACTGTGGGTAATCAAAGTATTCGAATGATGCACACCAAGTACATTAAATTTTTTTCCTTAATATTTACTGTCTTTGGCGCTTTTTAATCTAAAAAATTTTTGTACTTGGTTTTTTTTTTTTGATTTAATAGTTTTGTAAAAATCAAATCATTATAGTTTGTAACAATAGTTGAACGTGTACTCGGCGCGACGGTTTACAGTGAAACTGTTTTTTGTAGGATATCTCTTTTTTTTTGTCAAGAATATATTAAGTGACATAATCACATATTTTATCAAAATTTTTAAATTCCAAATATGTACCCCTTAAATAATTCAGATAACTTTTTATTCATGAATTTTTGTAATAATTTAGTAACAAACGAAATTATTACAATACTTTTACTTTGAATGACTAGCGTGACTGACCAATGTGATATCTTTGTATTGTTTTTGAATTTTTTAATAGCTTCTATTGATAATATAATTTGTATCGTAAGGTAAAGTACCCAGTACTTGAACACTCATAAAAATAGGACTAGTACTTGAACAGACTTTTAGAATTGTTGAAATACGAAATCCGTATATTTATCATAAATAATATGCGCATGTTATAATTATTCAATGATACAATAATTCATTTCTGTAAGTTTTTTCAATTATATATCAGAACAATTATATTTTAGTTAGCCGATAGATGCTATTTTTTTCATGAAAAAGGTATACCTTAACCGTATACTAAACCGTAAACCGAACAATCAGTAAAAAAAACCGGTATATCATCATTTTAAGTAAAAAACATTGTACCACCTAATGAATAGTCTTTTCTAAAAATACGTATTTTTGCAAAGACATAAGCTATGATTTTATATTAAATTTTAGCGTTTAACTATACCTCCAGATTTTCAAAGTGGTACCCAAAACTTGAACAAGCTGGGGCCGTATAATTTTAACAGCACTCTCATCTCTAATAGGTTTATAAACGAGTGATCAGCATTATGGTTTTATTAATTACTGCAAATTTAATGAGTTTTATAGCTAAAAATTTGTGTAGTTGAAAATTATTGAACGTCTTGAATTGAGTTTTTATATATAATTGAAAATTTGCTTTGTCATTCATAAAAAATGTAATTAAAAAATTAAATACAAATATTTCTCATTTTTAAATGAACATATTATATATTGATAGTATTATTTTGAATATTAAACAAAACAAAATATGTTACAATTCTTTTGATATTTCCATATATATTTTATTAGCTCAACTACTGGGTCCTTTACCTTACATATAAACTATCACTACAGTTAAGATTTTTAAAATACAGTGGTAATGGTTTTGCGGCTCTACCTACTGTTGTATGTCGAAATTCTAAACTAAATACCAACTACTTATGAGCGCTAAGTTTAGTATATTTAGTATACTAACTACTGATGGTAGAATAACAGGTTAATAAGTAGTGCCAACTTCGAAATAACAATATTCGCCCTAAATTTGTAAAATCTCTCGTAGAATCGAAAACAGGCGCAAGCAAAAATTTTCAAACTTGAGATATATTAAATAATTGTTAAAACCCAATAATTTTTTGTAATATATGCATAATTCGTTAAAAGAAAATTATTAACAATGGTCTAAAGTGTTATTCTCTTAGAAATAATAGAAAAATATAGAGCTAAATATATGAGGAGGTTATGTTGACATAAGATTAGAGAATAGAGAACAGTGTCTCTCGCCATATGTTGGACATGTATTCGGCGCGAGACACTGTCGTGTCTCCGGATAATAATAATCCGAATAAAAACAGTTTAACTGTAAAAAATTGCGCCAAGTCCACGTTCATAGAACTCATCTCAATAACATTTACACTTTACAAAAAAAATTAGGCTCGTTTCAATAATTTTCATTCTCTACAAAAAGATGTGAAATACAAAAAAATACCAAGAAACCGTCATAATGTTGAAAAAATTGAAATAAAATTTGTTAAAAATTAAAAAAAAAATTTTTTATTGTACTTGGCGCGCGTCATTGAGTACCGCAAATTTTTTCGGAAGCATGTCAACTCAAGAAAAAACGATTTCGCTTGTATATATATAATCATATTATATATTTACTAGCTGACCCGGCAAACGTTGTTTTGCCATATAAATATGTTATATCCGATGATATAGTAGATGTCGAATTGATGCATTACGCGGCAAATTCACTATAATTTGAATTATTTAACTTAATTTATAATAAATTATATATTACAAATAATGCATTTTGTTTATATACAAAATTGTTGTAGCACATAAGTTAAAGTATAGTAATCTCCTTAAATAAACAATCAACCAACTAACTTTGTCAACATTTCTCAGAACTATAAAAGTACTTGAATAAAATGCACACGTGTTACTTAACAACTAGACCTTTGTGAAAACTCATAAAAAGGAAAACACGTGTTAAACATTTTATTAAGGGTTTTTCTAACTAAAATCATTTTAGCTAAATATTCTCAAGAGGTCACAAATTATGAGATATAATAAATACGAAATAGAAAGCATAAAGCCTTAAAACAACCAACACTAGGACCATTTGTTAGATAAATAAACAAATACTTTTAGAATATCTTATAATTATTAAATAATATTAATGTTTTAGTTTAACTAAAGGATAGTTTTTATATGGATTAATAACCAAATAATGATAGATTCATATTAATATTAATATGATGTATATATTTGTATCGACATGGGTTTTTCCTGTGGTTTCCCCATGTCACTGTCTTTAGAGCCTAAAGAAAGGTGAGGAACAGGGCAAATGCGATACAAAAGGCACAAGTCGGACCACAGCCGCAACACTAAAAATATATAAAGAAATATTATAATCTAACTTTGTTAATATTTAATAAGCAATAATACATGCAATTATAATACTATAATAATAATAGTAAAATACTGACTAAGAATAATATTATAATAAATAATAAGGGTAGAAATAATTAGTTAAACACCAAAAGTAATAACTATTGTAACTAACAAATATAAGAATCTAAAGTATAAGAATAATATAGGATAGCATGACAGCCCTCACATATGTCTGTGTGTGGGTACCTAGTTAGTATACAGTAAACCTACATATAAAAGTTATAAGTATTAGTGTGTATTCGAATATATGTTATTGTATGCGTTCTGTAAACGTTAGATGAAGACATGTATATGTTAAGTGTATTGGTGTGAACCAGAGAGGGAGGAAGTGAAACTGGAAAACTCGGACCTAAAACCGAGACTCCTTGTAATAACACTTCTCCCTGAGAGCCGTAACCGAGCACTTGCTGTAGATGAAACCACTGAATAAAATCAAGCTCTCTGATAATTATTTATTTATCATTTAAAACAGTCCCCCTAACTAAAGTTTCCCCTTTTTCTTAATTTAATCTAACAAATCCCATTATCAAAAACTGAATTAATAAACAACAACAAATTTAAATTGATCCCGCGTGACTACAACTCACACTTCAGTCCAGAAGAGGCGTTACGAGCAATCTAGTGACCTCGCTGGACATAACAACTGGTGACAGCGGTGGGATAGTCACAGTAGTCGGGATTCAGGTGAATTAATTAATTCACCCCATTCAAATTTAAAAACGCAAAATTTCGGTGACAAATTCGATTTCCATTGGACACATCTACGAAACCAAAAATCAGGGGTCATCGAAATCATCGAGGAAATCGAGAATCAAGGACCACTGAAATAATCTACGAGGTCAACGATCCAGGAAACCAAGTGGAAATTGAACGAGCCAATCCAACCATCGAGGGTCATCTACTAAGGAACTGCTACCTGAGATACAGCCATCTGTGTAGTGAATTTAGCGGTAGTGCAAAAATTAGTGTTTAAAAGGGCAATTTGTGAGTGACAGTGAATTTTAATAGTTATAAGTATTCTGCCTGTATCACATCTGCAAACTGTAAGTTATAATTGTAAGTCATATGATATGCTAGCGATGAAATCTATTGATTTTTAAAATAATAATCTTATATAACGTCAGTTAAAGATTTTGGTAAAGTAGCAATTATTATGACATCGAGATCGACAGAAGCTTGATAAATTTCGGGACTATTTGATAAAATTGACTAACTGTTGATACTGAAAATTATTTTAAAAATTTGCGATCATAGTTTTGTTACTGCATAAGTAAAATTGCTCTTAAATTTTATTAAAATTTTATAAAAGATAAATTATACTAAAAGCTGTCAAAACACCTGTCAATCTCAATATCATTTAACGACAAATTTGAATTATTATCATTTTATCCGAGGATAATTGGATCCATATTTTATTTCAATTTATAAAATTTCTAGTTAACTTAAATAATTTAGTAAGAAATATTTAGGTTTTACATCTCAATGAACGGCACCAAAATGTCAACTTCAACCCCTTCCACAAAAATCATTGCTATAGAAGAAACCCCTCTCACAGTACCAGAAGAAGTAGTCGAAAGTATTCCTATTAGTAACAATAATACTGAAAGTACGTCTGGCCTTTCCTCGGCAACTTTTGATAATTCTATCCCAATTACTAATACTTTCAATAATCTTACACTGCTCAATACACCTGTTTTACCTAGTAAAAATAATGAACACAGTTATGCTACAAATAATCTTCAAAGATCAAACGATCTTTTCACCCTCGCTTATATGAATATCAAAGATGCAGTGAGTTTAATTCCTATTTTCAATGGAGAAAATATGCCGGTAAATAGTTTCATTGAACTTTGCAAACAAACGGTAAATTTGATACATCCATCTGGTAAATTGTATTTGACTCAATTAATAAAGTCCCGCATTCAAGGCAAAGCTAGTAGATATGTTTCGAGTGAATCAGAATTAACTTTTGAAGAAGTTCTGAACAACCTCAAAATTGCTTTAGCGCCAAGGCGCACATTGTCTCAGTGGCAATCACTTCTTTCTAATATCCATCAAAATGAAGGCGAATCTATTGTAGATTTTGCAACTAGAATAAAAGAAATCGTCCAAGGTACTTCTGAAGTAATTATTGACAAACATTCGGGAGAAATAAGAACCGGGTTATTAGCGAGCACACGAGAAGGAGCGCGGGACAGTTTTGTACGCGGTTTAAGAGGACAGTTAGGGCTTTGGGTAGCGAGTCAAAAACCTTTAACTTTATTACAAGCGATCGATTTAGCTTTAGAATTAGAAAAGGAACTGGAACAGAGGGATTCACTTTTCAATACTCGGGCTCATAATATGGGAACTAATGATACATCAGGTTACATTAATTTCACGGGCGGTTACCAAGGAGGAAAGAGAAATAATAATCATCACAAGCCAGGTCAAGGCTCAAGTTTTAAAAATCATCCTGCAGTTGCTGCCGTACACGTGGCTCAGACATACAATGACGAAAATTTTCATAAATTTAACCGGAAATCTAAGATTTGCTACCGATGTGGAGGTCAAGGACACATTAAGTCGGAATGTAGAGCTTCAAATTTGTTTTGTACAGCTTGCGGTAGAAGGAATCACGTAGCTTCTGTTTGTAGACGAAAACATACTATGGGTGTAACAAATAATTCTAACCCAAACCAAGCCGCTATTACTGATGGCAGCGATCAAAATAACGGTACAAATCAAAGTAATAAAGTCGAAACGGAACGGTCAACATCCCAAATTGAAGCGTCTATACAACTTGCCGAATCAAACCATGTTACGCCACCCTGCATCACTATTACCAGTGATGAACTATTAAAAATGCAAAAGTACTGACTACTAATAGACTCAGGCGCAGACGTTAATTTGATAAAAATATCTTGTTTATCACCGAGCTTAAAAATCGACAAAAGTGTTAAATATAAACTTTCAGGAATAACGTCTGGATCAGCCATCACCCTCGGGCAAGTTTCTATTAATTTTAATTCTATTTGTTGTAAATTTCAAGTTATTGGACCGGATATACCCCTAAAACAAGACGGAATTTTGGGCTTAGATTTTCTTCAAACTTTCAAGGCCACCATCTGTTTCGAGGACAATGCTTTGAAAATAAATCGTAAACATATCAGTATACCGTTGGAAAAACATTATGTCAAAATCCCAGCAAGATGTAGGATGCAGGTTGCAGTTAGAATAACAAACCGAGAGGTACAAGAAGGAGTAATACAAAAACTTAATTTGGAGCAAAATATATATGCTGGAAGTGCCTTAGTTAGAAATAGAAACGGGATCGCCTGGATTTTTGTAGTAAATTGTAATGAAGAGGAAAGGAAGATAGAACTACCATCTGTGACGCTGGAGGAAATTGAAACTGAAGGTCTAAACAAGAATAGAAAAAGGGAAGAAAATATAAGTGATAAAACTCGAGATGACTTGACACGGGAAAGAGTCCAAAAACTAATACAAACACTACATCTTGACGAACTAAATACAGAAGAAAGAAACAGCATAGTAAGAATAGTTGTCAAATTTCCATATCAATTTTATTTGCCTGGGGATAAATTAATAGGAACTAATGACGTGAAACATAAAATTATAACAACTGACGATATACCAATTAATACAAGACAGTACAGGTATCCACAAGTGCATAAAGAGGAAATTCAAAGGCAGGTAAAAGAAATGTTAGAAGGAGGGATAATAGAAACAAGTAACTCTCCGTATAATTCACCAGTATGGATAGTCAGCAAAAAACCAAGTTCATCTGGCGAAAAAAGATGGCGAGTTGTCATTGATTTTCGTCACCTTAATGAAAAAACCGTCGGAGATGCGTATCCCCTGCCAAATATTGTAGAGATTTTAGATCAACTTGGTGGTGCTAAATATTTCTCAGTATTTGACTTAGCCTCCGGATTTCATCAGATCCTCATGGATGAAGCAGACAAAATTAAAACTGCTTTCTCTACCCCCAACGGTCATTATCATTTCAAAAGAATGCCTTTTGGGCTGAAGAACTCCCCTAGTACATTCCAACGATTAATGGACAATATATTGTCAGGGTTACAAGGTATTGAACTATTTGTTTACCTTGATGATATCGTTGTTTACGCTAGTTCATTAGAAGAGCATGAAAGAAAAGTAATTAAGTTGTTGGGAAGGCTACAGACGGCTAGGCTATTGTTACAAACGGATAAATGTCGGTTTCTTCAAACAAGCGTCACTTACCTAGGTCACATAATTAGTCAGGATGGGTTGAGTCCCGATCCTGGCAAAATAAGTTCAGTCAAAAACTTCCCTGTCCCTACTAATGCAAAGAAAATAAGAGAGTTTTTGGGCTTAACAGGCTATTATCGCCGGTTCATACCTAATTTTGCATCAATATCTCGCCCCTTTACTCAACTATTGAAGAAAGGGCAACCTTTTCGTTGGTCTGACGAAAGACAAAAGGCCTTTGAAAATCTCCGAGATTTGTTATGTCAAGAACCCATTCTAAAGTTTCCCGATTTCACAAAACCTTTTATTGTAACTACCGACGCATCTTTCTATGCTCTCGGTGCTGTTCTAAGTCAAGGTGAGATCGGAAAAGATCTTCCCGTTGCCTATGCCTCAAAACTCCTAAAAGGAGCAGAGTTAAACTATTCCGTTATCGAAAAAGAGTTATTTGCAATTGTTTTTGCGGTAAAACACTATCGACCTTACTTGTATGGTAAAAAGTTCTATTTAGTCACTGATCATAGACCTTTAGTTTGGGCTCATAGAATTAAGGACCCTACCTCACGACTTCTACACTGGCTATTGAAATTACGAGAGTATCAGTACGATATCATTTATAAGCCAGGCCGATTAAATGCGAATGCTGATGCTCTCTCTAGAAATCCTGCTAATATAAATTTAGTTAATATTTTATTGACTAAAAGTACAAAATTTAATGAACCACTTCTTGAAGATGAGCTCAGCAAGTTTAAGCAGTCAAATGATTTAAAGACTGTTGAGAAGAATGATTTACCCCAAAGATTGTTTAAGGCATCAAAGTTAAAGTTAAAGCCAGAAAAAATTCAGAAGGAGAGTGATGCTTTCCCGACGACCTGTCGACCTGACGTCAAAGACGAAGTTGTGCCCCGAACGGAGCCAGTACTCTGGGCTCAGGGAGACCGGTTGTTGGATCCAAAACGAGCATACCCTTCAGAAAGGTCGCAAAGAGCCCTGGCATGGATGCATAACGCACCCGCAATAGTTATACCAAGCTCAAAGTTAGCATGGGGTTGTGAGCTCCCCATGCAAGAGATGCCAGTGAGGACGTCCTAACCCCCTCGATATGTCTGATGTAAGAGAAATATTGAATGTGCATGCTGAAGTACTAACATTTGAGTCATCTAAAAGAAGTGAGATAGAGTCAAATGGAGTTGAAGTTAAAGAAACAACAAGTGTAGATAGTTGTGAGCGTCAGGTTTCTTTGTATCCTGCTGCAGCTAGTGAGACAGATGATTCCGACAGTGACGATTCTTTTCCCGAACCCGTTTCTGATGATGATCTTTACTCCTCTGACGAAGAAATTGATAAAATCCCCGAAAACGCCACCCAACCTCCAAAGCGTTTAAAAGGGTAACATTACCCGACGTGTTCTCGAAACTAGAGATGGTATATTTATGAAAAAGATAATATTGCTCATTTTGGTCAGCCGATTTTAAATCAAAAACCCAAATAACTCAAGAACTTATAAATAAAAATTTTATTAACGTAGCGGAATTTCCTGACCAGGTAGAAATAGGTCAAGTAATAATTTCTAAAAGAGAAACCTTCACATTTTACGGTAATAGTTAAATTAAAAATAGAAGATAGGACCCAGTTAAATGACGTTCTTACGGGTATAACTAAATTAAAAGAAGCAATGGACTATTTTGATGTAAAAACAGTTAGAATAGCAAGAACGGGGATGGATTAGATAAATTACCATGGGGTAACATAAAATCACATTTAACTAAAACATTTCCAGAAGGGTACTACATAACACTTTGTTTAAACCAAATCGAAGTTCCTCCGGTCGAGCGCAGACCAGAAATTATACGAGAAACACATGAATCAGCAGTAGGGGGTCATAAGGGTGTCAAAAAACCATACGGTCGTATAAGGCAACAATATTATTGGGAAAACATGAAGACTGAGGTTCAAAATTTTATTAGACAATGTATTTTGTGTCAAAGAAATAAATTAGTACGTGTTAAGACAAGGCAACCCATGATAATAACTGACACACCACAAGTTGCATTTGAAAAGATTGCTCTCGATATCGTGGGGCCACTACCGATAACCAACTCTGGTAATAAATATGTACTAACCATTCAAGATAATTTAACTAAATATTCATTAGCCATTCCTTTAGCAGAAGCTACCGCTGAAAATATTGCTAAAGTCTTTGCTGAAAACTTCATTTGCATATTCGGTTGCCCTGAATCTATTCTCACGGATCAAGGTAAAAACTTTACAGGACTAGTTATGAAACATTTAGCAAAATTATTTAAAATCAGGAAATTCCAGACCACTGCTTTTCATCCACAAACAAATGGTTCTTTAGAACGAAGTCATTTAGTATTGGTTGAATATCTTCGACATTTTATTGACCAAAATCGGGATTGGGATACCTGGTTAAAGTATGCAATGTTTTCTTATAATACCTCCATCCATGAAGGTACAGGATTTACCCACATGAATTAATATTTGGGGGATTGCCAAATTTCCATCAAGCTTTATTCGCGAGAGTAACGATAAAACTTACATCGATTATTTAGGAGATCTAGTAATAAAATTAAGAGAAACACAATCAAAAGCTGCTGCAAATTTAGAAAGAGCAAAATTAAAATCCAAAGAGTATTATGATCGTAGAGTCAACCCTAAAGAATTTACCGAAGGAGACTGGGCATTTTTAGTAAACGATTCGAAGACAAATAAACTAGACCCCAATTATACCGGCCCGTATAAAATTACAGAGGTTTTCAACAATGGGAACGTAACAATCAATTAACTCCTTCCCGAACCAAAGTAGTTCACACTAACAAATTAAAGCTGGCATATCTATGATTAGTAAATATAAAATAGTACAATGTTTCATGTATTAAAATATATTATATCTTTAAGTTATATGTTTACATGGATGTATGTGTAAAATTGTTGTATGTGTATGTCTATATACAATCATGTACCTAGAAATAAGTAAACACTCTGTCCTGTCTGTAACAATACCTATTGACTAATAATAAAAAAAAAAAAATAATAATAATAATAATAATAATAATAATAAAAAAAAAAAAAAAAAAAAAATATTCAAATAAAAATTTAACATTAAAATCGAAGCACCGAGTGGATGTAACGTATAAGCAATTTAAATGTGTGAAAACAATTTTGGAGAAACTCTCGTTATTCTTTTCATACTAAATTACTAATTCATTACCAACAGTTTCATTTGGCTTTCAATTACAGTTATAGTTGAAGAAAATTCGACATAACATGTATGTCGAATTTTAATTTACGGGGAAGGTGTTATATCCGATGATATAGTAGATGTCGAATTGATGCATTACGCGGCAAATTCACTATAATTTGAATTATTTAACTTAATTTATAATAAATTATATATTACAAATAATGCATTTTGTTTATATACAAAATTGTTGTAGCACATAAGTTAAAGTATAGTAATCTCCTTAAATAAACAATCAACCAACTAACTTTGTCAACATTTCTCAGAACTATAAAAGTACTTGAATAAAATGCACACGTGTTACTTAACAACTAGACCTTTGTGAAAACTCATAAAAAGGAAAACACGTGTTAAACATTTTATTAAGGGTTTTTCTAACTAAAATCATTTTAGCTAAATATTCTCAAGAGGTCACAAATTATGAGATATAATAAATACGAAATAGAAAGCATAAAGCCTTAAAACAACCAACACTAGGACCATTTGTTAGATAAATAAACAAATACTTTTAGAATATCTTATAATTATTAAATAATATTAATGTTTTAGTTTAACTAAAGGATAGTTTTTATATGGATTAATAACCAAATAATGATAGATTCATATTAATATTAATATGATGTATATATTTGTATCGACATGGGTTTTTCCTGTGGTTTCCCCATGTCACTGTCTTTAGAGCCTAAAGAAAGGTGAGGAACAGGGCAAATGCGATACAAAAGGCACAAGTCGGACCACAGCCGCAACACTAAAAATATATAAAGAAATATTATAATCTAACTTTGTTAATATTTAATAAGCAATAATACATGCAATTATAATACTATAATAATAATAGTAAAATACTGACTAAGAATAATATTATAATAAATAATAAGGGTAGAAATAATTAGTTAAACACCAAAAGTAATAACTATTGTAACTAACAAATATAAGAATCTAAAGTATAAGAATAATATAGGATAGCATGACAGCCCTCACATATGTCTGTGTGTGGGTACCTAGTTAGTATACAGTAAACCTACATATAAAAGTTATAAGTATTAGTGTGTATTCGAATATATGTTATTGTATGCGTTCTGTAAACGTTAGATGAAGACATGTATATGTTAAGTGTATTGGTGTGAACCAGAGAGGGAGGAAGTGAAACTGGAAAACCCGGACCTAAAACCGAGACTCCTTGTAATAACACTTCTCCCTGAGAGCCGTAACCGAGCACTTGCTGTAGATGAAACCACTGAATAAAATCAAGCTCTCTGATAATTATTTATTTATCATTTAAAACAGTCCCCCTAACTAAAGTTTCCCCCTTTTCTTAATTTAATCTAACAAATCCCATTATCAAAAACTGAATTAATAAACAACAACAAATTTAAATTGATCCCGCGTGACTACAACTCACACTTCAGTCCAGAAGAGGCGTTACGAGCAATCTAGTGACCTCGCTGGACATAACAAATAATTTCCTAGTAATTTCTAGTGTAGACAAAAAATAGCTTACTTATTGTAAGTATGTATGTATGTATGTATGTTAGAATATGTATATTGTATGTATGTAAGAATGTGGTATATGCGTGAAATAAGCATGGAGCGCTGTGAACGATGAGGGAATATAAAAATAACAAAAGGCAAACATTATTTTTAAGTTATTATAATTTATTCCTTAAAATTATATATCATTAATTAAACAATTACGACAGTAACACTATTAAACAATATCAATCTCTTAATGCTATAGCGTGAACAATATTTTTTGTTAGTCCATCTTTAGCTAACACAAACAAACTGGATGGTTTACCCACTCGAGAGCATGCCACGTATAATTGTCCGTGTGAAAAACGTGGTGTTCTCAAATCTAATCCACAAACAGACATCGTTTGACCTTGGGGTTTGTTGATAGTCATTGCAAATGCCAATCTAATCGGAAACTGAATACGTTTGAATTGAATTGGCACATCTGTAGGTATAGTAGGAATCCGTGGTATGAGTATATTTTCACCTCTGAACTTGCCATTTAAAATCCTGGCTTCGATCACGTTTTTCATTAATTTTTGAATGACTAATCGCGTACCGTTGCACAGCCGGGGCGGGTTCAAATTACGAAGCAAGATAATTGGAGATCCAACCTTTAATTGTAAATTATGCGGTAACATGCCTGGCAAATCCAGTGAGTTCAAAAACTCTGTGGGAAAATTTACTGCTTCGCTGTCGTCGCAAACTGTATCAATAGATTTATATGATACCAAATTCCCTGGCAACAACATTTGTATCTTCAGATTTAAATTGTCAACGTCTACATTTTTTGCCGCTAAAATCGCTCTTTCTGCAAGCCACTCATGATTTATGTACTATGTGTGTACATCGGGAAATATTTGTTCAATGAGAGTATCTTGCGAATCAGCGATTGTGCAGAAATCGGTCGGTAATTTTACGTATCCAGTTTCATCTATAGCAACTTTTCCATCACCAATATCTAAGAGTTGTTTTGAAAATGTTTCAGCGGATGGATCTTAAAGCATTTGAACGCGCATATTTATTTTTAGCTGTAATTTTTCAACATTACGCCACAATGGAGATGATTTTAAGCAAGCGTTGATCTCATCAGTGTATGTTGAACGTGGAATGACTGGAAGTGTTTGTCTGAAATCACCTGAAAGGACTAACAGAGTTCCGCCAAATAGTTTGTCACTGTTTTTAATATCTTTCAATGTCCTGTTCAACGCCTCAAGTGAATGTTTGTGTGCCATAGTACATTCATCCCAAATAATAATTTTACACCGTTTCAGCACAGTGGCCATGGACGATTGTTTCTTAATGTTGCATACTGCGTCAGGGTTATTCTGAATATTTAGTGGCAGCTTAAATACTGAATGAGCTGTTCTACCTCCATCCAATAAAGTTGCTGCAATGCCCGATGATGCAACGGCCAATGCGATGCCATTATTTGATCGTATTTCAGCAAGAATCAGCGAAATAACGAATGTTTTGCCAGTTCCACCCGGTGCATCCAAAAAGAAGAACCCACCTTGTCCAGCTGAAACTGCGAGCATAATGCGATCATAAATGGTTCTTTGTTCCTCATTCATTAGTGGGACATTGCGGGCAATAATCGCTGCCATTTCTACAGTACTGTACTGCAGTTCACGATTCATTTCAGTATTCATTAAATCAGATGCAGTTCGATGTGGCGAATTCATACCGAAATTACTAAGTGGTAAGTTGGCAATGACAATGCAAAGATCATCAATAGCAATCAATACTTCATTGTACATTTCGTCGCTGAATGTTATGGTTAGATCGTGGCACCGTATACGATGTTGATGCAATATATCATCAGTCATTGAATCTTTGTGATTTTCCCATAATATCTGTGCTCGGGCTGGGAAACATGTAGTAAACACTATAGCGAATAGTAGACGAATTTGTATTGCTGTACAGTTCAATGCAGCTTCAGCAAGCATGCATTCCCACTGGTTGTCGTCTTCCAGCAAGCCGAGTGCAAGGCATGCATCTTTATACGTTGGATATTGTTGCCCATTCACTTTACGTATATCTTGAAATGATAATGGGCCAGTAACATTAACCAACAACAGTCGAAGATAAAAGCACTCCGTGTGTCTTGGATTGACTGTAAATAATCGCCCCAAGGCGTTTGATTTAAATAAATTGAGACATGCAGCAACTGGTGAGCCTTGCTTGCGGGGCATCCATGTTTTTGTTTGAGTCCATGTGAAATAGCGTGGTACTTGTGAATAGAGTAATGTTCGTGCAAAGGCACCAAAATCATCCGCACGATTACACAATTCAAAAAATGCAGTGAGTGTAGTTTTAGGTGGATTTATTGCACGATCAATCGCTGTCTCGTTCGTGAAAAATACACGCTGACCGTTTTCAAGATGGATGGCTAACTGAACAACTGCTGGATCCCATTCATGAATTGGAAAACCAAAGATACGCCAAGCAGCTTCATTGGAGCTGATGTACCGACCAATTTGGTAGAGCGTTATTTCATCGTTTTTATTCACTGGAGGAGCATTCACATTAGTATTTTCCACTCTAAACACAGCCATATCACTGCCTTTATGGACATACTTGCAAATGTATTTGATGCTCTTCACAGAACTGCAGAACTCAACATTAATATGAGCATTATATGTCTTGCTCAGCAGAGGCGAATATGGCACCACCCAACGATTGTCAATATCAATGTGTTGATGATATTTTTAATAAATGATTGTCCGCCATTTTCAGGATTTCTTCGACGATATATTGGGTATCCGTCGACATTTGTGACCGTATCATTGGTAAAATCTTTAGGGAAATTTTTAGTACATTTTCCATCAGCCATGCAAGGCGATGAACTATTAAGAGTACCACATGGACCATGAATCATGTTTGTTGTAACAATATCAAACAGCAGTTGGTCAGTGGATGGATCTGGAATTTCCGCAGAAATGATACTATCGTGTTATGTAAAAAATATTTAATTTAGGATAGTTAATTAATTTTACATTTAAAATATTTAATGTGTTTAAGTATTTGGTCCTAGCGTGTTAGGCTAATAGACCGGGAACTTCCGAGTTTAATTTATTGAGAATGATAGGTTTGTTTGAATAAATTGATGTAGTTGAATAATTTTAATACATATATTGTTTAAGTCCAAAATTAATATCATTAGTTAAGTTTACAATTATTACAATTATTACACAGTGATTGAAGTTAACTTTTCTTTCATATAACGATTTTACAATATTACTACAATAGTACTCCCTCAGTTGTTACTTGGAGGGAGAACCCAGTGCCCAATTAGCTATCGTTTTCCGGGGACTCTTACCCTCTCTTCGGATGTTTCGGAAAACTACTATAGTGGCGGTCTACTTGTATTTTGATGTACAAGTATACTGTACGTTTGTGATAGTGGATAGGCGCATCTATACACACACACATATGCACACAAGGATTCTAATGTTAACTTATACTTTACTATACGAAATGTTTAAATATTACTATTTTTTAAATTTATATACGTAACTAAATTATTGGAGCGATTAAGTTACAATTAATTAGTAATTTTTTATTAGCAATTGATTTAAAATAGAATGAATAATTAGTCGATCGTTGTTAATAATTAATTTGTAATTTCCTATTTCGAATTATCTATTTATTCTTATATATATTTTAACTAACTTCGGTTATAGTTTAAAGAGAAAATGTCGTTCAAGAGTCGATTATTGTTAATAATTAATTTGTAGTTTCCTATTTTTTTTATTTATTTCTTTAACATTTAAATTCTATTTCACTTTAGTTTATTTAACTAACTATTCATTTTGAGTCATTATTTATCTATCTTTACTTCGAATTATTTATTTATTCTTATATGTATTTTAACTAAAATTTTATCTTTGGTTATAGTTTAAAGATAAAATGTTGTTCAAGTTTTATTTTATAGTTTATTTAACTAGCTATTCATTTTGAGTCATTATTTATCTTTCTTTACCTTGAATTGTCTATTTACTCTTATATGTATTTTAAAATCTTAAATGCATTGAGGTTCTAAACTAAACACCTAAGTAAGGGACATGGATCCTAAATCCTATTACCTGGCCTACAGACGAACGAAAAATTATGACGGTCTTCAATAAAAAAAAATAAAAAGAAATTGTTACTAAAGAAATTAATATTAGTAAAAATTAATATATATAAAAAAAAATGTATTACATAACAATCGATTTCTTCAGGACGGATTTTGTCGATGAACCAAACCAAAATGTGTGCATGAGGTAATCCTCGCTTTTGCCACTCAACCGAATACATCCAGCAACGTGTGCGACCAAATACATGTGATTTAGTAATGAAACTTATTAAAGACTTCAACTTTTGTCTGAACACACGTGCTGTAATGTCATGGCGATGTATTGCATTTTGGCCAGGCAGTAGCAAAGATGTAATCTCTGGCCATTTTGGATTACATGTGAACGTGATAAATAAACATGGTCGTCCATATTCGCGCACGAAAGTCAGTCCTGTATATATTCTTGCATATGACGTGGACTGCCTACGTACGATGATGGTAAAATGACATGGTTACCAATTTCGGCGACGTCGGCGTTGTTGTTGATAGCGTCTCGCAAATGAATGTACTCTTCCGCGTGCAGCTTTTGTTGATTATATCGTAAGTATCGTAGTCGTTCGCTCTCAATCTTGGCGTACATGTCGACCATGAATTGTTGACAAAGCTCACGACATCGTAAAATGACGTTGTCCAGGCCACGTCTAATCATTAATCGGTACGCATAATAATCCTTTGAGCTAACGTCCTTGTTTGTTTCAGCTCCTGTAATATTTGTTCATAAAAATTAATTTAAATTTATTACGTTCAATAATTTAATTGTTTTGTTAAATGATTAATGATCAAATTAATAATCAATGAAGTACCTGATACGGGATCTCGTTGTTTTATGTTTATGCAATATCCGTCTTGTCCCTTCCAGAATATTAGCGGATATTGGAGAGCGTCATATGAACGATGTGTGTCAGCAATGAACTGAAGATTATTATTTCTTCTACGAATCACAATTTTTCGTGCAGCTGTACAATCGCCAACCATAATTCCAGCAACATCATCAACAACGGGTGCATTGAATCTACGAATATGCTCTCCAGCTGGTGTTTTATCAGGATTAATGACGATAGCGTGATTATCGCTTTGTAATTGGTGCATATGTGATTTGAATATTTTCAACAACTCGTTGTGCTCGTTCAAAAGAGCATCTAGCTCGCTGACGATGCGCCTGGCATAAAGTGAATCAAGGTTATTATAATCACAACGTGCATTCACGCGATTGGCAAGTGCGCTTCCGGAATCCTCGCCGCCCATAAAGTAGATTTGTAAGAATTTATGTGGTTCGTTTGGCATTGGCAGCAGTGAGCCCATTTTATGATAAACTTGGCCTCTGATTTTGAATGTAGAATTGAATTGTTGACCATTTGCATTAGTATTTCGAACTATTTCTGTTGCTCCGAACGATGTCATTTGAAAGCATGAATTGAATCTTCGAATTGACTTCAGGAACACGTTAGAATCTGGATCCGTGCCGATAAGTAAGCCATTCAATGGTTCAGGTGGTGTTTCAATTTCAGGTAGTTGCACTTTTCCTGTCGCGCAACACATCCCAGCTGGCTCATTTTTGAATTTCAGAGCATGACAATGCGGACATTCCTTGTCCATAGCACCAATTACCACTTTTGAATGAGCATAATATTCAATATCGGGCTCATACTGGAATGCTAGACGCAGGAATGAATCAGATGTAAATGCTCGATGTACCTATTGTCGTTTTTGGTCATTTGTTCTTCGTCTATTGACTGTGAAACGGCGTGATTGTCGTTGTTCTAATCTTCTGACTTCATTGCGTTCAGCTCGTGTATCTTCTGGCTCTTCTTGATGCAATTGCGCCATTCTGACACGTGCATCAGTATTTTGTTGCTGGATTTGTTCTTCTGTTCTTTCGGATCTGCTATTTCGCAAGTTTCGAGCTTTACTTGTACTGCGGCTCAAATCAGCCCCTTTGCGTTTTCTTGGCATTGCTCACTGTACAAAACATACATAAATAGAATTATTGAAATTATTTAATGATGAAAAATGTTAAAAGTATAATTAGGGCCAGGATTTTTGCCGCAGTTTTGAAATGATTAGTTTTAATTTATGAAATTATAACAAAAATATAAGTTTTATAGAAAAATTTTTCAAACAAAAGTAAAAAATTAAATTTTATGAAAACATTGTCTATTATAATTTTTTCATACAACCAATATTTCCATTGACATTTCAAAATAAAGATTCATAATGATTGACTTTTTGGAAACTATGAAAATCTTAATTGTTCAATTACATTTTTTTAATAAAATTAAATTAAAATTACATTTTTATAAGATCAACAACATTTTCGATATAAATAAAAAAAAGTATACTTACAACACAAAATCCGTTGTTATTGGAAACTCGTGTCACGTGTTGAGTACTTTTGAGGTTATAAAATCACTTGATTAACTAATCGTGCAAAATACACTCAAAATTGATAATTTAATTATTATTGATAAAATAGGAATGATTAAAAGTTAATATGAGAGTTACACTGAGATAGCAAAATAATAATTGTCAACGTTACTACTACACTTGATGCAGAAACAATAATGATGGCCGACAACTGTGTAGGGAGTGAGAAAGAAAGGAGACCGGCTTCGTTCTCATCCCTACTCCGTGCTGTTTACTGGGTCAGAAGTGACACCTGTAGACATCTGGCGGGGATAACTAATTAAATGACGATTGATCAGTTTTCGACCGGAGAGGAAAAATGATTAAATTACTAAAATGGCTATTAAAAAGTAAGGGTTGATCGTAGAAGGGTGAAAATTGAGGATTGTATGTATTTTTGTATGTTGTATCATAAAAAAATAGAAATTAAAAATTTTGTCTAAAAAATAAAAAAAAAATTTAGGGGTGGACTACCCCTAACATTTAGGGGGATGAAAAATAGATGTTGGCCGATTCTCATAGATACCGGATAAGCACAAAAAATTTCATCAAAATCGGTCAAGCCGTTTCGGAGGAGTATGGCGACGAAAACTGTGACACGAGAATTTTATATATTAGAAGAAGATATAGATTTACATTAGTCAAGGATACTGAACTCATTGAAAACATTGCTTAGTGTATTAATTATCAGTTTTAGTGAAAAAACTCGTTTTTAAAATTTTTTTTAGATCTTTAGTGAAAACAACTGTCAATATGGTGGTGTGTTCAAGAAATCTGAAATTATATAAAATTTTCGGATTCATTTTTTTTCAGCTTCGTCATTAATTTTAAATGAAGAACCTTATGCAATATTAAAGCTTGATATTGCTTCGTTTAATTGTAATTAACACATTTTGATTGGCACTCACACCGCATTTTCCCAATGTAGTCAGCCATATGTTTTATTTTTTAGTAAAAACAATTCTCACAATGCAACTGACCCAACGTGTGCATGCGTATCGACTTGTATGTAGTTTGGATAACTGCGTATGGAATGTCGATTTTACCTAACTTTTGTAAAACTTATTATGAAATAATATAGGTTCACTTACTTATAAATTTCTCAACATTAAAAAGATGTTCATTTATCGTGAAAAAATTTGGGGTACTCAATGACGCGCGCCAAGTACGATAAAAAATTTTTTTTTTAATTTTTAAATTTTTAACAAATTTTATTTCAATTTTTTCAACAATATGACGGTTTCTTGGTATTTTTTTGTATTTCACATCTTTTTGTAGAGAATGAAAATTATTGAAACGAGCCTAATTTTTTTTGTAAAGTGCAAATGTTATTGAGATGAGTTCTATGAACGTGGAATTGGCGCAATTTTTTACAGTTAAACTGTTTTTGTTCGGATTCTATAATACTTTCTGCATTCTGTAGATGTCTCCTTCTTTCCGCTTCACGCTGACTCAATTTTTCTCTTTTCTTTTCCCTGTATCTTTTTTGACGGTCTCTTTTATTTTGAAGAGTAGATGAAATAGCAGTTACTGGTTCTTCATTATTTACTTCCATTATATTTGAGTTTAAAGAGGTAGACGGTCCGATAATGCTTTGTGAAGATTGTATACGCTTTCTTCTTTCCGCTTCACGATGTTTTACTTTGTCTCTGTTCCGCTCCCTGTATTGTTTTTAAAGTTCTCTTTTACTATTGTTTACTCTGAAAAAAAATATAAATATGTTAATAAAATCTAAGATAAAAATTAAAATAGTCTGGTACTATTCGATTAATAAAGTCTTACACAACATTGATAGTATGCCTTGTGTTTAACTGATCAGGGTGGCGTCCAGTTTCAATAATAATATTTTGTGATCCCTGTGATGATTTTTGGGAACTGAAATATTTAAAAAAATATGATATTAAAATACACAAGAAAAAGAAAAAAAATTTTAAGTGTGGCTTCAATATACTCATGAACTCAAATCTTAGTTAATTATTGCAATATATGACTAAAGATTTGCAAATATAAATTTTATTAATAAATTTTTCCATATTAATTCCTTCATGAATAATAAAAAAATAATTAATTGAAGATAATATTAATATAATTTATATAATTATTAATCTTAATATAATTTATATAATTACTAATATGATTAATATGAATATAATTAATTAAATATAAAAATATAATAATTACATTTATGGACACTTGAAAAATACGATCTACTTACTGATGACTTGGTAGTATGCCATAGTGTAGTTTCACTTTCTTTGCACAAGGTTGATCACTTTGATCTTCTGAGTTATCACTATCACACATATTTTATTGTCAAAAATTAAAATAAAAATGTTTCACATCAAAATTAAATAAAACACAGGTTATGTGTACCGTAGTAAACAACAACGTCGAACTGAGTGAGAAGCCACACCGTACACTCTACTACACATAAAATATATATATGTATACTTTAGTATAGCGTGGCGACCCGTCGCCACGGCAAGCGTCGCCACGCCAACAATTCGGTTTACAAGTGAGCCTATAGATGTTTCACATCAAGAACCACTTTTAAAAAAAATTTTTTTCGCATTTTTTTTAAGATTTCTCAAAATCTATCGGTCCGAATCGGTCCAAATGGTATTCAAAATCTAAGTTTAGTTAAACCCTTTCGAATGGCACCAACCGCGATTAAATCGGTCAAGCCGTTCAAAAGTTATGAGAGCTTTACACACACACACACACACACACACACACACACACACACACACACACACACACACACACACACGCTCGGGGCAGAAGAGATACTGCTACCGGGCGCGTCTCCCCGAGCGGATGGGAGAACGCTCGCTGTCCTTGGATGACACTGAGTCTCTTAGTTGACAAGGTACAGAAGGTACAGAGGGTAGGGGCTAAATAAAATACGCTCCCGTGGACAAAACCCCTCAATGGGTTGGTCACACTAAATGACCTAGCAAGAAGAAGATCGTTCTCTGTTGTAACTCACTGGGAGTGTCCGGAACCTGTGTCGTAGTTTCCGACGACGCAGGCCACGACGCAGGCCACGGATGTGAGCTTGCTCTGCCGAGGTTTAAGTTACAGCAGTAGATCAGGAGCCAGCCACCTCGGGCCTTGATCAAGGAGTACGCAGTGAGTTCTAGAGATCGGAATCTTCACCGCTCCGAGCGAGTCTAGTCCGTCCGTGTATTCCGGGACTGGCTAAGTGTCGACTAGGCCTTAGGGAACTGGGGTAGGAGTACTATCTCCGAGGGTACACTCGTTCCTAGTTATGGCAACCCGCTCCACTCCGTACGATGCGCTGGTAAATCAATAAAGTATGAGTAATTTACAGGAAACAAACAAGAGTGAAAACGGGCTACATGCCCAACAAGCAGCGACTGACGCAAGCGCTGAAATGAAGCGTTCGCAAGCGCTCGAACGCCTTGAAAAGCTGATCAGTGAGTTGAATGATTTCGTCCAACCAAAGGTCAACATTCACAAAGAGATAAAGGCCAAGACGACTGGTGTAGCTAACGCCCTTCTAAGGTTTGAGAAGCTGGACGAGGAGTGGCGCTCATCATTGCAGCGCATTTTCCATGCTACATCGGAGAAATCCTGTCAGGCTGTCGTCGTGACTGACGAAGCAATGGACACCGGAGCCGAAGGTGACGGTGAATCAGTCGCGGTAGACAAAAGTAAAGCCAGCAGCAAGTCAGGTAAGAGAAAAGATCGACCTTCTCCTGACCCAGCAATCAGCCAAGTCGTGAAGAAAAAGGATTTGAAGAAAAGCCCTCCGCAAGGAGCGGCAGTACGAAGCGACGAATAGGAAAAAGCGTCGGTTTGGCAAAAAGTTCAGTCCAAGAAAGAGTTAAAGCGACAGAAGAAAGAGGTGCTTTCAAAACAGATGACAAAGGAGCCCCGATCTGAACCCAATCGAAAGAAACCGCGGAAATGGATCAGACCGGATGCCCTCATCATCCGGCTGATAGAGAAAGCAAAGTACGCCGAGATCATGCGCCGAATAAAACAGGACGTCCCTGATGATCAGGTCCGCAGTACGGTAGAGAAGATCCATAAGACCAATGCTGGAGATATGCTGATAACTCTTTCGAGGAAGAACACTGACAAAGACCAAATATTGAGAAAGACCATTGCAGACATACTGAAAGAAGACGCAAGAGTAACCTGCAAAGGACCACAGGAGGTAATTGAGATCCGAGACGTCGATGATGACAAAACGAAGGACGACATCCAGGGTGCTCTACAAAAGGAAGCTGGAGATGGCTGTGAGATACCACTAGAGGCAATCAAGATCGATAAGGCCTATAGAGGTACTCAAATTGCCACAGTATTTTACCAGCAGCAACAGCACAGAAACTACAGGATGGAAGTAGCAAAATCTGAATAGGTTGGGTTAATTGCCGAATAAGGGCAACGAAAAGAACTATTCAATGCTTTAAATGCTGGCATTTCGGACATCATGGATCCCAGTGCAGAAACAAGGTGGACCGGTCGAAGATTTGCATCAGGTGTGGACAAGAAGGGCACAAGATTGCTGATTGTAAAAATCCAGCCAAATGTGCATTATGTGCTGAGATTGAAAGTGCAGAGAATGTTGCCCACCATGCCGGTACTTATAAGTGCCCGTTATTTCAGGAGGCACTCCAGAAGTTGACGAACAAACAAACATGAGGATACTGCAGCTCAATCTCAACCATTGTGAGGCAGCGCATGACCTGCTCATGCAATCCGTGCGAGAACTAGAGCTTGACTTGGTACTGATAGCAGAGCCATATAAACACCTGAGTACCCAACCTTGGGAATCTGACAGCACATCCAAAGCTGTCATCTGGTCACGTGGCAAGCTCCCTTTCCAAAATGCAGTCGACAACAGCAATGCCGGCTTTGTAGCAGTATCAGTAGAGGGCATCCGCTTTTATAGCTGTTACGCACCACCTAGCCTCTCTACTGTCGAATTCACCGCATTTCTGGATCGACTTACCGAGGACGCGAAGCATTACCATCTAGTGGCAATAGCCGGGGACTTCAACGCCTGAGCAGTAGACTGGGGCAGCAAGCATACAAACGCGCGAGGAAAGGAACTACTAGAAGCCTTTTCTACATTAGATGTAGTACTGCTCAACAGTGGTGATACACCAACCTACACCAAAGGAGACGCAAGTTCTATTGTAGATCTCACTTTCGTCAGTAGCAGCCTCACCAGAGGTAATATCAACTGGAAGGTGATGGATATCTACACAGCCAGCGACCACAACGCGATTCTCTGGGAAATATCAAACGTCCAGAGCCCGAGAAGACCTAAAAAGCAACTTAACACCATTGGTTGGAAGGTAAAAACTCTTGACCCAAGTGCATTGTTAGTAGCTCTCAATAGTGACCAGATTATCGCGGGCTGCGCAGAAGAGAAGACCAAGGACCTGATGAAAAGAGTGACCCAGGCTTGTGACGCCAGTATGTCTCGTAGACGTGGCATGAACACAAGACCTTCCGTTCACTGCCGGAACGACCACATCAGCGCCCTTCGTAAAGATTGTCATCAGAAGAAAAGAATATCTCAGCGTGGCGACCGACGACCTAACTCTGCGGAGCTGGTCGCAGAGTACAAAAAAGCCCGTCGATCCCTGAACAAAGCCATCAAAGATAGCAAAAGAAAATGCTGGAAGGAACTCATCAACGAGGTAGACAGAGATCTGTGGGGTAGGCCGTATAAGGTGGTCATGACCCATCTTAAAAACCAGCTAATGCCATCACCCTCGTGTCCTCAACTCCTACAGAAGATCGTAAACGCGTTGTTTCCCGAACAAAGCGAGTTTAACTACCTATTAGCGCAGAATGAAATGGATGACATTCCATCTGTCACGGAGGAAGAACTGATGGAGGCTTGTAATCGTGTAGGGAACAATAAAGCGCCGGGATTGGACGGGGTCCCCAATATTGCTTTAAAAACAACTATAAAAGCAGTACCATCATTGTTCCTGGACATCTACGACACATGCCTCAAGAAAAGGGATTTTCCCTCGGAAGTGGAAGCAGCAACGACTAGTACTACTTCCAAAAGGGAAAAATCCACCAGAAGAACCGTCATCTTATCGACCACTTTGTATGTTAGACACAGCAGGCAAGATATTTGAGCGTATAATCCACCAAAGAATAGAAGCAGTTGTCGATCCACTCCTGGCAGATAATCAGTATGGTTTTCGGAAAGGACGATCAACCCTGGACGCAATCAATCTGGTTGTTGCAACGGCCAAGGAGGCAATCGAAGGGATCAGATGGAAGAGTGGAGCGAAGAAGTACTGCCTGGTGGCCACTTTGACATCAAAAATGCCTTCAACTCCGCTAACTGGGACTGCATTATGCAAGCCCTGGAAGAGAAAAACGTACCAGGATACCTACGTAGGATAGTGGCTAGCTACTTCACGGAAAGAATCCTGAGATACGACACGATGAATGGTCCAAAAGAGTATGATATTACCAGAGGTGTACCCCAGGGTTCCGTTCTGGGTCCACTTCTGTGGAATGTCATGTATGATGGCCTGCTGAGACTGACTCTTCCAAGAAGTGTCAAGCTTGTTGCATATGCAGATGATGTAGCTGTCGTAATGGTTGCTAAACACCTAGATAAGATAAACCACATGTTCGGTATCACCTTTGAGAAAGTTAACCGGTGGATGGACTTAATGAATCTACAACTGGCTAAACAGAAGACTGAGGCTGTGCTTATTACCAGCAGAAAAGTGATAGAGACCATAAAGCTGAAAGTCGGAGAACAAGAAATCACATCACAACCATATATCCGATATCTGGGAGTAATGCTTTGTAACGGGTGTTTTTTCCGCTCATTGGCCCCTTAATTAATTTAATAAAATAAAACAATATCTAGCAAAAATGATTCTAAATGAACAAGGGCGCCACCAGGATTTTGTATCTCGGTTTCTGGAACCGGAAACCAGAGCTGAGCTTATAATCTACAGGGAGAGAGAGTGGAGGAAGGTGATCTGAAAGAAATAAATTTTTATTTAACAATATATCGATATTTATTAACCATATAAAATAACAATTGGTGGTCACTCACGCACTCACACTACAATTAACAACTTAAGACTACAGCCTAACTAACGGCTGACCAGGACCTCTTAAAACTAACAGCCTAACTAACGGCTGAACAGGACCTCTTAAAACTAACAAAAATTCTTAATCCTACAGTACCCTCATATGGAGCGTCTATACTGCAGTTTTTAACTAAGTCGCGCTGTCCACCGGACCCTCACGCTCTATCAAAATTTTTAATCCTGACGGTACCCTCTTATGAAGCGTCTATACCGCAGTTTCTAACTAAGTCGCGCTGTCCACCGGACCCTCACGTTCTATCAAAATTCTTAATCCTGACGGTACCCTCTTATGGAGCGTCTATACCGCAGTTTCTAACTAAGTCGCGCTGTCCACCGGACCCTCACGTTCTTAGACTGTCTGAACTACTCTACTCGGCAAAACATCAACAAGTAGAAAATGTACACACTCACACACACATATCCTGCACGATCTTCACACACATAACCCGCTCACACACACACACTTTGGCTCTACTTAACTTTTATTTTTGACTTATAAAATTAAACTCCAAAAATTACAACATTAATTTTTATTAAAATTTTCAGTCATTAGCTCGCAATTAAATCGCAAACCATTTTCACAACTAATAATTTAATTCTCAAAAAATCTACACTAAAAACCGATGCTTGAATTTATTCCAAATTATCCACGAGTTTAATACTCAACATTCAATAAATTTTTAGGAACATTCGACGTAAAATTTTATTTCAATTCAACTCGTAATTTATTTCTTAAATTTTGAATAAATTCTTAAGAATATTTCTTTATAAAATTCTGACTAATTTTCTGGGACTTAATCCACGCCGTTAAATATTTTTATAAATAATTCCAATAAAATAATACTTTTAATTTTCAATAGTTCAATATATAAAATGGCCACGTGGAATTTTTCGATTTATAAATAATTAATAAAACAATTTGTCTCAATATAAAATAAATTCACGAAAAATTATCCACTGGTATCCAATCTTAATTGCGTCGAAGTTCAGTAGCCAATTTTCAATAAATTATATTAAATAAATAATACTTTCTGGTAACAAATAATATTAAATAATAATAATTCAATTGTTCTTACTAATAAATTATCACGTGAAATAATTGCCAGGAATTTGCGCGCTCAAAATAGACGCCGATGTTCGTTAGTGCGTAGCAAATATGACCTCGGGTATGCGACCGACGCTTGACCGGTCGTGAGCCGCCGATTGGAATAATTCTCGATATTCAGAACATTAAATTAATGTTTTAATAATGAAAGAAATTTATTCAAACGAATCTTAAGATGTTAATAATTATGAACTGGCCAAATTAATAAATTAATTACTCACGACTTCCAAACCCAAGAGGTCTAGAACATTCCTCGGGTATAAAATCCCCAAGAAGAATGCTCACAATGCTAACGAATAAGAATTAATTACAATTAATTAATTATTTAATTATTATTAGGCAAAATATTATAAACAATTGAATTATCAAAAATTTGATTTAATAATGAGAAGTAGTAAAATTGATGAGCCGGGTATACGACCCCCTTGGCTCATCAAAAATGTGAAAGTCTCAATACCTGGTTAAATTTGTGCTGAGGAAACTCTTTGTTCAAAACTGGTTTCCTTCTTGGACTTTTTGACTGCTGATGTTGTTGAACTGAGCACTGCACTACTTCTAACTCACCGCAGCTACTCAACTGACCAAGAAACCCAAAATTTCCCCCACTTAATGCTAATGGGTCCCGAAGACCGAGACGCGCCAGTGCTGCGTCAAATAATTATCACGCGTGTGCGGTTTTACCGTCACAGGATAGATAGCCCTGTTACAGCTTGATGCCCGACTCAACTTTAAGCAGCAAGTCGAACACGTGAGTGCAAAAGCATGAGCAGTGGTAGCTAGCTTAGCACGGCTGATGCCAAACGTCGGAGGCCCAAAGCAGAGCAGAAGAATACTGCTATCATCTGTAGTCACATCAATGCTCACTTACGGAATATCTATCTGGGCGGACGCACTAGAGAAGCAAGAATCATGGAGAAAGGCTGGACCAGTCTACCGTCTGAGTGTCTTAAGAGTAGCAAGCGCCTTCCGCACAATATCTATGGAAGCAATGTGTGTCATTTCTGGAACTTTGCCTCTCAGAGTCTCAGCTGAGGAAAGACGGATCCTTTACCAACGAAAGAAGTCAACCACACTAAGCGCTGAGGAGCTTAGAACAGAAGAATGGCAGAAGAGCATAAGTCGATGGCAACTACAGTGGGATGCCACAGTGAAGAGTAGGTGGACGCATCGTCTCATATCAAGGATCAACGTTTGGCTAAACCAGAGTCACGGTGAGGTCAACTATTATCTTACGCAGATGTTATCAGGACACGGCTGTTTCCGGGCGTATCTCCACCGCTTTAAGCATGATAATTCCCCAGAGTGCCCGTCCTGCTCAGAAGTCAATGAAGATGCAGAGCACGTCTTCTTTGAGTGCCCACGTTTTTATCCACAGCGAGATGAGCTGGAGAATATTCTGAAGAGGAAAATCCAACCAGAGACAATAGTAGAAGCAATGCTGTCATCAGAGGCTGCCTGGAACGCCACAAACACGTTTGTCACGGGAGTCCTCTCAGACCTGCGGTCCATAGAAAGAAGAAGAGCGAATGACGCCAATTAGAAGGAGGAAAGAATAACACCTTAGCCACGAGAAGAAAGAGCAGTAGCTAGATCCTCCCCTCACGAACTAATGCCTGACGGCGGTTTCCATGAGGGATTAGGGGAAAGAGGAAAAGGGGTTTAGGGTTTAGTGGGTAGGGGCGCTAGCGTCGAGTTTTAGTATGACACTGCGTCGAGTCGCCACATATCCAGGCCAAACAGCTATGCCTAGAATCCGTAAAAAGGATTCCCCCCCCCCCTTAAAAAAAAAAAAAAAAATGTGTCAAAACTTTTTAGGAAATAAAAAAAGCGACAACTACTGGACGTTAGTAGAAGAATTAACGACAATTTACAAAAATTTCGGTTGCTTAATGAACCTCAACTAAACTTCATGGATGCTCACATTGACCTCTTTTCTGAAAATCTTGGTGACTACAGAGAAGAACAGGGAAAACGATTCTATCAAGACAATGAGTGAAATGGAGACTAGGTATCGAGGAAATTGGAAAATTAATACGATGGCAGATATTTGTTGGACACTTAAAGGTGATACACCAAGAGATAATAACGAACGGAAGAAAAATTCACTGCGTAGATTGTTTGAGAACAAAAGAGTTCGATACCAACGAAGAACAGTTTGAAATTCGAGAAAATCGTTCTCTTTATTCTAGTTATACGTCATTTATTATAGATATTACAATGTTTTATATTTTCAGATTTTTAACTTGTATTTTATGAGTGAAAAAATACAAGAAAAGTATTTAATGATGTTTTATAAATTTTTTTTTTAATATTTGTAACTGCAATTTTCCCGATTTTTTTGGTTTTTTGAGATTTTTTTTAATTTTAAAACTTTAACGGGGCAAGAAAACTTCAGATTCGAATTCAGCGGAACAAAATATATGGAAATAATACTCAATTTGAGTTCAAAAAAATTTTTATTTCGAAAACTTCAAATTTTCGTGATTTATTGCAATTTTTTTGAGTTTTTCGTTTTTTTAACTTTCCGCTAAGAAAATCGAAGATTTTCAAAAATTGGAAAGTTATTGTTTTCAACCCATTTTGCAAAATTCGAGTTTTCATCAGATCTCGACGTGTTAAGGACATAGGAAGCTTCCCTGGCTACCCCTGCGATGTTGTCACTGTGTGTGTGTGTGTGTGTGTGTGTGTGTGTGTGTGTGTGTGTGTGTGTGTGTGTGTGTGTGACTCGCTTATAACTTTTGAACGACTAAACCGATCGGAACCTACCAAACGGCGTTCTAAAGAGGGCTCAAAAACATCATTAGTGCAATTTTAACCCCTGACAAGCACACTGGGTAAAAAGTACCCACCCCAAAATTTTATTTCGTTATAATTCTTTGTGTACATTTAAACTTCAATAGTATTTTTATCTATTTTAATTGGCACTAATTAATTTAATATTATATCTATTTTACAGAGAATTTTTTGAGCTTTGTAATAAAAAAAAAAAAAATTTTCTAACTTTATTAGGGACCAAGATATTTGAAAATGAAATGTTCTCATTATCTATCGGTCCGAATCGGTTCAAATTCACAGGAAATCTAAGTTTGAGGGAATTCTTTAGAACGCCGTTTGGTAGGTTCCGATCGGTTTAGCCAATCAAAAGTTATAAGCAATTCACACACATACACACACACACACACACACTCGGGGCAGAAGAGATACTGCTACCGGGCGCGTCTCCCCGAGCGGATGGGAGAACGCTCGCTGTCCTTGGATGACACTTAATCTCTTAGTTGATGAGGTACAGCGGGTAGGAGCCAAGCAAAATAACCAAACAAAATAAGCTCCCGTGGACAAAACTCCCCTTTAATGGGTTGGTCACACTAACTGACCTAGCAAGACGATTGGTTCCTGCTGTAACTTACTGGGAGTCTCCGGAACCTGTATCGTAGTTTCCGACGATGCAGGCCACGGCTGATGTGAGCTTGCTCTGACGAGGTGAAAGTTGCAGCAGTGGATCAGGAGCCAGCCACCGGGCCTTGATCAGGAAGTACGCAGTGAGTGTTAGAGATCGGAATCTTCACCGCTCCGAGCGAGTCTAGTCCGTCCGTGTATTCCGGGCCTGGCTAAGTGTCGGCTAGGCCTCAGGGAACTGGGGTAGGAGTACTATCTCCGAGGGTACACCCGTTCCTAGTTATGGCAACCCGCTTCACTCCGTACAATGCGCTGGTAAATCAAAAAAGTATGAGTAACTTACAGGAAACAAACAAGAATAGAAACGGGCTTCATGCTCAACAAGCAGCGATTGAAGCAAGCGCTGACATGAAGAGAACGCAAGCGTTGGAGCGCCTTGAGAAGCTGACCATTGAGCTGCAAGAGTTTGTCCAAACTAAGGTCAATATCCACAAGGAGATAAAGACCAAGACAACTCCCTGGTGTAGTCCCTGGTGGAGAACTGGTGTAGTCAATGCTCTTGGAAGATTCAAGAAACTGGACGAGGAATGGCAGTCATCACGACGCCACATTGAAACTGAAACTGAGACGGAAGAAGCAATGGACAGAAGAATATATGGTGAGGCTTTCGCCTACCTCCGAAGAGGCCGTTTCCTGGGCTCAAAAGAGCTATACACGCACGTATATTTGTCCTACTCCCACCATAACGAGAACACAGCCCAGTTCGCGGGCAAGGAAAAACCGCCGTTCTCTTGTGTTTATACACATTCATTGAACAGCTGCAAGAGTTGCGTATAATTGTAAATGTGTGCAACTCTCATCGACTCCTCTGGCAACTCATTCCCCGTAGGCACATCGAGATGTACCCACAGGATATGAGCAGTATCCAGCGGGGGACCACGGGGAGGCGGAGTCGATTGAAGACCATGTTGTTTGTGTGATGCGTTGTGTGTAACGTTTGATTTTACGTGTAAGTGTTTGCGTGTGTAGGGTGCCCGGGCACTTGTGTTATTTGTGGTCATTTTCCCTAGCTTATTCTACGTCAGTCATCCAAAGCTTTATACTGTCCTCACAATTGTGTGGAGCATATCGCTTGTGCCTAGGCGCTCCGACTCTACCTAGGTGGATGTCTGTTGAGTCTCGTCCCTAGTCGCGTTTTCATTAGCTAGCTGGGTTTGGAGTTTGCAACACATTACTACTTTACTGAAACCTTTTAAAAGCTTGAAGTTACTTTGGGATGTGGCAATCGCACGCGCAACGCTCGCCCACTCCGCGTTCCCACCCCATATGTCCTTGAGCACCTCACGTTGAGGCTCGTACTCATGGCATTCAAGCATTAAGTGCTCCACGTTGTCGACCCTTTCTCCTAACCCATTCTCCCTACACTCGTCGCAGAATCTACTATCCGTATGTTCGTACTTGTATTGGTATTCTCTAAAGCAACCGTGGCCGGTTAGGATTTGGGTCAGCCAGAAGTTAGGGCTGATCCATTTGTTTGTTAGACGCTCTGCTACGTCTGGAAAGAAGACTTTAGTTTCGCGGCCGTTCTCTGATGTATCCCATTGTTCTTGCCACCGACGTATGGTTTCAGTTCTAAGGGTGACAAGGCGATCCTCCGCATCTGGCTGCACGGTGACGTTTCCAAGGGTAGCCTGTTTGCCGATACGGAGGCTGTATCGCGCGCACCGTTCGTCTATTACGAGCTGAATGGGCACTGCCCCCGCGACTACGCAAATCCCCTCAAGCGAAACTGTCCTGTAGGCAGTAGTTGTTGTTATTAGCGCTTGACGCTGAAGTGCTCGAAGATGTCTCCAGTCCTCCCTATCGCAACGGTCACTCCAAGCTGCCGCCGCATATGTGACGACAGGCATAAAGAAACCCTTGTATATGGTGGACATAGCTGGGTATCGCAATCCCCATTCTGCCCGCGCAATACGCCGCATGCGCCCGAATACCCTACTTAGTTTTGCGCGCCTTGTTTTAATGTGATTTTTCACTTTGAGGCCCTCGTCGAAGTGTACCCCTAAGTATCTAACGCTCGATTTGAATTTGACTTTGGAGTCTCCTATCATTATTTTTGGCGGTTTGTTATCGTATTTGGGCTTTCTCTGTCGTCCTTTTGCTTCATAGGGGTACGGGCTCTTTTTGTCCTTACGTGGACCGCGATGTACAAATTCGTTCTTGAGGAAGATGGCTTCAGTCTTCGACTTCGACAGCTCGAGCTTTGCGGAACAGCACCATTCCAGTATATTATCTACTACTATTTGACTATTATGCTCTATTTCTTTTCTCGAAGAGCCTTCTACTAAGACGAGCAAATCGTCAGCAAACGCAACAAATTTATTCCCGTGTTCTGTCAGTTCGAGTCTCTTAAGGAGATCGTCGAACATGATGTTCCAAAATAATGGTCCTAGCACTGATCCTTGCGGGCACCCTCGCGTTGGCGTTTTCGACTCGCTACCAAAACCCCATGACAGCGCGACCGATCTGTCCTCAAAGTAATTCCGAATTACCGCGTAAATGTTGCTAGGGCAGCCTCTGGCCTTGAGGCCCTCGAGTACTAACGGCCACCACACGTTGTCAAAAGCGCCAGAGATATCGAAGAGAAGTCCGACCACCAGTCTCTTCTCTGAAGAGTCTACCAATCGGCGCATCTCCACAATTGCATCTTCCGTCGACTTTTTGGCTGTGAAGCCAAACTGTCGGCTCGAAATGTTCCCCTCCGCTAAGACTGTGGTGGTAAGTCGCTCTTTTATGAGCTTCTCGAACACCTTACCTAAACCCGAAAGGAGGCAAATTGGCCGGTAAGATTTAGGGTCATTTGCGTTTTTGTCGGTGCTTTTAACTAACATTATGATTGTCCCCTTCTTCCACTCTTTTGGGAATGCTCCTAGCGCCAAGCAAGCATTATATAGCTCTAAAAACTGTTCGCGAAGGATAACCCCTGCGCGTTTAACTACCTCGTTTTCTATCAAGTCCGGCCCCGGGGCCTTCTTGTTTTTCAGTGTTTTTAAGACCTTGTCCAATTCGCGCGGGGTGAACGGTTCGGCGTCCGCGGTGTCAGGTAGTAAAATTGTGTTGGCTCTAATCTTTTCCTGATCGGGGGTTTCGTTGTCCTGGTCATCGTCTACAATATGCGTCTCGAGAAAACACCTGGCTGTTTCCTTAAAGTTTTCCGTGGATGCTCCGTTACGATTTAGCGTGCGCATTGCACTTTTGACTCTAACTTTTTCTGCGCAGGTTCTGTAAATAGGACCCCACTTTTCTTGATTACCTTTCTTCGTAACGAAGTCCCGCCAGCTGCTTTCCCTCGTCCGCTTTATGTCTGTCGAGTATTTTTTCCGTAGTGTTCTGTATTTGACGCTTAGGGTATTTTTAACTAAATCGTCCCTTTCCCTTTGATATACCCGTCTGGCTTTGTTCACCAGCTTCTTCGCGCGTGTTAATTTCCTGGTCCACCATGGGTATGATTTTACATGGGTTTTCCTACGCGGAATCGCGGCTTCGCAAGCTTCTAAGATTGATTTGCCGAGTGCAGAAGCATACCTTTCCACGTCCTCAACCGATTCCACTCCAAGGCCATCAAGGTTTGTGCACGCACACGAGAAAAGGATTTCGTCAAACTTTTCCCAATTGGCCAACGTTAAGTTGAACCTCTTGGGGTCTGCCTGTGCGCCATCCTTCTCCCCCGACTTAGCTCCTAGAGTGATCTCGATCGGGTAGTGGTCAGTATTCTGCACCCAACTTCTCTTTATGGACCAGCTAAGAATGCTACTCGCGAGTTTAGGCGTGACGAGTGTCACATCGATATACGAACTCCCGTTAGTTGATTCAAACGTCGGACCCTCACTCGCGTTGTTGATTATCTCTAACTCGTGTGCGTCAATAAATTGCTCTAACTTTTCGCCACGCGCGTCGTCAGTCTCGGATCCCCATCTCTCGGATTTCGCGTTCGCGTCCATTGATATTAATACCCGTTTCCCTCTCAGTGCTCGGACCACTTTCTCTAAGTGCTTTAAATGCATGTCTATTTCGTCTTTGTACTGGAAGTATGCCGAGACTACGAAGAACGATGTGTCAGGTCCCATGATCTGAGCGCATACGCAGTGGGTTGTACTAAGTTGTGATAAAACCAGCAACTGGTATTTAGGATTTGTTAAGCAAATGGCCGCATATGGCCTAGACCTGGTTTCGGCAGCAACTTGTATGCCGCAACCGAACCCAGGTATTTTGAAACTATTATTACTATGTGCTGCGTATGGCTCTTGTAGAAGGAGAACATCAATACATTTTTCCTCCCACAACTGACTCGCCTCCAGAGTCCCAGCTTTGTCGTTCCGCAAATTCGCCTGCAAAACTCGAAGACCTTCAACCCCCATTCCCCGGGTCGCGTGCGGAGACTTTCGATTCGACCTAACGCCCGGCGCGAGCCCATCTAAGTTTGCCGAGTTCGCGGACCCTCTGAGGGTGTTTTTAGTCGTCCCTAGGCATCTTCGCCGGTCGATGCTTCGCGAGTAAGATTCGGAAACCCCCCTTCTACTTGGATTTACCTCTTCTAGGTTCAATCGCGTGAGTTTAACCAAACAGGGTCGCGTAGCTAGAGGCATTAGCTGTTCTATACGTAATGGTTCCGCGAGCTTACACGAACGCGATCGCGATGCCGAATTCGCGGGCCGGCGATGGACGGGAGCGTCAGATAGCAGCTCGTTCGGAGAAACGCGGTTGGCTACTCTGGCGCTCCGTCGAACGGTCGAAAGAGTTTGGTGACCACCGAACGTGGGAGCGTCACCTATCCGAGGCTTTGCCGTATTTTCCTGACCGGTTTATTTAAGTTGTAGGAGCTGGTAACACCTACAACCGAAAGCGCAGTGGCAATTCTTGGTTTGGGGTAACGCATCGAGGGATGCCTTTCAATGTTACCTTACTTATGGCGGGACCCACGGAAAGGGAATTGCTTGCTTAACTATGTTCTCTTAAGTTCGCCCTCACTCCCTTAAGAGAGTCATAGTTACTCCCGCCAGAAGCAATGGACACTGGAGCCGACGGTGACGGTGAATCTGCTGCTGAGGACAAGGGTGAAACTGACACAAGGTCTGGAAAGAGAAAGGACCGAGATTCGCCAGAGCCAACCGACAAAGTCACAAAGAAGAAGGACTTGAAAAAAAGCCCTCCCCAACGACTGGCAGGGCAGGGCGACGAACCCAAGAAGACGACTGACTGGGAAAAAGTACAGTCTAAGAAGAAGAAGAGAAGGCTAGCTAGAGAGCAACTCTCAAAACAGCCGGCGAAGGAGCCCAGGCCAGAGCCTAAGCGGAAAAAACCACGCAAATGGATCAGACCCGACGCACTGATCATCCGCCCGGCCGAGAAAACAAAGTATGCCGAGGTTCTGCGTCGTTGAAGCAGGACGCCCCAGATGAGCAGGTTCGTTCAACTGTGGATAAGATCAACAAGACCAGACGTGGGGACTTGTTGATTACGATTTCGAGGAAGAGCACTGACAAAGGCCAAGGTCTGCAAAAGACGATCGCGGACATCTTTAAGGAGGAGGCCAAAGTAATCTGCAAAGGACCGCAGGAGACCATCGAGATCCGAGACATTGATGATGACACGACGAAGAAGCACATTCAGACTACCCTGAAAACGGAAACCGGAGAAACTTGCGAAATACCACTAGAGGCTATCAAGATCCGTAAGGCCTACAGACGTACGCAAACGGCTACAGTGACACTACCAGCAGCTGGAGCACAACAGCTACTGGAAGGAAGCGGCAAAATAAGGATTGGCTGGGTCAATTGCCGAATAAGAACAACTAGAAGACCAGTCCGATGCTTTAAATGCTGGCACTTCGGACATGTTGGGTCCCAATGTAAAAGCCAAGTAGACCGGTCTAAACTCTGCATCAGATGTGGACAAGAAGGGCACCGTATCTCTGACTGTAAAAATCCTGCCAAGTGTGCAATATGTGCTGAGCAGCAAGGAGCAAAGGACGTGGCTCACCATGCTGGCACCTACAGGTGCCCGGTATTTCAGGAGGCGCTCCAGAAGTTGACGAACAAACAACCATGAGGATACTACAGCTCAATCTCAACCATTGTGAGGCAGCGCATGACCTGCTCATGCAATCCGTGCGAGAATTAGAGCTTGACTTGGTACTAATAGCAGAGCCATATAAACACCTGAGTACCCAACCCTGGGAATCTGATAGCACATCCAAAGCTGTCATCTGGTCATGTGGCAAGCTCCCTTTCCAAAATGCAGTCGACAACAGCAATGCCGGCTTTGTAGCAGTATCAGTAGAGGGCATCCGCTTCTATAGCTGCTACGCACCACCTAGCCTCTCCATTGTTGACTTCACTGATTTCTTGGATCGACTAACTGAAGATGCGAAGCAATAACATCCAGTAGCGATAGCCGGGGTCTTCAACTCCTGGGCAGTTGACTGGGGCAGCAAACATACCAACGCACGAGGGAAAGCACTACTAGAGGCCTTTACTACACTAGATGTAGTTTCGCTCAACAGTGGTGATACGCCGACCTACACCAAAGGTGACGCAAGCTCAATTGTAGACCTCACTTTTGTCAGTAATAGCCTTGCTAGAGGTGACTACAACTGGAAAGTGTTGGACATCTACACTTCCAGTGACCATCATGCGATATTCTGGGAAATATCAAACGACCAGAACCTCAAGAGACCAATCAAGCAGTCTAACATCGTTGGTTGGAAGGTGAAATCTTTTGACCCAGAAGCATTGCTAATAGCCCTCGATGGTGATCCGATCAACACTGGATGTGCAGAAGAACAGACTACCACATCAGCGTCCTCCGTAAAGAGTGTCATAGAAAGAGAAGAATCTCCCAGCGCGGCTATCAACGGCTCAACTCAGTGGAACTGATCGCAGAGTAGAAAAAGGCGCGTCGTGAACTGAATAAAGCCATCAAAGAGAGCAAAAGAAGATGCTGGAAAGAGCTTATATACGAGGTGGATAAAGACGTGTGGGGTAGGCCTTATAAGGTGGTTATGACCCACCTGAAAAAACAACAAATGCCATCACCTACGTATCCTCAACTTCTTCAGAAAATCGTCACTGCACTGTTCCCACAGCAACGCAACTTCGATTACCAGTTGGCGCCAGGCGAACTGGACGACATTCCACCTGTCACTGAAGAAGAACTACTGGAGGCCTGTAACCGTGTAGGGAATAATAAAGCGCCGGGATTGGACGGAATCCCTAATATAGCCTTGAAAACCATCATAAAGGCAACTCCAACATTATTCCTCGACGCTTATAATGCATGCCTCAAGGAGGGGACTTTTCCTCGTAAGTGGAAACAGCAACGATTGGTACTGTTACCTAAAAGGAAGAAACCACCAGAAGAACCGTCATCTTACCGACCACTTTGCATGCTAGATACGGCGGGTAAGATATTTGAGCGCATAATTCACTAGAAAATTAAAGCAGTAGTCGACCCACTCCTGGCAGACAATCAGTATGGATTCCGGAAAGGACGATCAACCCTGGACGCAATCAAACAGGTTGTTGATAAGGCTAAGGAAGCAATCGCAGGAACCAGATGGAAAGGTGGAACGAAGAAGTATTGCCTGGTGGCGACACTAGACATCAGAAACGCCTTTAACTCCGCCAATTGGAAATGCATCATGCAGGCCCTCCAAGAGAAGAATGTACCAGAATACCTGCTTAAGATCGTAGCAAGCTACTTTGAAAACAGGGTCCTGAAGTATGACACGAAGAACGGTCCGAGGGAGTATGATATTACTGGAGGGGTACCACAAGGTTCAGTTCTAGGCCCGCTTCTGTGGAACATTATGTATGACGGTCTATTAAGACTAACTCTGCCAAGAAACGTCAAACTCGTAGCATATGCAGATGACGTAGCCGTAGTGATCGTTGCCAAACACCTTGACGAGATAAATCATATGTTCGATCTCACTTTTGAGCACGTTAACCGGTGAATGGACGCAGTGAACCTGCAACTGGCGCAACACAAGACTGAGGCAGTACTTATTACCAGCAGAAAAGTGGTAGAGACCATTAAGCTGAAAGTCGGCGAACAAGAAATCACATCACAACCTTATATCCGATATTTGGGAGTGATGCTTGATGCCCGACTCAACTTCAAGCAGCAAGTGGTACATGTCAGTGCCAAAGCGTCAGTAGTGAGGGCTAGTCTCGCACGACTGATGCCGAACGTCGGAGGCCCAAAACAGAGCAGGAGGCTATTATTGTCATCAGTAGTCATATCGGTGCTTACTTACGGAATATCCATTTGGGCCGACGCATTAAAGACGCAAGAATCATGGAGAAAGGCTGGACCAGTATATCGACTGAGTGCCCTACGAGTAGCTAGTGCCTTCCGCACTATATCAGAAGAAGCAGTGTGCGTCATTGCTGGAACCCTACCTCTTAGAGTTCTAGCAGAGGAAAGACGGGCCCTTTACCAACGAAAAAGGTCAACTGCACTGATCCCTGAAGAACTTAGAATTGAAGAACGGCAGAAGAGCATAGGCCGATGGCAACTACAATGGGATGTTGCAGAGAAGGGTAGGTGGACGCACCGTCTCATACCTCGGATCGACATTTGGCTTAACCGGAATCACGGTGAGGTCAATTACTATCTTACGCAGATGTTGTCGGGACATGGGTGTTTTCGAGAGTATCTACACCGCTTTAAGCACGATGACTCTTCGGAGTGCCCGTCCTGCCCAGGAGCTGCTGAAGACGCGGAGCACGTCTTCTTTGTATGTCCTCGTTTCGATCCACAGCGTGAAGAACTGGAGAGGATCCTGAACCAGAGAATGCAACCAGATTCACTAGTGGAAGCAATGTTGTCATCAGAAGCTGCCTGGAACGCTACCAACACGTTTGCAACAGAAGTCCTTAAAGACTTGCGTTCCACCGAAAGAAAAAGAGCAAATAGCAGAAGATAGAAGGAAGGTAGTTAACACCTTAGCCACCAGAAGGAAGAGCAGTAGCTAGATCCTCCCTTCACGAAGTAATGCCTGACGGCGGTTTCCATGAAGGATTAGAGGAAAGAAGGAAAAGGGGTTTAGGGTTTAGTGGGTAGGGGCGTTAGTGTCGAGTTTTAGTATGACGCTGCGTCGAGTCGCCACATATCCCGGCTAAACAGCTATGCCTAGAATCCGTAAAAAGGATTCCCCCCCCTGAAAAAAAAAAAAAAAAAAAAAAAAACACACACACACACACACACACCATACATACATACACCCATACATACAGAAGCCATCGCGGGAGTAGTCAGGGAAGCTTTCTAGGACCTTAAAACGTCGAAATCTGATGAAAACTCGATTTTCGAAAAACGGGCCAAAAACAATAACTTCCCGATTTTTGAAAATTTTCAATTTTCTTAGCAGGAAGTTAAAAAAATTACAATTAAAAATTCCTTTTTATTACTTTCTATCGAATGGCATGGGTCAGGCTTGAATAGTAACTGTGGCCCAGTCCTGGTAACCATTAGGCATGGGCCAGACTTGAAAATCGGTATTGACTGAATACTAAAATTCAGTCTTGGCACAATACTTATTTTCAGTCTTGGCGCAATACTTATTTTCAGTCTTGGCACAGTACTGATATTCAGTCTTGGCAGGAAGTTATCATTTGTATGCTTAGACGGACTTGGGCCAAGCTTGGATTTCAAGCTTGTCTTAGAGTCAATGAGCATTGCGCCATGCCTTGGCCACGTTCGGGCCGATTGTCATTTCCTCTAAGGGTAGAAATATATTCAATAAAATTATTTAACATGGAGTTCGTTACATAGAGATGTTTTCATATGTTTCTTCTCGTGTACGAAAGAAATCTTTGTCGTTGACTGTACATAAATGTAAAAAATTTGTATAAATTAGGTACATTCCTGCCGCATTTAAAGCAGTTTCCCAAGCATAAAAAGTTTAAAGGGTCTTGAGTCGATTAAAAAAATAACTAAGAAGTTAACTTAAAAAATGTTTTTTTTTTTTTTTTTTTTTTTTTTTAGAAACTTAAATGATTATAACTTTTCAGGCATTTTGGATTCAGATAGAATGGAAAGTTCTATAGATGGCCGGTACGATGAACCCTTTTTCGCATTTTTTTCTTGCAAAAATTTGGCTCACAAAATCGATTCAATTCAAATTTTAATCAAGACATTAAATTTGAAGAAACATTGTTTTGCTGATGTACAATTATTATAGAACATGATACTTTTTTATTAGAGCATACAATATTAATTATTTTAGTATTTTGATGCATTATTTTGCTTCATAATCCATCATGAAATAAAAAAAATAATTTCATCATTAACTTATATTTAACTTTAAATTATACGGCTCTTTTGGTTCTTACATATTTAAATACTACAATTAATCGTCATAGATTATAAAAAACTAATACAAGATCGAAATGTGTATGAGTATTTTTCTTTTTTTATTAGTATTTTTTCCTAAAATTAAGTACTTTAAAATTAAGAAAAGCTTTTTTTTTATTATAAAATTTCAGTGGAAAAATTATGACAGTATTTGGGAATCTTACGAATAATTCTTAAAAAATAAAATTCAGATAACCTTTTTCGAGCACTTGTAAAACTCGGAACAAAACGCTGTAAAAAACCCTCATCCATTTATACTTCAAGATTCTACTAAGCTTTAATAATAATATCAAAACCAATAAGATAACGAGAATCGTTGCATTGACCTTCATTATTATTATTGTTATTATTAACAACTTAGCAGATATTTTTTTTTGCTTATTATTGACGATATGTTGAACCAAAATACTACTAAAGCGCTTCTAGCGGAAATTTTAAGAACCAGTTATATTTATCATGAACCAGGGGTTGAAGTATTGATCAATAAAGGCAGTAAAAGAAAAAAGACACGGAATTTAAGAACTTGTGAGAATAGTTCTGTTAGTTCAGTCACAGCTGTTGATAAATTAATTTCTTTTAGCAGTATTAATCAATAAAATTATTTTATATTATAACATCAAAAATATATTATTTGACTTTGGTGAATGATTATTAGAAATTCAATGCTAAAGTCATAACTCAAGAAATCACCTTAATATAATAATTGAACCTTGTTTCTCGGTAATATTTTTAAGATATTTCTGTATTAGTGAATTGAGCGTTTCAACTCTATATATGTTTTGCAAGAAGAAACATATTACGTAAGAAAAACTGAATCTTGAAATTTCATTTTAAAGTGATTTTTTGGAATGAATTTTTGATATAATCACATACGGATTCGAACAGCAATATTTGAATAAACTACTCACTTGTGTCTTTTTCTCAATGCAAACTCTACGGAAAAAAAGTAGCCCATGCAAATGTAAGTGATCAATATTTATTATTTAATAAGTTTTTGGAAACCAAAAATAGTCAATGTTGAAGAACAATATGGATTAATTCTCATTATTGTTTACCAAAAGATTATGTGATTTTTAAATTTAATTTTTTAATAATGTAAAGGATGACGTAAAATTGAATTATAATAAAAAAAACATGATCATATAAAATTTGTTGTATTTTCATATGATTATTTATGAATTAATGTTAATAATCTAAAATAAAGAGACGATCTTGGTGTGATTTATGAATATAAAAAAAATTAGACTTTTGATCTTGTGAAAAATAATTCAATGGCTAATAATTATATAACATTCACAGCTAATAATTATATTTTGAGTTTTATAATAGTTATGTGTTGATCCTAGAATTATGTCAAATAATAATGTATGAAAATGTTTGAATCACCGGTTGGAGAAGCGCGCAACTTTGGCTATTAAAATTTTTTTAAATAAGTTGCGACTCACATAAAAGATGAGCTTTAAAAATATTTCAAAAAATTCAAAATGACTCCTTTTGTTGATTTTTGAGGAGAATCAAATTACGCTGTGCATTAATTTATGAATTTGTTGATTCATTTGTATAATTCGTTAATTATACAATGGGTTTATAAATCTTTCTATTTCTTACAGGTTAATTACATACTTAAATGAATTGCAGTATCAATTCAACTGATTTTCTATTCTTTACAATACTTTTTAATTGATTAAAAAATTTCATTAGATATTTAAAATTACTTGAAATGAAAAGAAAAAATTAAAAAAATGGTAGACTCTGAAACTTCTCGCTGCAACTTCTCGCTAATTTCATACCTAGGTACTTAAAATTGCACTAATGATGTTTTTGAGCTCTCCGAGCTCAAAAATACAATTTATGTGTTACAGTCGGCAACATGTATTTCTCCTGTACACAGTAACAAACGTGCATAAAACATCTCTATGTAAATAACTCCATGTCAGATATTTCTATGGAATATATTTCTACACTGTAAGAAATTTTTTGGACTCGGTGTGGTGTAAATGATTCGGTGTAAAAATTTTTAACATGGACGGTGTGAAAATCGCACTAAGTGTAATGTTAAATTTGAATGGTGTGAATCCTAAATTTTACACCATCAAGCGTGTAAATGTATTTTTTGAAAATTTCTCATTAATTAATATAATTTGATTGTTTAGTTTCAGGCTTGTACGATATTAGATATGAATATAAACATGTAGATATAAATATTTAAAAGTATATTTTTTTTTTGATATTATGCTATTTTACGGAGTAAAAAAAAAGTTTTATGGTTAAATTTAGTATTGTTGAAAAAGTTTTGACCTGGAGTTGTGTCTTTTCATGGTCTCATATGATTCTCACCAATAGTCAATTTATGATGATAAGTATTTAGGCTGCATTCGAAAATTCTCTATCTCTAGATACATAATCAAGAAATGACCTTGTATCTTGTTAACTATTGACATTTTTAAAGATATAAGCTCATCCCGATGTTACACTCATCAAGACCTTTCATTTAAGTACCCACATCATTTTTTTATATATTTATATATATTATACATATGTATATGGGTGATTCTCTGTAAGGACGTCTTAAATCTGTACAAAATTATCTGACCAAATTATTTTTGATTTGATTAGAAAAGAAAATTAACAAGGGCTACGAAACTAACAGCTTAATAATAATAAATAAACAGCCAAATTCATTTTTGTTTTTTCGATATTTGTGTATCTTTTGCCATATAACATCACAGGGGACTGTTTGCCAGGGGACTGTTTTTTTTTATCAAATTGAGAAAAATCAAGCAAACTATTTCAATGCATTCAACTTTTCAAGTTCTCAATGAATGATTACATTAATTAGAATAATATTAAGACTTATGGATCCAATTTTATAAGTAAATTATAAATAAAAATAGTTGCCAGAGGACTGAGTTTTGAAGTGGTCCACCCGGGAAAAAATGATCAGGACTGATCAGACCTGTTCATATCTGATCAGGCCTGAAATCCGACCTGTTCATGTATGATCAGGCCTGAAATTAGGCCTGATCAGACCTGTCCATGCATGTTCATGTCTGAACCGTTAAATACGCTCAGACCTGATCAGACCTGTCCATGCCTGTTCATGTCTGGTGTTAAATACGCTCAGACCTGATCAAACCTGATCAAGCCTGTTCATGCCTGCTCATGACTGTTCATGCCTGTTCATGTATGAAGCATTAAATACGCTCAGACCTGATCAAGCCTGTCCATGCCTGTTCATGTCTGAACCGTTAAATATGCTCAGACCTGATCAGATCTGATCAAGCCTGTTCATGTCTGAAGCATTATATATGCTCAGACCTGTCCATGCCTGTTCATGTCTGCTCATGTCTGGTGTTGAATACGCTCAGACCTGATCAGACCTGATCAAGCCTGTTCATGCCTGCTCTTGTCTGTTAATGTCTGAAGCATTAAATACGCTCAGACTTGATCAGATCTGATCAAGCCTGTTCATGTCTGAAGCATTATATATGCTCAGACCTGTCCATGCCTGTTCATGTCTGAAGCGTTAAATACGCTCAGACCTGATCAGAGCTGTCCATGTCTGATCATGTCTGATCTAGCCTAAAATAGATAAGGATTAAAACTCCATATATCAGCTGACAAGAACTGTTCATGAATGATTTGCCCTCTTAAATGATATTTTAAGTCTGGAAGAAAAATTTTATTGAACTATAGACTGCAGTTCAGTTTTTAAAATTAATTTGTTCCGTATGACGTATCAGTTTCTATCCCCTTATAAATTTTAAATGTACAACTTTGATCAAAAATTTCGACTTATATAAGTATGAACTTTTTAATTTTCCATGCCAAAACGATGATTTTTAACGATGAATTTTGACGCAATGACATAAAATTTTTTACTGTGTTCCATTGAATACGCGAAAAATAACATTATTTAGTAAAAGTTTGAGTTTGATAGCGTGAAAATACCAAAATATATCAGTTGATATCGATAGGCGATAATAAGTCCTTTCAAGGTGTCTGTTATTATCTTAAGCTACGCCTTGATCCATTGCAGTAGTGTCAAAGGCTGCTAAATTGTAGAACACACAAATAATTCTTTATTTCCAATACGTTTTAATTAAAAAAAACTTCAATTTTAAAAGAAAACAATAAAATTATAATTACGGAATAAACCTTGAAAAAATTTTTTTTTTACTTTACATAGAACCATATGTTAATGGAGCGGAAAAAATACATAGCCGTCCCAAATAAATCACTCTAATATACACAGTAAAAAATTTTGCGTCATTGAGTCAAAAATCTTAGTGTTAAAAATTTTTGTGTTAAATATTTAACACTTTTATGTGTAAATTTAACATTTATTCTGTTAAATCAACACAAAAAAGTGTTAAATATTTAACATAAAAATTTTTTAACGCAATGACGCGAAATTTTTTACTGTGTATAATTAATTATTAATTATTAATAAATTAAGTATAGAACTCCGTTAACTATAAGGATAAGTCATGTATAAAATTTAAATTACTTAAAGTAGTTTGAAAGGTACGCTAGAGTTAAGATAAGTCATTGGGTCAACAGGTAAAGTATAAGTCTAAAGAGCGCAGCGTACATGGTTCAAATCCCCGTTGGCACCAATCTTTTTTTTTTTTTTTTATGGACCTGATCGAGTCAGACATGAACAGATCTGATCAGACATGAATATGCCTGCCCAGGTCTGATCAGACCCGGTCATTTTTCATATCTGATCAGACCTGAAGACTCATGCCTGTTCATATCTGATCAGATCTGATCATTTTTTCCCGGGCAGACATATTTGCAGCACAAACGGTGCTTTGACACTAAATAAAATGGCGATAAAGCGCTAACAGCCCTAATGTTATTAACTTAAGGTTAGTTAGATCCTTATAAACTTTACAAAAGGTAAAATAACACGCTGGATTTTTTTTTTGGCTTTGAACTTCTGGCAGGAGACTGTTCCTAAAATGCCTGGAACAAACTTTGGTTTAATGAATTTAATGAAACAAATCAATTTTCGGTACTTTTTATTGAAGAAGATTGTTAGTTAACTAATTGAGTTTATGAACATTATGGACCAAATTATATATTATGGACGAATAACTTAAAATTTAATCTTAAAGTTTTAATTTTGGGATTGGGACAGCCCAAGGGACAGTTATTTTGGTGGTTTACGAATTTATAGCAAAAAAAACCAAAATTTATTTCATTTTAGTTTTCAATGCTCCAAATAGAAATGTTTTTTTACGTTCGTAACAAATTTTTTTTAGTAACAAAATAACAATTTTTCCAATAAAAAAATGCCTGGGACGTCGAAAAACATCCTTACAGAGAATCACCTATATATGAAAAATATATCAAAGTGCATGTGGGTACTCAAATGAAAGTTTTTGATGAGTGTAACATCGGGATGAGCTTATTATCTTTAAAATATATATTATATACAAATATATGAAAAATATATAAAAAATGCATGAGGGTATTCAAATGAAAGCCCCTGAAGCGTGTAACATCGGTATGAGCTTATATCTTTAAAAATGTCAATAATTAAGAAATGACCTTGTATCTTGTCAACTACTGACATTTTTAAAGATATAAGCTCATCCCGATGTTACACTCATCATGACCCTTCATTTAAGTACCCACATCATTTTTTCATATATTTATATATACTATATATATGTATACTAGACTGCGTCAGAATAAAAAAAACTTTTTTTTTTTTTGAGTAAATACATCTAAAAAGTTTCTTTGTTAGACCAAAAAAAACCTCCTAAAAGATGAGCTTGATATCTTGAAAATTGAGCTGGCACATGGGGGGTCACCTTTCCTATTTAAAATACATTGAAAAAAAACTTTTTTCTGTATTTTCATTGTAAATCGTCAAAAATTTTTTTTTTTGCAAATTTCCCTTTCCGTTACCTTGTAGGAAATTAAATTCTCTACAAAAAAGGTCCCTTTCATTTTTTCGCCAAAACGCACAGAAAAAAAGTTACAGGGCTTTAAAAAACGAAAATTATAAAAAGTCAAAAATAACTTTTTTTTTTGTTTTTTGACAACAAATTATTTTATTTCGTAAAATTCTTTACTTAATTTATTTATATTCAGTCTGTCAATTATATCTAAATTTGATCTATATACAGAAGAAAAAAAAATATATTTATTTATATTATATATGGGGCATTCCATGCCAAATCGACCACTTTTGAACCCGACCCTTTTCGATTTTTCTGAAATTTTGGTATCTTCCCGTGAAAAAATTTTCTGATCCGACTATATCAGGCCTTATATAAACCGTCTATATCAGGCCTGATATGGAAATTGGCCATATCAGACTATATATGCCTTGATATAATCAGACTATGTACCCGCCCGGGTAAAAAAAATTATACATCATTAAATTACATAATTATAAATGAAAAATGGCCTTATATAATTATGTATAATTAGGCATAATTATATATGGGTCATTCCACCAAATAAGAACATTTTTACGGGGCGACCCTCGCGGATTATGTTTAAAATTTATGGAGGTGTTCTCTATAATAAGAAATAAATTCCCTACAAGTTTCAGCCCTTAACATGCAGCGGTTCTGGAGTTATGATTTTTTGAAATTTTGAAAAAAAATTTTTTATAACTTTTTTATTAATTTTTCTGATGAGGAAAACTTTTTTATTAAAATCCACGAAAAATCTTATCTTGTGGGAAAAATGCTCAGCTTTTGAATGAAAATATCCATTTTATTATAAACACATCAGACGACCCTTTGAAATCCAATTAAAGTGGAAAAATTGATTTTTCTCGGTGTGCGGTGCAAGGTACATCCAATTTGACTTTTTTTTTTCTGAAAAATCAGAGTTTTTTACACATAATATATCATTTTCACGATGTGCATATTTTTTGTTCAATCGCAATTAAATTAAACGTAAAATCTTTATAATTAAAATACTTTTATTTTTGAACCTTTTTCAGATGTTGATACAGTTTTAATAAGAGCATATCCAATTTCATCATTTATCGGTAAAGGTGTGCAATGTCTGTGTACCCTTTACTGTTTTTGATAAAGAATATCGTACGTTAACATATTTTTTTTGTCTAAATAATCATCATTCGTTATGAAAGTAAAATCAACGCCTGTAAAATTCTTGATTGCCCAGGAATTCAAATCTTGTGGTGCCAGTATATGTTTTTTATTTTCCATTTGTAATGAAGCTCTAGCAGCATGTCGTTTTACTGGACCTACAAGCCCATCGCATGGTCCTTTGCCATGGGCAGTCGCAAAAAAATGCCACTCAACGATGATTCTAAAATCAGCATAATATTAACATAAATTAGTAAATGTTTTTTTATTTTTAAATTGCTGAGGTGCTCCATCTGAGAAGTAAAAAATCCTTTCAATAACAGTAAATTTTTTTCTTAAAAAAGAAATCAATTGTTCTTGAAATAAATAAATCAAAACTGTGTCATGTTTAAGGCAATCTGAGATACCAACTAAGCCTAAATGCTTAATAGTATCATTTTCGTTTTAGTAAACCACCATTTGAAGTATAGTAGCTTGGTCATTATTTCAATGATAGCCTTGAGCAGCTTCCTGCACAACAAACGCAATTTTCTACCAAGTTAAAAACTACCGCTAATTCACCACTCTTCAAATTTAATTTTGCATTAGGGAAAAACCGACTTTGTATTTTTACTATAAAGTCATGTTTTAAAAGTTTCTCAAGTTGCGTCGCTAAGGTATCAATAAAGTCATCGGAATCCGAAATAACGTTTACAATGGTACATCGATCGGTTGATGTCCACATTTTAAATTCGATTTCATTTACATCAAATTCATTAAACGATGGATGAAAGTAATTAATGATTTCTTCATTGTTTGGACATCTATTACAACTTCTGAAGAAGCACGATTCCGTTGGATTATTACAAATCAATTTATTCAATAAATTTTTATAAATTGATTAAGTTTCCATAATCCAATCAGTATTTCTCGCAAATTTTGGAAAATTACATCCTAAATAAGAAAATGGAATCGTAGTTGTGAACGCCATCTGTATTGTATAAACTCAATTTTTTAACGAGCAGTTTGAAATTTTAAATATTTAACAGAAAATTATTTTACTATCCCGAATAATCGTATAACGCTTAGCCGATATAACGTTTAATTTAATTGTGATTGAACAAAAAATATGCACATCGTGAAAACCATATATTTTGTGTAAAAAACTCTGATCTTTCAGAAAAAAAAGTCAATTTGGATGTACCTTGCACCGCACACCGAGAAAAATCAATTTTTCCACTTTAATTGGATTTCAAAGGGTCTTCTGATGTGATTATGAAAAATGGATATTTTCATTCAAAAGCTGAGAATTTTTCCGACAAGATAAGATTTTTCGTGGATTTTAATAAAAAAGTTTTCCTCATCAGAAAAATTAATAAAAAAGTTAAAAAAAATTTTTTTTCAAAATTTCAAAAAATCATAACTCCAGAACCGCTGCATATTAAGGGCTGAAACTTGTAGGGAATTTATTTCTTATTATAGAGAACACCTCCATAAATTTTAAACATAATCCGCGAGGGTCGCCCCGTAAAAATGTTCTTATTTGGTGGAATGACCCATATAATTATTTCCATAGGAAATAAAAAAAATCGGCGCAAGTGGGAATCGAACCGTGGACCTACCGCTTGAAAGACTAATTCACTACCCGTTTACCTAAGAGACTTACTTGGAGAACAAATTTTATTATAACTACAAGTAATGCAAATCGTATACATGATTAATTCGTAGTGAACAAAATTTTTTATCTAATTTATTAATTATTAATTGTCAATATTTATATACAGAGTGTTCCAGAAGTAACGGACGCCATTGTAGCATCTGATAAACAAAATAATTCTGAGACGAAAAGTCCTTAGCCATTTTTTAATCAGACGCATAGATAATTAATTATTAATTAAAATAACGTCCTTTTATGCGTTAGAGAGAGAAAGCACTAGTGTCAAGTCAAGTGCGTTCCAACGAAGACGCTTGCACGTGTGAATGTGTAAGTAAATGTGTGACTACGTTAGCTATAGAAACTAGTTAGTCATACAGTTAGTTGTGTCTTTGTTTGGCACATACTTTACTGGACACTGGCGCTCTCTCTCTCTACAAATAAAGAGACGTTATTTTTAATTAATAATTAATTACCTATGCGGTTAATTGAAAAATGGCTAAGGACTTTTCGTCTCAGAATTATTTTTTTCATCAGATGCTACAATGGCGTCCGTGACTTTTGGGACACCCTGTATAATAATGGTATCTATATATAGATTTGTAAAATTATCTATGTATACATGAAATCGCAAAAATGATTCTACGATATATTGTTAAGGTACTTCGTTGGTTTAGAATTTATAATTTCTTTGAAATTAAAAAAATAATCGAAGTAAAATCAGGATTGAAAGCTTAAATTTTGATGGAATTATTTGTTTAGTATATGGAACTATATATTGCTGGAGGGCCTGGCTAACAATTTTAGAACTTGACAAAACTAATAATTTTTGTAAAATTAAATTTTTTTTTTAAGTTCCTATTATTTCATCCGAAAAATACTATATATTAAAAGATTGTTAATCATTGGAGTAACAGACTCTTAGTTAGAAAAAGAGAATGTTTTATGGTAATCACAAAATACCCACTGGAGTAAAAAAAATTATATAGAATCCTATATGATTCATATATAATTGTATATGAATTATATATACATCTATATAATTATAAATGAATTACATATGCTTCTATATAATTAGATATGAATCATATATAATGATATATAGTTTTTTTTTACTCGGGTATGATTTTATATGAGTACATAAGACTATTTATATGCTGGTAAGGGTATGAGTATATCAGACTATATGAATCCATATCAATTTATATCAACCCTGATCATGAAATTTTTTTTCAAGTTTATCAAAGTACTAGCTGACCCGGTGAACTTCATATCACCTACAACATATTTTATTACACCTTTCGAACAGCGATTATCAATCTTTAAACTCTAATCTACTTCGATAAAGAATAAATACTGGCTGCATGAAGTGCGGTTAAAATTTTGCCAAGTTATTAAATGAAACTCGCTTCTTATCATCGTCTGAAAATCAAGATTCCAAAAATGAACACTGAATTTATTAAATTTTTTTTTGTCCTTATATACAGAAGATAGACGATTAACAATTTTAGATCTGTTGATTTCCTTAGCTGAACTTTCGGGTTTTTCAAAAATTTTATTCTTTTGAAAACATCCCTGAACTATAGCGAACAACACAAAAAGAAAATTGTTGAAATCGGTCCAGTCGTTTTTGAGTTTTAGCGAGACTAACGCACAGATATTCATTTTTATATATATAGATAGATATAAACAATATGAAAATAAACACGAACAAAACAAAAGTAATGACAAACGTTCTTCTTGAGTTTCTTCTTGAGATTTGTAGTTATGTCTTACAAACTGAATATAAGTAAATAGTATAACTCTTCAGTATACTTGTACGTATCTTCCTACATATTGAACAATTTTGGTACACTTTTGCAACCTTGAGGCTCAAGCGTAACAATAGCGATTCCGATACAAAATTAACAATTTTTGATTTTTTTAGCTGAACTTTCGAGTTTTCCAAAATTTTTTTTTTTTAAATTATCCCTGACCTATAGCAAACAAAACAAAAAAAAATTTTTTTAATCGGTCCACCCGTTTTTGAGTTTTAGCGAGACTAATGCACAGCAATTTATTTTTATATTTTTTTACTACACAGTAAAAAATTTTACGTCATTGCGTCAAAAAATTTTGTGTTAAAAATTTTTGTGTTAAATATTTAACACTTTTATGTGTAAATTTAACATTAATTGTGTTAAATTAACACAGAAAAATGTTAAATTAACACAAAAAAGTGTTAAATATTTAACATAAAAATTTTTAACACAAAATTTTTTGACGCAATAACGCAAAATTTTTTACTGTGTATTTGATGATGATTGATGATAGTGATTTTTTTAGCTGAACTGTCGGGTTTTCAAAAAAAAAATTTTTTTCTGAAACATCTCTGAACTGTAACGAACAAAACAAAAAAACAATTTTGAAAATCGGTCCAGCCGTTTTTGAGTTTTAGTGAGATGAACGCACAGCAATTATTTTTTTTTTTTTTATTTTTTTAGCTGAACTTTCAGGTTTTTCAAAAGTTTTCATTCTTCTAAACCATCCCTGAACTATAGCGAACAAAACAAAAAAAAAATTTTGAAAATCGGTTCAGCCGTTTTTGAGTTTTAGCGAGACTAACGCACAGCAATTTATTTTTATATATATAGAATAGATATATAACTTTATAAGGTTATATCAGGGCATATCAGGACCTATTAAAAAATAATGTAAAATTAGATATGAGTATATCAAGCTATATCAAGTCTGATATAGACATATCAAATTGATGAGGCTTGATCAGGCCTGATATGGCCAATTTTCATATCAGGCCATATCAGGGCGTATCAAAAATTAAATATGGACATATTAGATCATATCAGGCCAGATATGAACATATCAAAAATTTTTATATGGCCTTATCAGCTCATATCAAGCCTGATCAGAATATTTTTTCACGGGTTTCTCTACCCTATTGAAAACAATAGAATTTTTTATTGTTCATAGAATTTTTAGATACGAAAATAATAAAATACGAAAAAATAATTCAATGTTTCTTTTAATTTTTTATCTAACTTTATTGGAAATTAATCAAATGTTATCGATGATTGTCACTTTTAATTTTTGTTTTTATTTTTTTTCTCAGATTTTAAAGTTTTCAAAATCTGCTAAAAAATTTTCAGAGTGGTATAACAAAAAACAAACATTAAAAAAAAAAAAATAGAAAGAAAAAAATACCACTTTGAAAATTTTAGGAAATTCGCCCACTGATAGAAGGATTTATTTGTATTAAAAAAGATTTGTTAATAGTTAACAAATCATTTATTAGAGACCACTTTTTAGTATTAAACAAATATTTCTTAGTATTTAAAATGATTTGTTTGTATTTAATAAATCTAATATTCATTTATTAAATATTAATAAATCTTTTTAAATACTAAGAAATATTTTTTAAGGACTAAAAAATGGTCTCTAATAAATGATTTGTTAAATATTAACAAATATTTTTAACTATAAACAAATCCTTCTATCAGTGCAGAAAATACTGAAGTATTTTGTAAAAAAAAAAAAAAAAAATATGTGTGTGTACCAGAGTACACAGGTAAGAAGTGAAACTTCTTTATGACATATCATTTTTTTACAATTTACAACTTCGCAGAAATTGGGTAGATGAGACTTAAGAAAAAAAAATTTTTCCGGATTAAATTAAAGCTATTTTAGTATTATAGAAATGCATACAAATAATATAAGTAATTCATTTTATCACCCTGATTAAACAACTGAATTCGATCGAATTAAACAGAATTAAATTTTTAATTCTTTTGAATTCAGTTAAATTCTGTTAATTCGGTACCTAACTTTAAAATGAATTCTGTTTAATTCGGCAGGTGAGCCAGAATTTAGCCGAATCAAAACAAATTCAAAATTATTAATTCGGTTCAATTCTGTTGAATTCGGAAATAATCCTCGAATTTCTGGCTCTGACTCCGAATTAGACCGAATTAAAACAAATTCAAAATTATTAATTCAGTTAAATTCGGAAATAATCCTCGAATTTCTCGCTCTGACTCCGAATTAGATCGAATTAAAAAAATTCAAAATTATTAATTCGGTTCAATTCTGTCAAATTCGGAAATAATCCTCGAATTTCTCGCTCTGACTCCGAATTAAACCGAATTAAAACAAATTCAAAATTTTCAATTCAGTTAAATTTGGAAATAATCCTTGAATTTCTGGCTCTGACTCTGAATTAGACCGAATTCAAACAAATTCAAAATTTTCAATTCGGTTCAATTCTGTTAAATTAGGAGATAATCCTCGAATTTCTCGCTCTGACTCCGAATTAGACTGAATTAAAACAAATTCAAAATCTTTAAGTCAGTTCTATTCTGTTGAATTCTGCAATAATTCTGGAATCTCTGGTTCTGACTCCGAGTTGGACTAAATTAAAACAAATTCAAAATTTTCAATTTGGTTCAATTCTTTCGAATTCGGAAATGATCCGCGAATTTCTGATTCCGACTCCGACTGTGACTGAATTAAAATAAATTTTAAATGTTCAATTTCGTTGAATTCTATTTAATTCGGAAATAATCCTCGGATTTTTGGCTCTGACTCGGAATTTAACTGAATTAAAACAAATTAAAAATTTTGTTGAAATCTGAATATTTTTGTATTAATTAAGGAAGTTCGAGCGTAACTAATGAGTCAAAATAATGTTAAAATTTTTTTTTAATTTTAGTCTTCCCAATATTCGTCAAAATTCTTTATTTTAATTTAAAATAATTTAAACAATTTAATAATTGATGATTTTTACTTATTTAATAAAGTAAAGTAATAAAATGACTTTCGTATTTATTACTTGCAGGAATAAATAAACAAATTTGGCAATAGCGCGCTTGATTATATTCATAACAGAGACGTGGATGAGTGTGTGAGTTAAACATCTCTGTAACTATACTTCTATCCTTTTCTTTTTTTTCAGCTGTTGACGCGATGTTGTCAAATCTTTATTCGAATAAATAGCTGACGGTAAACGAGTTACAAACATAAAATTTGACTTTAAATATTTCAAAAATTATATCGGTAATGTATTATTATTAAATTGTTTTTATATTTTGCAATAATCCAAGTTTCTTGTGTATAGTTTTTTATCCGTTAAAATTGGGAGGTTAATATTGAAAAAAATAATTAAAGTCTCGACAAAAGTTTGTCCGCCATAAGAGCTCGTGTATAAAGAGATAAAATATGTGATTTTTAAAATTTAATATCTAAGTAACTAAGCGGTGAATCATTTTAAACTTTTGGGATTACATAAATGACGTATTTATTTATACGTATACTTCAGAGCTCAAAGTTGGAAATTATTTTTTATGTTAGATTCGCTTGAGCTTCCTTAAAAGCCGAGACCAGTGATTGCAGTTTCAATCGGCTTAGCGAAGCGAATGGAAATTTTGAAAAAACGTTTTTAGAGATAATAGATAATTTAATAAACTATTTCACCACAAAGCGTTTTTTTCAAAAATTTTATTCGTTTCGTGAAACCAATCGAAACTGCAATTGCTCTGCTGTTGGGAGTGCAACAGAGATAATTCCGTTGAACTCCGTGAGAGCAAACCGAGAAAAAGATGGTCTCGCCTGTTAAGTAAATAGTACTCTGAAATGAATAAAACTGTTTACTTAGATTATAAAATAAAATTTTCTACAGTAAGTAATTATAATTTCGTACGAAGAATAAATATTCATTAACGAAAGAATTTTTTTTCTCAATTCAAAATTTTCATATCCGAGAAATTTTTCTACTTGGCTCTAGAATATTTTGAACTCCCTTCCCGGCCATAATAGTATATTACACACTTAGAAAAGTAAAGTAAGAAATGTCTTAGATCACATTTAAAATTGTTGGCCGAGGCGAAGCCGAGGTTAACAAACATGTAATCTGAGGCTTTCTTATTCACTTCTCGAGGGGTGTATCCTATTTTTTTTGCTCGACAGCAAGATATTTATTATCACTAGAATTTATTCATTAAAACAAGACTTTGGTAAGGAAAAATCAAAAATTGATAACAATATTTCTCATTTGGATGAAAAATCCTTTCATAGATATTATTTTAATCAAAGTTTTAGGATTTAATAACAATGAAATTGCGATAGTAAAAGATTTAAGACGATTCAAAATATAAAAAATTAAATTTCAAAGAACTCAGTAGTATTTAATTTACATTATGTTACAATTTTCAGATTTATTTTCCATACTTGAACAGAATTGAAAATTTCAATTTTTTTTTTAATTTTCGCTCTGCCAAATTCCGTAGAATTGAACAGAATTAAAATTTTTAATTGTTTTGAATTCTGTCTTACCGAATTTAACAAAATATAACAGAATTGCGATTTTCAATTCAGTTGGATTTTGTTTTGCAGAATTCAACAGAATTGAGCAGAATTAAAATTTTTAATTCTTTTAAATACTATTTTGATGAATTTAACAAGAATATAACAGAATTGATATTTTGAATTCAGTTGAATTCTGTTCTGCAAAATTCAACAGAATTGAGCAGAATTAAATTTTTTAATTCTTTCGAATTCTTTTTTACCGAATTTAACAGAATATAACAGAATTGATATTATTAATTTAGTTGAATTCTGTTTTGCAGAATTAAACAGAATTAAAATTTTTAATTCTTTTGAATTCGGTTTTACCGAATTTAACAGAATATAACAGAATTAAAATTTTTAATTCGGTCGAATTCAGTTGTTTAATCAGGGCATTGTTCTTATCTGAATTATTAAGAGAATAAGCGAAATTTCGTGGCCAGTGTATTTATATGATAAAATAGGTTTTTATGGTTAAATTTGGTATCGTTGGAAAAGTTTTGACTTGAAGTTGTGCCTTTTTAAGGTTTCATATCATTTTCACCAATAGTTAATTTATGATGATAAGTATTTAGGCTGAATTTGAAAATGCTCTATCTCTAGATACATAGTTAAGAAATGACCCTGTATTTTGACCCCAGTGAACTATTGACGTTGTTAAAGATATAAGCTCATCCTGATGATACAGTCGGCGACATGTATTTCTCCCGTACACAGTAACAAACGTGCACAAAATATTTCTATGTAAATAGCTCCATGTCATATATTTCTATGTAATATATTTCTAGGGAATATTTATATATGAAAAATTTGTCTATTTAAAAATATATCCATGCAAGAATAACTCTATGTAAATTAATTCTATCTGCAAATAAATCTATGAAAAAATATTTCAATGTTAAAATAAATCCATGCTTCCACATCTCTATGTAAAAATAAGTCAGTGTAAAATTACTATAGTATCTGCAATTTGTAAAACTTCACATCGTATTGTTAAGAGGAATATTTGAGCAGGAGTGTGGCGCTGGCGCTTCCGTGTTAGTAAATTTGATTAAAAAAAATTTTTTTTTTTTTTACTTTTTTGAATTCTTTCAATTTGATGATTTTGAAAAAACTTAAATGTGTTTTTTTTTTTTATAACAACAAAGTTAACCGACATTTTTTATTTTTTGACTGTTTAATTTATTAAATTAGACCTAAAAAATTTTTTTTTTAATTGCACTTACAGTTTTTCAAATTTTTTACAAATGAACTTAAAAAAAAAAATTTTTTTTGTAACGATTTTTTCAATAAAAAAAATTCTAAAAATTTTTAAATGTCGGCTAACTTTATTGTCATTTTTTTTTCTCTTTGTCTCAGAATATTAAAAAATAAATCAAAATGTCCATCAATTTTTAACTTCGGACATTTTCAAGAAATAAATCTTTGTAAACTGTCTTTCTCTCTCTCTCCCTCTCTTCATTAGTGGCAAGGATCCCACTAGTGAACTTTTTATTGGTTTTGCTAGAGAGTGATAGAGAGAGATTAATACTAATAAATAATAAATAATAAATAAATACTAATAAATAAATGGAATTGTTGAATACAGTCAGAAATACAATAAGAAAATTTCAATTCATGATGAAGATACATTAATAAAATTAATTCCTTAATGTTAAAATGTAAACTGTGAAATTAACAACTTTCATTATTATAACTATTATTTTTGGTGTACTTTTTAACAGCATTTCTAGATCATTCCAGGGAATTTGAGTCAGTTTTGCAAATGGATTGTTTTTAATAATTAATCATTAATGATTAATGATTAATGATTGTTGTTATAAAAAAAAAAACACATTTAAGTTTTTCCAAAATCATCAAATTGAAAGAATTCAAAAAAGTAAAAAAAAAAAAAAATTTTTTTTTAATCAAATTTACTAACACGGAAGCGCCAGCGCCACACTCCTGTGCAAATATTCCTCCTAACAATACGGTATGAAATTTTACAAATTGCTATAGTACTATAGTAATTTTACACTGACTTATTTTTACATAGAGATGTGGAAGCATGGATTTATTTTAACATTAAAATATTTTTTCATAGATTTATTCGCGGTTAGAATTAATTTATATAGAGTTATTCTTGCATGGATATATTTTTAAATAGACAAATTTTTTATATATAAAGATTCCCTAGAAATATATTACATAGAAATATCTGACATGGAGCTATTTATATAGAGATATTTTGTGCACGTTTGTTACTGTGTACGGGAGAAATACTTGTCGCCGACTGTACACTCATCAAGACCTTTAATTTAAGTACCCACAACAATTTTTCATATATTTATATGTATTATATATATGTATAGATGAAAAATATCAAAATGCATGTGGGCACTCACATGAAAGCTCTTGATGAGTGTAACATCGAAATGAGCTTATATTTTTAAAAATATCAATAGATAAAAAAGTACAGTGCAATTTAATAAAAGTCATTATTTAATAAAGCAAAATTTTATTTATTTATAGTTCAAAAGTCACGGCAGTCACATAGTGACTGCAAGGTTGCTAGATATAATTATTGTAATTCATTAATTATGATCTTATCGTCATTACCATTGTTGTCATTTTTTAGATTCTGCCATTATTTAATCTAAAAATTAATTAATCAGTTTACCAAAATTATATAAAGAACTTTAATATTCATATTTCATGCCATAACTTAGTAAAAATAATTCAAAGTAGATATTTAATAACTTACTTAATTACACAAGTTATGAGTAAATAATTGGAATTATCTATTCAAAGTAATACAATTATTTGATGACAGTTAATCTTGTAGACATGCAATGATTTTATAGAATTAAACATGAATAGATAAATCATTAGAAACTAATAATTAAAAAATATGTACATATACATATTTTTATTTACTAATAATTATTTTGTTTTATTTTTAAATTATCATTTAATTTGTTTTTTCAATTGTTTTTAGAATTAATAATGCTTACTAGATTTATTCTTTACGGCGCTATACTGACCCTCGCGGTTTTTGAAATACCGTAAATTTTCGGTATTAATGCGTTTACCATAAATTAATCGTTATAATTCTGAAATAATACGGTATTTCTGTGGTTATTTTGGCCAGTTTTTTTACTATAGTTATACAACATTTCTACTGCATTTATACTGCAAAGTTCAGAAATAATACGATAAAATTACCGTAAAACTCTAGAACTTTTACCGTAAAAAATTTATGTATTAATTATAATATTACTATAATTTTACAATAATAATATGGTATTTTTACGGTAAAAATACCAAAGATATACTGCAATTTTACCGCGTTTATACTGATATAATTAAATATATAATGCTTTCGAATCCCGGTTAAATATATAATGGATTCGAATCCCGGTCTGGACTAAAAAAAATGATAATAATAATAAAATCAGAGAAATTAATTTATCAACCTCTTAAAAATTATTCATGATAATTTATGATATTATTCTGATAGCCAGCGCTTTCTCAGTAAGTGTTGACTTCCAGCAGTTACGGTTAATTTATACATCAAGTTGGCGGTAATTCTTCACTCAACAACAGTTGTAAGCAAATTGACGGAAATCTACGGCCGCAACTTGAATACAAGTTAACAATCAAACTTGTAGTTAAATTTCCTTTCAACTTGACTACAATTTGACGGAAATACTTGTACAGCAAGTTTTGACGTCTATTTGCAGAGTAAGTTATAGGTAACTAATAGGTAATCGCTCGCTTTGCCAACTCTTTCCGTCAAGTTTGCTTCAAATTGCGGACGTTGATTGACAGTAAGTTATAGGTAAGGTGGGTATCAGGGTATAAAAAAATTTTAAGCTATTGAAAAATAGTAGTAAAGCAGCATATTTTTGGTATTTTGCCGGTAATAGAAAGTAGGGATCTTCTTTTCCGGTTTTTTGCTGCAATAGTGCCGCAGATATACAATAATTATATATACGGTACATTTACGGTTTAAATGCTGTTAATATACCGTAATTTTTCTATTGTATTGCCGTAAATATTCTGAATTTATTTCGTAGTTTTTTCGTAATAATTCGACAAAAAAACTGGCTAAAATAACTGAAGTATTACGGTAAAAATACAGCATTTATATCGTATAAATACCAAATCTTTACGGTATTTCCAAAACCGTGAGGGGAACTTTGATAAAAAAAAAAAACAACATGGCGCGTAACGGAAAATCGTGACGATTTTTTTTACATTGCTACAAAATTTCTCTCATACGTCGATAAAGAAGTTTCACTTAAAAAAAAAAAATTAAAAATTAAAAATGTCAATCATCCCGAAATTTTCGTTTTTTTCGAAAATTAAAAAAAAAAACGCTGAATATGAATGCGAATTATTATTTTTATTTTTTTTTTTTTTCTAAAAAGTACATTTAAAAACAAAAATTTCAATAAAAAAATCATCCTAATAAGTTAATTTTCAAAAAAGTTGTGGTTATTTAACAAAAAAAAATTGTCTTCTTTAAATAACTCGTAAATTTTTTTTGGTTGGGTAAAAAAATTTTAAAAAATTCTGAAAAATTTTTTTTTTTTTTTTAAAGTCGCCCTGACAGGTCCTCAGCGACTACATTTTACGAAATATGAATCGAGACAGATATAAATATAGTAATACAAGAATAAAAATAGTAGAATTTTTACGATTAGCATTTAAGATTTAATATAGATAATATTTCTTTGATTTTTGCGAAGTGATTTTCTTGATTAAGTACCCGACTAGAAATTTTAGTGAGGAATGCCGAAGAATTAGTGAGGGGCAAGTTTGGCTTGCCTAACTTAGGCAAACCTAATTTGTGCCTTCTTAAATCCACGTTAGGCAAAACGAAGATTGGCATGCCAAATTTGCATGTAATTTGGGACATCTATGGCAGGCCGAACTTCGGCGAACCTTTGGAATGCCTGACTAGCTGGAAGTAACGATAACCAAAGATTTGCCGAAGTTTGGCTTGCCATAAATGTCCCTAATTACCTTTAAGTTTGGTAAACCGAACTTTCGTAAGCCTTTGGATTTTATAATTTCCTGCAAGTTAGGTATTCCAAACATTCGCCAAACTTCGTCTTACCATAGATGGCCCCAATTACTTTCAAGTTTGGCAAACCGAATTTCTGTAGACCTTTGGATTTTATAATTTCCTGCAAGTTAGGCATTCCAAACATTCGCCAAACTTCGTCTTACCATAGATGGATGGCCCCAATTACTTTTAAGTTTGGCAAACCGAACTTCCGTAGACCTTTGGATTTTATAATTTCCTGCAAGTTAGGCATTCCAAACGTTTGACGAACTTTGGCGTTTCTTGCCAAAGTACTCTAAAACGGAGTGGGAGAAGATATTTGGCTTTAAGTCTTTCCAAGGTTAAGCCTTTTAGTTCTATACATATAAAAGTGTGTATTTATGAAAGTATTTGTGTATTGTACATATAAACATGGTGTCTCATGTACCCGACTAGAAATTTCAGTGAGGCATATGCCGAAGAACCAATTCGGGGCAAGTTTGGCTTGCCTAACTTAGGCTTGCCTAGGTTGTACCTCATAAAAACCAAGGTAGGCAGAACGAAATGTTTGGCTTGCCATATTTGAACGTAACTAGGAAAGTTTCATGGATTCCTTAAGTCTGATATATCATATGGGAACGCCGAACTGGTTTCAAATAATGATAACCTGAGTTTTGCTAGTTTGAGGTCGCTCATCATCGGCGTAGCGTCGCGGTATGGTATAGGGCCCTTGTGCGTCGGGCACCGTGTTCGAGTCTCGCGTTCGACATGTACGATTTTTAATAATTAATAATTACTAATTATAATTACTATTAAGGCGAGTGTGAAGTAAAGTTAAGTGTTATGTGTGATTAGTGTATCTAACTCCTCCATCATCTCCTTCCCCCTTGACTTATCAAATCTACCAATCAAAAAAACCTCTTCACATTAAAAAACGCTCCAAAAAACAAAAAAAAAATTACAGAAAAAATAAAATTAAATAATAAAAATAATATGAAATAAAAGCAACAAAGAATTTGTTTTTTTTTTTTTATTCATGAAATATTTAAAAAATTTAGTCCTAAATTTAATATTTATACTTAAAATAGTAAAAGAAGATAAAAAAATAAGCATTTATTATTATTAATTTTTGCTTGATAATAAAAAAGCTAAAAATCAAGAAAGAATTAAATTTGGATTCTTCGTTGCGAATTTGGTTTCCAAACTGCAACCTAATCAGGAAGCCAAGTTAGGCTGAGCCTCGCAACTGCGTTACGTCCCAAACTTCGGCCTGGTTTGGATGCCTCACTTACTGCAAGTTTGGAATTCGGCATGCCTTACTTGCGCCAAATCACTGCCTCACTGAAATTTCTAGTCAGGTAAAAAAAGAGTATTGTTGGGGATCTTGAGTCTTCTTCTTAGTTCTGTTAGGTTAGGGCAGGTCAAGATATGCTGAACTGAAGCTCTTTCAGTGCATGCTGGACAACTTTTTGGGTCTTCTTTGCTGAGAAGGTAACCATGAGAAAATGTTGTGTGTCCGATTCTTAGTCTCGTTAGTGAGCATTGGTCCTCTCTTGATTGGAATTGGGGTCTTTCGTCCCAAGTATTTACTCGATGTTTATGTAGTTTCGTTTCTTCATTTCGCCAAATTTCATTTTACTTATATGTCATGTGATTTTTGACTAGTTTTTTGAAGTCGTTTGGTGAAGTTCGGAGCTTGAGTGTGAGGTCAGTACCCGAGGATGTAGCTTCTCTAGCTTCCCTGTCAGCAGCTTCGTTGCCTTCAATTCTCTGGTGTGATGGAATCCAGATTATTCTGATGTTTTCTTGTTTGTTTAGGTTTAGTAGGCACGTCTGGCATTCTTGGATGATGTTGTCCGTTGAGTTGGGGTTTTTCATTGCTTCGATTACCGCTTTTGAATCGGAGAATATGGCAGCGTTTTCAATCTTGAGTTCGTCGATTAATTTTAGGCTTTTGAGGATAGCGTATGCTTCACAAGAGAAAATAAAGTAAGACATAGGTAGTTTAAATTTGTAAATCTGATTATTGATAATTATAGCGCAGCCTCTGGAGTTGTTGTAGATGGATCCGTCGGTATAAATCTTGGTAAACTGGTTTAGTTGGTTAATTTTTTCTATGTATAAGTTTCTGAATAAGATTTCAGGAGTGTCTGATTTTCCAAAGGAATTTTCGTGGATCGATAGGTCGAAGCAGTTTGTAGGCATTGTCCAAAAAGGGATTGGGATGTATTGAGGGCTGTAGAGTTTTATCTGTTGAAGGTCAGTGTTGTTAATGTATTCGTTTATGAACGTTCTGATTTCGGAGACTTTTTGATTGTTCCTATTATTTAGGTTAGGTATTTGTCTCGAGTGGAGTTCTGGAATAATTTTTGGAGCAGATGGAGCGAAGTTTAGTGATAATTTGATTCTTCTAAGGTTGAGGGGGACTTCTCCTGCTTCTGTTATCAGACTGATTCTGGGGCTTGTTCTATGAGCTCCTAGAGCTATTCTCAGAGCTGATGTTTAGATTAAATCTAATTTTTTGAGGTGGTGATTTGATGCGAATTGGTATATCGTGTTGCCCCGAGTCGAAATTTTAAAACCCCAGTTCAACCTAGTACAGCCTGATTCCTTTGATGTAGACATATGCCGCTCTAATTTAAGAACCTTTTTCAACCTACTTCGTCTTATATCAGGGTGAGGAATAGTGAGTTGGGGTTTAGTTTAAATTTTAAACACATTTTCACATTTTAAACTCGAAGAGCTCAAAAATATAATTTTTGTGTCGCAGCTTTTGAAGCCCCATAAAGGATCTTTAAGTTTAAATTGATTAAACGAAAAATTTCGAAGTAATTCCGAAAAAACATTTTTTTCGTTTTTCTTTCGACAACGATAACTCACGAACGAATTAACCGATTTTGACCGGGTTGGCGGCGATTGACGTGGTTTTTTAATGTTAAGAGCTGAATAGTTTTTGAAATCGATCGGTGAAGCCGTTTCAAAGTTATTAAAAAAAAAACACATTTGAAAAAAATTTTTTTTGTAGTTTTTTTTTTAAATTTCTCAAGATCTACCGGTTCGAATCGGTCCCAATCATATTCAAAATCTAAGTTTGGTCAAGCCCTTTTGAATGACGCCAATCGCGATACACACATACATACTTACATGCATACTTACATACATACATACAGACAAACGGACACCATCGCGGAAACAATCGGGGAAGCTTCCTAGGACCTCAAAACGTCAACATTCGTTGAAAACTTGATTTTCGAAAAACGGGGTAAAACCAATAACTTCCCAACTTTTGAAAATTTTCAATTTTCTTAGCGGGAAGTTAAAAATTTAGGCAATTTTCGCGATGAAATTTTTTAAGCACTTTGTAAGCAACGTTGTAAAATTAATAATAATAATCACAGTAATATTTACAATGACATGAGAAATAATAATAATATTTTATCACATGAGTTAATTTTAATTTTGTCAGTTGTAGCTTAAATGGAAACAAATATTTCTACTGTATGACTAGTCTTCGAGTAGCAGAGGGGATCCAGTCTTGCTTCGTAATCGTGAGGTCTCGATTTTGAATCCCAGTAAAGCTGAGTTTTTTTCAACGGAAATTTGTGTTTTCTTCGTCGTTTCTTCTGTCTTCATTTCGATATCATTATTCTTGTATAATTATAAATTAACATTACTAATAGTTATCATTACCTTAACAGTCATGCAAATAATAACATGAAGTAACCAACAGTTAAATGATAATTTTTTCTTTTTTTTTACTATGAATATAACCAGTTTAGGCTATTAAGGTTGAACTAGGTTGAAATAGGTTTTAATAAAACCCTGCCTGACACTTTTTCGTCTGAGAAACAAAAAATCGTATACATCGTGCAATCCCAGCTAGGCGCTAAAAGAGTGAAACAGAGTTTTATTAAGAACCTTCTTCAACCTAACTCGTCTGAAAACGGACTTAAGCAGACGTTACCAGAGTGAAACGGAGTTTAGTATCAATGCAGTTCCTTATTTCTTAAAACCTATTTCATTCTGTTTCACCCAGAATTAGACTATCCCAGGTTAAAATGGGTTTTAAGCGAAAAAAAATTTCGACTCGGGGCCGTAGTCAAATTTGGAGCGAATTATTGCTTTGTAAGTATTAATTAATATTAGGGAGTCTGCTCCCCATTTAGTGGGTGCGATAGATTTTAGGAGGTTGAGGCGTTGATGGCATTGTCTTTTTAACTCTATTATGTGATCTCTCCATGTTAGAGCTTTATCGAATAGCATCCCTAAGATTTTCAGGTGATTTACTCGGCGAATCTCTTCATTATTCAGGTAAAGTTTAACTTCTTCGTAGTTTGGGTTTTTTTTTCTGGTGAAAATCATGAACTCTGTTTTGGTTGTTAAGAATTTAAAGCCAGTATTGCTACTCCAGTTGGTGAGGTTGTCTAGCGATTTTTAGGTAGATTTCTATAGAAATCTAACTATTGTAGCCGGTCTCATGTTGTAATTTTAGGAAAATTTTATCATAATATGTTTTATTTCATCAAGTAATGTCGAAAAATGGCATTGGCTCAAAAGTTTATATATGTATTTATGTATATATATATATATTAGGGTGTGCCAGAATGTAACTTCCGTGGAGAACCTTTTAAAATTGGAATTTTGAGTTACACTTTTAACAGCAGCTGTGTTTGGGCATTTCCTGAGATATTTTGGATTGAGAGAATTCATTTGATTATTTATAGGATTTTTAACAGGAGATTTAATTGGGCACTTCCGGCCAAATTTTGAATTTTCACCGGAAATACCCAAACTGAGCTTCTGTTAAAAAATTCTATGAAAATCAAATACATTGTCTAACACCAAAATATCTCAGGAAATGCCCAAACGCAGCCCCTGTTAAAAGCGGAACTCAAAATTCCAATTTTAAAAGGTTCTCCACGGGAGTTACATTTTGGCACACTCTAATATATATATATATATATATATATTGCATATATATATATATATATTTATTTATATATATACTAGCTGATACCTGCCCGCTTCGCTGGGCATGTAATAACATTTTATTGTGTAACCTAGACGAAAAATATAAACAAAATAATTAATTTCAACAATCTTAACGAAATTATATCGCTTTTTATCTATAAAATAATTGTTTTTACAGTTCTGAATTTGTTAAAAAATTACATAAATAAATATGTTATTATTCTTTTGTTTAAGCGCCAACTTTAATAACGTTATTAAGATTGTTGATTCAGATTATTATTTCTTATCTCAGCGCCATTTTTTATAAAAATATGAATATTAGTAATCAAGATTATGAAATTAATCACATATTAATTGAGAATATAAACAGCAATGTTATTATATTAATTTGACTGAAAATTAACATTGATAAGTTAATAAATAAATGTGGAACGCTTCACGTAATAATTACCGTAACTCCTATTCTTTCCCGCTTCATAGCATTATTATTTATATTTGTAAAAATGCTTACCGTAAGATGGACGGTGTGGCTTAATGTATATAGAATAAGCGAAAGGAAATTTAGTATAGACCGGATAGCTCAAATGGTAGAGTAGCCGACATGTCTTCGGAAGGTTCTGGGTTCGAATCCCAGTCCGAGCTATCTAATAATTTTTTCTCGCATATTCTATAAACTCACATTAAGATGATCCTCTCCACATTCCTTTCTCAATCCTTTCCTACCAATATCCTGTTACGTGAATGTGGAACGCTTCACGTAATAATTACCGTAACTCCTATTCTTTCCCGCTTCACAGCATTATTTATATTTATAAAAATGTGGATGGCCTCTGCGCAAGGATGACACGCAAAATCGTGAAGCGTTCCATCTAATAACTTAAATCGACCGTTTTTTATAATTTAACGATATCGTTGTGAAATTTTAGAGAAGATAAATTAGATACAATTTACCGTTTTAATTTTAATCATTAAAATCAATATAATCATTTAACAAAATCAACTTAATAAATTTATGTTTTATTTAGTTGTGTTATGATATAATGGAGTTCATCCTTTATGATCATTACAATACATATTAACTATTTCAGTTATTAATGATTTAGCTAGTCTTTCTTAAAAAAAGTACGATTATAAATTCCTACTATCCCAAAAAACAATCGATAAAATTTGAAATCAAAATGTATTTGCCTAACGTATAGAATATTATTATTTAGTAACTTTCTACTTTTATTCTAATCATTCCACTGAATTCAGTTGACAACCGGATTTGTTATTACAATTTATTTATTTTGACAGTTATTATGGTAACATTAACCATGGTGACGGTGACCATAGTAACGGTAACCATAGCAACGGTTACCATGGCAACGGTTACTATGGCAACGCTAACCATGGTAATGGTTACCATGGCGACGGTAACCATGGTAATGGTAACCATAATAATGTAACCGTAGTAATGGTAACCATAGCAACGGTAACCATAGCAACGGTAACCATAGCAACGGTAACCACAACAACAGTAACCATAGCAACGGTAACCATAGCAATGGTAACCATAGCAATGGTAACCATAGCAACGGACCATTTCTTTTATGAGCGGGGGTCAATAAGTGAAAATCCATTTCCGATAGGAATTCCGTAATATCGCTTCTTATCTCTCATCTACGGTGAAAAAGGAGTACCTATGCCAAATTTTAAATGAATTGGTCCAATAGTTTCGGAGATCTGGTGATAAATCAGTGGTATTTCGCTTATATGTATATAGATATATATATATTAGGGTGTGCCAAAAAAATCGGATATTTTTTTTTTCACTTTCCGTTCAAAATACCGTAGAAGATGTCGAAACAAAAGGCCTGTCCAAAGGAGAGTTCTTAATTTTAATTTTAAGAGGTCCTCCATCGATTCTGAAGTTTTTCCCCTTTAAATAACACGGGAAAAATTTTTTTTTTTCATTTTTACTGCCGCAACGTCTGAAGATTTCATTCTTTCATAAAATAAACTATTAGACCTTATTTGGGATTAAATTTTGAACAAAAAATTTCATTGGTTCATATTGCTACCATCGAAGCCTTACTTTTTATAAAGCTTTACACTATCAATTTTCCCCAAATTTTGTGTTTTTCGTAATTTTTAGCCAAACTATCCAAGATAGAACAAAAAGTCAAATGACAATTTTGTAGTCCATTTGACGCACTACAAAAAACATCTAGATAAATTTTTTGTATCATCAATATTTTCAGTGACAGACCAACAAAATCCTATTTTTCTCATTTTTAGCTTTGTTCAAGTGAACCATCGATAAAAATACAAAAAATTTGGTTCTTATTTTTTAGTACATCAAATTTTCAACTATATTTTCTAAATTATTGACGATAAATGACAAATTTCAATTAAAAATTTTAAGTATATTCAATTCTCTGAAAAGTTAGCCTAGATTAATTTTTTACATTATAACTTGCTTAATAAGTCAACAAATATTATTATTATTTATTTCGTTTTTGGTTTATTGAGGTTATTTAACCAATCCTCAAGACAACCCTGATTAAGTAAACATATTGAAAATGATTTGACACATTCCACTCCCACAAGATATATTATTAAAAATAAGAAAATTGAATGATTAACAAGTATTTAATATAATAAAAAAATCTAATCCTTTCTGATGCTTTTTATTTCTTTTTTCGCATAAGAGAGTATTACCGAAAAATTATGTTTTTTTGAAATACCTCAACATTTTCATGATAGTATTTTTATTTTTATTGTGCGTTTCTATTGTATTTTAAGTTATTATTTTTTTTCGTATCTATTTATTTATTTATTACCATTGCTGCAAAAAAACATAATTGTTCAACAAATTACTTTAGTCACATAGTAATCCAGGATAAAACCTTCCATATCTAACCTTTCACAATTTTACATTGTAAAACTTATTACATTTTGCACGCCTTATAGCGCGAAGCGCGTGAGGTTGTGCTTTATACTCGACTCGTCAAGGTCAAGCAATTTTGTGAACTTTAAATGTCTCTATCACAACCATATTACACTTATACAATAATATAAATAGATGTACACCGAGAAAACACTTAAATTAAACCATCTTTTACTTTCTAAAATCATTTCATGTATCCATTTTGAAAAAAAAAAACGTTTTGAAAATAATTTTACGTGGACGTCCGGATGTCACCCCATTTTGGATGTACCAACGATTACTCCCGAACAAGTTGATATTTCTAGACCGGACCTTTTTTATTAGTTTAAGAATGCGATGAATTGGGTCCGTATTTCATATCAGTAGCCTAGTTTACGTATTTTTTTTTTTAATTGAATTTTTATTAAAATTCACTACGATACAACCGTACAAAGACAAATGAATTTTTCTTATTTGTCACGTGAAAACTATGGCGCGACTTGATCAAGCTAGATATTTTTAGACTGCGTGCGCATATGACAAGAAAAAAGGGCGCTGATATTAAAAAGAAAAAGAAAATACTCTGTAAGAAATTACTTAATTATAATTTTTTTTTTTTTTAATCAATTACACAATTTATTTTTTCTTAAAAAATAAATGAGCATTATGAGGCGTGCACTTTTGGATTTTCCAAACTTTTTACTAATCTTTACGACATATTAAATTATAAAAAAATTTTTTATATTCCATATTTATGTGTTCATATTAATATTAACTTTTGTATGGAACTTTTCACTTTCTGGTTTACATATATATATATATATTCATTGTAAATTTTAATGTGCAATCACTATGACATTCCAGTGCTTTTTTTCCAAAAATGAATAATGACTGAAACGAAGAAAAAAATTTGAAATGATCATTGAAAGTTTTAGTTAAAGTAATTGCGCGTCTCATAAGTGAAGTTGAAATTTGGCTAGCTTAAAGCGTGACGAATTTGGCCGTTAATTTAAATTTCCTCCGTGACATCAATTTTTCATAGAAACTTATTTGTAGATGTTTGTAACGAATTCTCTTAGAATAAATAGCCAAATTCCTTTTTCACATCTCAAGTGCTTAGAAAATGCATTCATTTCAATCTGTTACCTTCCCGCGATCCGGTAATAAGAACAATTCATGGGTTATGTGATCAGCAAAAATAAAATGTATGTAAAATTCTTAGTCCGTTGAGTGAATAGCTACATGTAAAGTTAAATTTTGGAAACCTTACAATGACTTTTTTTGCCGCTACCAAAGAGACGATTGTTGTGAGAAAATATAATTATTAAAAAAGGAAAATATTTAAATCCGTTGGCCTTGGAGGCCATTCCCGTAAGTTCCTGTTTCTCTTGAGATTCTATCAAATTCTATATCTGTAGGAACTGTATTTGAAAAGTATAAATTTTTTGACAATTATCACTCCCACACTCCTATATGGGAGAGGAATTTCATAAGATCCTATTCGAGAAAATTTCTACATTATAAACAAAAGGTTTCAACAAAACTTCAAGTCCATAGAAACTTTTGTTTGGAAATGAGAGATTTTCATTGTTAACACCCCCGCAATCCCTTCTAGGGTTAGAATTCGAGAAAATCCATTCTTAGCTGAACTTGACATCATACACGAAGATTCTCACCAAATTTAGAGTCTGTAGAAGTTACAGTTTGGAAATTAAAATTTTAGATTTTAGCACCCATCCCCAAAATTCCTATCGGAAATAGTCTTTATTGAAGTTCATTGTGAGATGATCTCTACATAAGAAATAGAAGATTTTTACCAAATTTAGAGTTTTTAGAAGCTATATTTTGGAAATTAAGATTTTTTATTGTTAACACCCACCCCCGCGATCCTTATTGGAGGTAATTCGTTGTAAAGTCCGTTCTTAAATAATTTCTATATTATATGTAGAAGACTCTTACTAAATTTGGGGTCTGTAGGAGCTATAGCTTGGAAAATAAAAATTTTATTTGTTAACAACTACCCCCATAAACCCCTGTGAGGTGAACCATCGTGAAATTCGTTCGTATATTATTTCTACATCTCTTACAGAAAATTCTTACCCAATTTGGAATATATGGGAGTTGTAGTTTACAAACGGGAATTTTTTATTGTTAACGCCCCCGCAATTCTCTTTGAGGTAGAATATCGTAGAATTCGTTCTTAAATTATTTTTCCATCACTTACAGAAAGTTCCTCCAAAATTTAGAGTCTGTAAGAGCTACAACTTTAAAATTCAAAATTTTCATTGTTTATACCCATCCCCGCAACCCCTGTGGGTTGAGATATCGTAAAATTCGTTTATAGATTATTTCTATATCTCTTACAGAAGATTCCTACCAAATTTTGAGTCGATAGAAACTATAGTTTAAGAACGGGAATTTTTCATTGTTAACGCCGTCGCAAACCCTTTTGGGGGAGGAATTTAATAAAATCCATTCTTAGCTGAACTTGACAGGAAAATTATACCGGAAGATTTCTACCAAATTTAGAGTCTATAAAAGTTACAGTTTGGAAATTGAAATTGAAAATTCTACCACTCACCCCCGCAATCGCTATTGAAGGTAGAATTTATTGAAATCCTCATTTAGATCACTTCTACATCACACATAGAAGACTCTCACCGAATTTGGAGTCTGTAGGAGCTATAGCTCGGAAATTTAAAATTGTAATTGTTAACACCCACCCCCGAAATCCATATTTGGAGTAAGTTATCATTAAATACGCTCTTAGATCATTTCTACCTCAAATATAGCAGATTCTTACCAAATTTAGAGCCTATGGGAGCTTTAGCTTAGAAATTTAAAATTTTCATTGCTAGCACCCACCCCCGCAATCCATATTTGGAGAAGGTTGTTATAAAATCCACTATTAGATCATTTCTGGATCACATATAAATGATTCTTACCAAATTTGAAACCTATAGGAGCTATAGTTTAGAAATTTTTTATTTTCATTGTTAACCCCTACCCCGCAATCTTTATTGGGGATGAGTTATCATAAAATCCGCTCATAGATAATTTCTACATCACATATAGGAGATTCCTACTAAATTTGGAGTAAATAGGAGCTATAGTTTAAAAATGGGAATTTTCCATTGTCATCGCCCCCGCAACCCCCCTTGTGGGTGGAATTTCGAAAAATCCGTTCTTAGCTGACCTCTACTCGGCGAAAGGAATATTCGTACAAAATTTCAAATCTCTATGCCTTATAGTTCCAGAGATATCGTGATGAGTGACTATCTATATCTATAGAAAGTCTCCTATATATATATAGATATATATATAATCGCGTTCATTAATTCGAGTCAGTTTCTATGTTTAGGGATTTATGGAAATCCCTAAATTTGGAGGTTTCTAAAATCTTAAATTGGAAAATTTTAAAATTAGCTTTTAGTAAAATAAGTTAAACGTAAAAAATGATAATATTAAAAAAATAAAAATTTAAATTATGTCAAAAGTAAATTAAGCTTGTAGAAAAACATGCAAGTAGAAAAAACAGCCAACTTAAAAAATGGAAATCTCTAAATAAATATATTCTTAAAATCAGAAATTAAAAAAAAAAGAATTCATAAAAATTTAAAAGTCTTTAGATTACCGAATAAAAAAAAAAGAATAATTATAAATTGAATGAATTAAAAAATAAATAAACGAAAAATTTGAACATCTAAAATAAGGAAATCTTAAAAAAGAGGTTATTTAAAAATACGATCTTTAAAAGTGGAAGTACTAAATATGGAAACTTTAAAACTTTACCTCTTGAACTTAGCCAATACTAAATTCTGTAATCGTTAAAATTGGCCGTTTCTAAAATCGCTAGTTCGTGAAATCAGCCGATTCTAAACTCGGTAATTATTAAAATTGACCGTTTCTAAAATCGGTAAATCGTAAAATCAGCCGATTCTAAACTCGGCGATTCATAATAATAGTTAATTTTAAGCCTAGATTTTACGTATTTGAGGCTATTAAAATTAAAAAATTTAGTTATTGACGAAATAATTAAAAAATAAATCTGTTATTCGTGGTGATTCATAAATCCTTTAATAAAAATAATATATTTATCATGTTGATATTTTTTTTATTTTAAGAATATAAAAATTTAATTTTTTAGAGGTGACCTAACGGCCAACTCTCGACATTTATAATTTTTACGAGCTTGAAAACAAAAATAGACCACAGGACAATTTTCTAGCTTTTCAAGCTCGTAAATATAAATGATAATGTCTAAAAATACTATTCTTAAAATAAAAATATCAGCATAATATATTTTTATTAAAGAACACTGAATCACCACGAACTGGGTGGCCTCGTCAGCAACAGACCAACAACCTCAATGCTCAAAATCAACTGTGCCAGTTTACGTCGGCTGTTGTTACCGGTCAGTTTAAATTTAAACTGTTCTGAACAATTCGACAGATGAACTGATATTAAGTTCCTGAGGCAAGATTTAAAAATTTGACTGACTTTGTGCAGGCCACCAGATGTTTCTCTTCGATATTTCGCTAAGACATTCAGACATTTTACGTTCATTGCAATTCATTTAAGTTGACGTTTCTTTGTTCTGATAAAGCGATATTAAACTGACACTGTTTCATTTGACGCTGACACACAGCAATTAAATGTTCCACTTTTAAACGCACTTCAGAAACAATTTTCAAAACTAACTCGAACGATTATATGGTATTCCATGCCAAATCGACCACTTTTGAACTCGACCCCTTTAAATTTTGCTGAAACATTTCCATTCTTTTCTACCCTTTGAAAAACACTTTTGAGAATTTTTTCAAATTTTTTTGGCCAACCCAAAAAAAGTTATGAATTTTTCAAAAAAACGGCTTTTTTATTTTCAAATAGCCATAACTTTTTTAGGCATCGACTTTTGGGTACCTTTTTTTTTTTAAAAATTTTTGTTTTTAAATGAACTTTTTGAAAAAATATATCAGAAAATTAAATATCATCAATTCTTCAAAATAATCGGCTTTTTTTGACCAAAACCGTTATTTTTTGGAAGTTAGACAGTTTTTTTTTTTTTTTTCTCAAAAAAAACTTCAATTAATATGACAACTTTTCCCGTCCATCTCGGAGTGGCTCGGATTTTTTTTTAATTTTTTTTATTCAATTGAAAAAAAATTGTCAAATTTTGAAAAATGGAAAAAAATTTTTTTTTTCTAAGTTATTTCTATAATAAAATAAATGTAATTTAAATGTTTTGTGGTATAATATCCTTAATTTATAAGCTTATAAAACGATAGTAAATACTAAGCTTATTAATTAATATTGTTAATTTTTAATAATTTTACAAAAACAATATAATAATTTAATCATTAATGTTCTCTCTGGCGTTTCAATATTTTACAAATTCTATGTTCATTAGAGTTTGAGAATTTTTTTACATACAAACAACCATTTTTGTCGGGGATTACACAATGTAGTTGTTGAGTTCCTAAAATTGGTTTCGTTTTTGTAAATCTGTCATTCAAGTCGTTCAATGCTGTATTATAGTCTTCTTCTGGAGAAAACTTGACTATGATATTTGGCAAGTTATCCGGATCAGAAGTCCATTCGTAAAGTCCTATAGGTGTTGTTATTTGTTTATCTACCGCAAGCTGGAGACTTGCTCTTGCTGCAAGTCGTTTGAGGATATCACCAATTCCATCACACGGACCTTTGCCATGGGCAGTTGCAAAAAAATGCCATTCAGCAGGAATATCAAAATCATCTTCATGGTAGTACAAATTAACAAAATTTTTAAAGTTTTTAAACTGTTGAGGAGCCCCATCAGAAAAGTAATAAATCTTGTTACAGCGTTCAGGAAGACTTTTCACATAATCAGTTATTATTTTGATGAAAACATGAACAGCAACAGCATCGTGATTATTACAGTCTGAAATAATCACTAAACTTCTGTGTTCAAGTTTGTCATTTACTTTATAATAAATAACTACCGGAAAAACTGTCGCCTGATCATTATTCCAGTGAAAACCAGATGCTGCATTTTGTACTACGAACGCATAATTCTCTGCAAAATCACAAATAATGACATATTCATTTGGTTTTAGTGTTTCCTTTAATGTTTTTAAAAACTTAGCTTGTTCTTTTGCAATGAATGAGTGAGGTAGAAGAACTTTCAATTCACTACAAAGGTTTTCAATAAATTCTTCTGTAGGCTGTATAAAAGTTTCTAAACTGCACCTTGGTTTTGATACCCAACGCTTGTACGTGACATTCTCGATTTCCTGATTCTCAAAACATGTCAGTAAAATGTTACTCAACTCATCTACCCCTGGACACTTGTTACATCCACCCAAATAACATTTTTCTGTTGGAGTCTCACATATTATCATGTCCAAGCAATCATTATAGTGTTTCAACGACTTTTCTGTATTCCTCGTTAAAGAATGAACATTTGCACCTGAAATAAAAGTGATTGAGTAAACTGAAAATCTAGGCACGTATGATTATTAATAAATTGGATAATTACCAAGCATCATCAACTTAAAGTTTTGATGGATAGTACATACACATATAGTATGCGTTCCACTTGCTCCTGCTAACACATAATGTTTCGGCCGTAACGAAGCAAATTTCGAAAATCCAACTTTCTCTGCAGGGTTTATTTCACGGAAACATTGGTAAAGTTCTTTTAAATTAGACAGAACAAGCCGTTTTTGGACGTGTACCCGATTACCATCATCATTTCGAACTGAAACAAAGTCTTTCATGCCGGGCATCAAAGCACTATACTCATCATCGTTGTAAAAATTCGCAATTTTCAATAATATTTGATCAGTAATTGTCGTCCCTATAAAAAAAATGTTAAGTGAATCAATCTTCAGATGTATTAGAGCCATTGATTTTACGCTATACCTACCTAATTTTGTTTCAGGTGTTGAAAGTATACCTTTTTCTTCAACCAACTTTTTTGCTACTCTTGATAAATGTCTTGATGTATTCATAGTTTTACAAATACGTCTTTCACCCCATTTTTCAGGTAACAAGGTTAAGATTTGTATCTTTCAAGACTTTTCTGTTTCTTTATCATTGAATTTATCGTGCAGCTTTTCAATTAATGAACGAAAATTTTCACCATCGTCATCAATTGATCCTTCGTCAGCAGTTGAGTTCAAAATTTTTTTCAAGCTGTCAGACGTCTGATTTATTTTATTACTCAAAAATTGATAATCATTCAATTTTTTTGAAGGAATTGGCGATTGATTTAATAGTCGCAATGCATCGTTTATACTGGGTAATTGAGTTGCAGCACTAACTTGGGATGCCGAGCTTGATTGTGAATCTTTGGGTTCACTATTAAACGCAAAGGACCCTTAAAAAAAACAATGAATCGTATAGCTGCTAAAAATGCATTCAAGTAATGTATAAATAATTTAAAAAAAACTTACGGAATGATGAGGACAACGGGAGATCTGTGGCAGTTGTGTTACTATCACTGTCAGCACCATCACTGTTCTCATTGTTATCACTAGAATCATCTTCATGATCACTTGCATCAACGGTAGTATCATTACTAGTATTTGTTTGTTCCTTTACCAATTTTAAAGCTTTGTTTCGACACGAACTGCATAATAAATAATTATCACTTAATCCCAACGTGACTTTCATGATGTCAGTCGCTGGACGTAAACTTTTTTTTTTAAAATGTGATTCTAAATCAAATGGATTACAACAACGATCGAAAAATATTTTTGATGCCATTATGTCTCGATGAAATTATTCCAATCACTGTAGATGAGTAGAAGTAAGATAATTATCTTTTCAAACAAGGTCAAATCAACTATAACAATAATTCTCTTATTTAAAAAATGGAATGACAAAAATCTCTCACTACATCACACAAAAGGTTAACAGGTTATGTTTGGATATGAGCGTGACAGCCTTACTTATGAATCTAAACATACTAGCGTATAGTTTTTTACTATACTGACTATAGATAAGTCCATAATTGTCATACCCTAGATTATCGATATTACTGATATGTTCAAATTTGAATCTTAGTATTTACTATCGTTTTATAAGCTTATAAATTAAGGATATTATACCACAAAACATTTAAATTACATTTATTTTATTATAGAAATAACTTAGAAAAAAAAAATTTTTTTCCATTTTTCAAAATTTGACAATTTTTTTTCAATTGAATAAAAAAAATTAAAAAAAAATCCGAGCCACTCCGAGATGGACGGGAAAAGTTGTCATATTAATTGAAGTTTTTTTTGAGAAAAAAAAAAAAAAAACAAAAAACTGTCGAACTTCCAAAAAATAACGGTTTTGGTCAAAAAAAGCCGATTATTTTGAAGAATTGATGATATTTAATTTTCTGATATATTTTTTCAAAAAGTTCATTCAAAAACAAAAATTTTTTTAAAAAAAAAAGGTACCCAAAAGTAGATGCCTAAAAAAGTTATGGCTATTTGAAAATAAAAAAGCCGTTTTTTTGAAAAATTCATAACTTTTTTTGGGTTGGCCAAAAAAATTTGAAAAAATTCTCAAAAGTGTTTTTCAAAGGGTAGAAAAGAATGGAAATGTTTCAGCAAAATTTAAAGGGGTCGAGTTCAAAAGTGGTCGATTTGGCATGGAATACCCCATATATATATATATATATATATATATATATATATATATATATGTAAACCTCATAACTTTTGAACGGCTCGGCCGATCGGATCGAAATAGGTGGCGATCCAAAGAGTATCATTGCCATTAAATTTCATGAAAGTTTGAATCGATTCGGTTCCCTAAATTTTGAGAAATCTCAAAAATAAAATTTTCAAAAAATCGTTTTTTTGGAATAATTTCTAAACGGCTACACCGATCAATTCCAAAAACTAATCAGCTCTCAAGTTAAAAAAACCACGTTTATTGCCACCATTCCCGTCAAAATCGGTTGATTTGTTCGAGAGTTTCCGAAACGAAAAATTTCGAAAAAAGTGTTTTTTTCATATAACTTCGACATTTCCTTTTGGATCGTTTTTGATGAAATAAAATAATTATTAGAGCCAAAAAAAAATCACGTCGATTGCCACCAAGAACGTGAAGATCAGTCCATTGGTTCGTGAGTTATCGTTGTCGAAAAAATTCGGAAAAAGTGAATTTTTCAAATTTATCTAAGATTTTCGGTTTGATCAGTTTGTGTTCACAAGTATATCAGGGTCATTCCATGTCAAATCGACCAATAGTTGTAATCGACCCCTTCCGATTTGGATAAAATTTGGTCACAAGTTTGTTTTTATCATAAAACAAAGTTGTGCCAAAGGAAAAAATTTTAAAATTTTTTTTGAAAAGTTATGCAAAATTCAAAATTTCGCAATTTTTTCATTTTTTCAATTTTGTTTTTGTAATATCTCGAAACTTATTATAGTTACAAACATGGGCCTAAGTTCATTTTAAAGGGGATACTTAGGACTATAAATAAACATTTTTTTCGGGTAAAATTTTCGAAAAATCGAAAAGCGGGAAAATTTTGAAATTTTGAAAATCGTAAAAATCAAAGCCCACTATGAAATTTTTGGCTCATTTTTTTTTACAGAGTACCTCTTACTGATCTTAAAATATCCTGAATTTTTCAAGAGGGTGTTTTTTTTTTCTTAGAAGATATAAATTTTTAAATTTTGGAAAATAATTTTTTTTTTTTTTTTTAAACTTCAGATGATGTTAAGTTAAATAATTATTTAATTTACTCATAACGTTTTTTCTACTTTATAATTACCATGTAAGATTTCACTGGCGGCCTCTCTTTTCCATGAAAAGATACTTCTAAAGATCAGCGAATTTATTGTTTACTACAGTAAAAAGTGACAACAATTTCTAAGTACTGCTGTGAATAGTATTGTTTGCCTTACAACGTTTAAAATTTTGTGTCTTGTTACAAAGTCAATCATGGAAAAAGATAAGTGTTCAATTGGTTTATTTCGAAATGAAAAATGCTCTGAAGGAAAATTAATTGATTGTCATGATTTTTCCGATGCAGATCGAATTTCTTCGAGTGCGAGAAGTGGAACAGTTGTTAATCCACAGATTCGGTAGAATCTGGCGCCAAGTTCCGTTCAAATCTGCTGTAAACGGAGCGCCAGACTACCGACTATGTTTACTGTAAGCAGAACGGTATTTTGAGGTTGCAAAATTTTATTTAATTCTACGGTACTTTTTTTTCCTAAATTGTATATTATAACAGTAATTCATCCTTTATTTGACTGTTATTAATTAATTATATTCACTTATAACAATTAATCTACTTGAAATTTAATCAGCACAAACTATAGCAACGCAAAAATTTCGATCCTGACTTTTTTTCGATGGGCAAAGTGATCTGCCACAGACTAAATAATTCGAGAATGCATAGTAATCCTTCATTAGATGGGAAATTACAGTTAAAAAAAGATATTTCACAGCTTGCATCAACACCCGCCAAGGTGCGCTGGAATTATTTTTACATAAACTGTAGTTTCAAGGGGATAGTTTGCTATAAAAAATGCAACCAACGCGAGATTTAAGTTGGTACCAATTGTAAATTTTTATTATAATTACAAAAAATACTAAAATCCGAACAAAAACAGTTTCACTGTAAAAAATCGCGCCAAGTCCACGTTCATAAGACTATTAAGAAAAAAAATTTGTTTTTTTCTTTACAAAAATATATAAAATAAAAAAATTAAAAAATCCAAGTAATCGATATGATTGTTTATGATTTTCGGAAATTAAAAAAAATTGTGTTATAAATTTAAAAATTAAGAAAAAAATTTTGGAACGTACTTGGTGTGCGTCATTGTGTATTTAAATTTTTTTAAAGTCCTAGTAAATAGATTTTACGAATTTCATTAAAAGTAAAATATTTTGCAACCACGCACACTAAATACGTTCCAAATTATTTTTTTTAATTAATTCATTAAATCATAAACAATCATATCGGTTACTTGGATTTTTTAATTTTTTTATTTTATATATTTTTGTAAAGAAAAAAACAAATTTTTTTTCCTTAATAGTCTTATGAACGTGGACTTGGCGCGATTTTTTTACAATGAAACTGTTTTTGTTCGGTTCTATTTGCAGTAACCACAACAAACAATTCCATGTCGATTACATTCATAATCAGAAATTTTGTGCTGATCCGTATAAAATTCATGTTGTTAAAATACTTAAATTATTAAAAGTAGTTAGTTTTGAATTCTATAATCGATCTAAAAGCATTGTGCCTTTTATTTCACCGGGAAGTAAATTGTGTATTTCATGTACAAAAAAAATTCATGATGAACTAAAAAACCATCAAGAAATCGAATTTGAAGCCCAACAATCTATGAGCATGGTAGAAAATGATCCAGTGGAGAATATTTCTCGAAATTCAGATGACAATACATCTGACCAAGAATAAACTCCGCTAATGACACAAGAAACAATGTCTTCTAATTTATCTCAGAAATTGCAGTTATCCAATTTTTAAAGTTCTCCATCTGGAATTTGTCTTTCAAATAGTGAAACTTTTACTCCAAAAGAAATTCATCTAGATCGTCTTAATGCTATTTCAAATTTGTTCAGCTTATCTCCAATAAACAGAAAGGATTTAGATCGATCAAGAACTTACGCCTAACTTAAATATTGTGAGATAAAATCTAAGTTACACTCATGCTTCAAACATGTTATGGATGATACATTGTACACGATTGACTATAAAACTTCAGTCATTGACGATAATTCAGAAATGATTGGAAAAGAAATAATACTTGAATTGAAAAAAAAAATTTGATAGTACAAGCAAATCGAAAGAAAAAATGCAAATATTATCTGTACTACCATCAAGTTGGTCAACAGAAAAAGTTGTAAGTATTTTTGGTGCATCAACGTACATGATAGAAAAGGTAAAAGAAAAAGTACAACAAGATGGTATTTCATTTATTCCTGATAAAAACAAAGGCCACTCTTTACTGAAAGCTGCTGAAGATAGAGTTCAAGAGTTTTTTAAAAGTCAAAATGTCAGTCGAGAATTACCCGGCCAAAAAGAATACAAATCTGTTATTGATAATGGTCAACGAGTACAAAAGCAAAAACGGTTAGTATTGGGTAACTTAACTGAAATTTACCAATCGTTTCAACAAAAATACCTATTTGATAAAGTAGGTTTTTCAAAATTTGCGAGTCTAAGACCACCTGAATGTGTTCTTGCTGGTGCATGTGGTACTCGTGTAGTATGCGTTTGCCTTATTCACGAAAATTTTAAACTTTTATTTGATAGGGCAAAACTTGGAAAATTGAAACTCGAAAATGAAAGCCAACTGTTATCTTCAAATCGGGATGGGATAAAAATGTTTATCTGTCAACAACCAACGAATGACTGCTACTTTGGAAAATGTAATAAATATCCTGGCTCAACAAAATTGAGGAATAAATAAGACATTAACAACGAAAAAAGAAGTAAAAAAGAGAAGATTAACATAGAATAGTATTTATAAAATTTGAATTTGAAATTATACCTACAAACAATAAAAAAGCAATTTCAATTTTGTAATTATTTTTTCATTATCATATCGTGAATTTTATTTTTTTATTATTAAGAATAACAAAATTAAGTAATTATTTAACTTAACATCATCTGAAGTTTAAAAAAAAAAAAAACAAATTATTTTCCAAAATTAAAAAATTTATATCTTCTAAGAAAAAAAAACACTCTCTTGAAAATTTGAGGATATTTTAAGATTAGTAAGAGGTATACTGTAAAAAAAAATGAGCCAAAAATTTCATAGCGGGCTTTGATTTTTACGATTTTCAAAATTTCAAAATTTTCCCACTTTTTGATTTTTCAAAAATTTGACCCAAAAAAAATGTTTATTTATAGCCCTAAGTATCCCCTTTAAAATGAACTTAGGCCCATGTTTGTAACTATAATAAGTTTCGAGATATTACAAAAACAAAATTGAAAAAATTGCGAAATTTTGAATTTTGCATAACTTTTCGAAGAAAATTTTTTCCTTTGGCACAATTTTGTTTTATGATAAAAACAAACTTGTGACCAAATTTCATCCAAATCGGAAGGGGTCGATTCCAACTATTGGTCGATTTGACATGGAATGACCCATCATAGATTTCGAAAAACTGCGTGGAATTCTGCAAACCACGTGAAAATCGATTCTTTCATTCAGAAATTATTGCAGTTTGAAAATTCAAAAAATACTGTTTCATTAAACTTCTATCAGGCTCTTCGAGCTCAAAAGCATAGAAAAGCTATCTCTTTGAGCTTGAAGAGATCAAAATAACACATATATTGTATTTTTGAGTTTAAAGAGCTCAAAAACGTCATAGGTGAAATTTCAAGAGCTTATTTATATATGAAATTAGCGGGAAGTTGCAGGGATGGCCTTTAGGGTCAACCGTTTTCCAGATTTTTTTTTTACGGTACGACGATTTTTCTACAATTTATAGCCTGTTGAAAATCCCCTAAAAATTTGTTTTTTTTTCTTGCTCCCTTAATTTTTGTGAGAAGTGTCCATGCAATAAATAAATTCACTGTAATATTTATTAATCAACAACTTAATATTGAAGCTCATCTTATTAAAATAAAGATGCTAAAATCTTGTGAAATTAGTAAGTATTTTCAATATATTTAAATTTTTTACTCTGAGACGCATGCATCTTTAATAACATATTTAAAAGTCAGAAATGAAAAAATAAGCAAAGTTCATTAATTTTTTGTCGAGCATTAATGCGTCTGACAAAAGCTCTGGTCCATGGAAAGTGTCTGATACATTATTATACTAGTTTAGAATAATATTCTACAAAATATATATATAAAAATCAGCCATACAAATTTAAGTTAGATAACTCATATTTTTAGTTACCTTTCTCACCTGGTGCCTTCCCAGGTGTTACAGGGCAAACTCCACAAGTACGCAGGTATTTAAAGTATACTAGGCGCTACTAAGTCGTGAAGGTTTTATTCATGTGAAAATAAGTTATGTCAGAACGCTCCGGGATCTTACTCTACATAGACTCTATTGACAAACGACAAGCAAAAACAAAATACAAAGACGAAAAAAAATTAGAAACTCGGTGTGGGCTAAATATTAAAAAAGAAACTCATGAAAATAGTAGAAAAGACTCTACAGAAGATTTCCAGATCCATGATTAATCGATCTACCCCATAAACACCGAGTAATAACCCCATAAGTGGCGATTTTTGACAGGAATTTTACATTTAAAAATTCAATCCTCGGTTTCCACGGGAGATCAAGAAAAGAAACTCATAGAAATCATAGAGTAGACTCTACAAAAAATTCCCATACCCAATCGATGGATCCACCCCATGGGCACTGAGTAACAGCCCCATAAGTGGCGATTTCCGGCTACTTTTATTGAAATTTGACGTTTAAAAATTCATTCCTCGGTGTCCACTGGAAATTAAGAAAAATAACTCATGGAAATCATATAGTCTACTGTACAAAAGATTTCCAGCCCTACAATCGATCGATCCACCCCATGGACATGAAGAAATAGCCGCATAGGTGGCGATTTTCGACTAATTTGACAGAAATTTGATATTTAAAAATTCATTCCTCGGTTTACGCTTGGAAACCGAAAATTATGATCGCGGTGTCATTCGATTGGTAATCGCATTTACAAACCTTGAAAGGAAAAAAAAAAAGATGCACTTATTCAACTTGAACTAAATACAGTCGAACCTTGATAAATGACAACTAGGTAAGTAAAAAAACTGCATAAATGAGAATAATTATCGAGTCCCATTGCTTTTATTCTCAAAAACCTCCATACGTAAGAAATGAAAACCTCTGCGTAAGAGCTATTTTTGACGTCGAAACCTCTTTATTTGAGACTACTATTTACGCTATACTTCTATAAGTGAGACTCGAGCACATATTTTTTCTTTCTTTTACCTATTCTCTACATTTTCCAAATCTTATTAACACATTTCTGTACAGTTTACTAATCATTTGTATAGCAAATTGCTTGTATATTCGTTAGTCATACAACAGTTGCTCAGTGTCATTCACCCAGAGTGTAATGAGTGAATTAACTTATTGAATTTTTGTAAATTGCATTTTAAAGCCCTTTAAATGAGCTTCAATTTTCATACCATTTTATTCTCCTAAACTTAAAATAACCTATTCGTCTGTAGGTTGTCAATAAAATTTTACTCTTGCAGTCGTTTTTTTGATTAATTTGTCCAACATGTCTCATAAAAATCTATTTATATTTTTATCCTTACTCTCAATGAATTTTTTTTTTTTTGGTATAGAATCCTGGTAGTTTTTTTTTCTATTCATTGTGAAATCTACTTCCATTTCGGCTGCCGAATGGCCTTTTTTTTAACTAATGAACATTTGTAAAAAATAGTTGATTTTCATCAAAACGCAATATTAAATAACATAAACTATATAAATAATCAACCGTCACGCTTCAACCGTCACGCTTTATAGATTTAGTTTTTGAGAATTATGAGATGTGCATCAACTCGTCAGTTGTACGGTGTAGGGGTTAGCTATCGGTCTGGCAAGCGCGCGGCTCGGGTTCGAATCTCGGTTATAATGGAATGCGATTTTCACTTTATTTCTTTAATTAGTGAAAGTTAGGTCTCAATTAAAAGTCAAACGGTCTTAATTTGCGTCAGCTCTACATTAAAAATAAAATAAAAAAGTAAAACTCAAAAAATTCATTTTTTTTATCATTTTTTATTAAATGGCATGGGTCAGACTTGAAAATTAACTATGGCCCAGTTCTGATAACTAGGCATGGGCCAGATTTGAAAATTAACTGTTGTCCAACCCTGGTAACCAGGCATGAGCCAGTCCTGGTCGCCAGGCATAGGCCAGTCCTGGTAGCGTTGTCATTCCAGACTTAATCTAAGATTAGGCCAACTCTGGTTTGCAAGCCTGGCCCAGTGTCGTACATAGTTGGCCAGGGCTGGGCCAAATCTGAGCCCGCCATACTTTCCTACATGAGCTGTTCAAAATTCTATTACTATATGATTAATTAAGTTTGGATTTCCCATTGAATGGACCAAGACTAGGTTACCCAATTCTGGCTCAAGTCTGGGTTGTCATTCCACGGCTATGGCTAGGCTTCCCAGTCTTGGCTAACAGTTGGGTAATCATTGAGTCGACCAAGGTTAGATTTTCCAGTCCTGGCCCAAGTCTGGATCGCTATTGAATAGCCGCGGCTGGAGGACCCAGTTCTGGCCCAAGCTCAGGTAATCGTTGGGTCGGCCAAGTTTGGTTGTCCAAGGTCTTGACCCAAGGTTGGATTCTTTCGCCTCGGCCATTCTATGGCAAACCAGTCTTGGCCCAGGCTCGGGTAATCATACGTCCAAAAAGCTGACAGTGTCAAATCGGCGGAATTTGAAAATTTTTTGCTCAAAATTTAGTGCTCATTTAGTGCAATTTTGGTGCTAAAATCGCGAATTTAATGCTGTTTAAAATAAAAGGAAAATCTATCAAATGGTAGCTTTTGATAAAGCTATCATTGTAACGGTCAATTATGATAGTAGATCTATGCTAATATTCTCAACAATGATATTAGCAATTAGTGCTCAAAAAGTGCGTTCACGATCGACAATGAAATGATATTGCCTGTAGATGAGATATCTAGAACAAATATTATTTTATTTTAGTAAATAGCAATGCTAAAAAATAATAACTGAACATGAAAATATCAAATAAGATAAAATATCATGGTTGGCGAAATTTAAAATCAAAAGGAGAATTAAGTGCTCATTAAGTGCTACACATAGGAGCGATAAAATATTAATAATTAAATTGTTTAAATTATTTTTTAATCCCAACAATGCTAACTTGACACATTGACAGCTTTGAACACCACAAATAAGTCAATTAACATGGAACCGCTTATTATTTATATCAAAATAATTAAGTGCTCATTTAGTGCTACCTGTATGAGCGGGGAAATATCAACGATTAAATTGTTTAAACATTTTCTCAATCCTAACAATGCTAACCTGAGACATTGACAGCTTTGTACACCACAAACAAGTCAATTGACATGGAACAGCTTATTATTTATATCACAATAATTAAGTGCTCATTCAGTGCTACAAGTATAAACGAAGAAATATCAATAATTGAATTGTTTAAATATTTTTATAATCCCAACAATGCTAACCTGACATATTGACAGCTTAAAACACCATAAAAAAGTCAACTGACATGGAACAGCTCATTATTTATTTCACAACAAATAAGTGCTCATTTTGTGCTATGAGTATGGACAAAGAAATATCAACAATTTGATTGTTTAAACATTTTCTCAATCCTAACAATGCTAACCTGACACATTGACAGCTTTGAACACCACAAACAAGTCAATTAACATGGAACAGCTTATTATTTATATCAAAATAATTAAGTGCTCATTTAGTGCTACCTGTATGAGCGGGGAAATATCAACAATTCAATTGTTTAAACATTTTCTCAATCCTAACAATGCTAATTTGAGACATTGACAGCTTTGTACACCACAAACAAGTCAATTGACATGGAACAGCTTATTATTTATATCACAATAATTAAGTGCTCATTTAGTGCTACAAGTGTAAACGAAGAAATATCAACAATTGAATTGTTTAAATATTTTCTTAATACCAACAATGCTAACCTGACACATTGACAGCTTCGAACACCACAAACAAGTCAATTAACATGGAACAGCTTATTATTTATATCACAATAATTAAGTGCTCATTTAGTGCTACAAGTGTAAACGAAGAAATATCAACAATTGAATTGTTTAAATATTTTCTCAATCTTAACAAGGCTAACCTGCCACATTGACAGCTTTGTACACCACAAGCAAATCAATTGACATGGAACAGCTTATTATTTATATTACAATAATCAAGTGCTCTTTTAGTGCTACAAGTGTAAACGAAGAAATTTCAACAATTGAATTGTTTAAATATTTTTATAATCCCAACAATGCTAATCTGACACATTGACAGCTTAAAACACCATACAAAAATCAACTGACATGGAACAGCTCATTATTTATCTCTTAATAAATAAGTGCTCATTTAGTGCTTCAAGTATAAACAAAGAAATATCAACAATTGAATTTTTTAAATATTTTCTTAATCCTAACAATGCTAACCTGACACAGTGATAGCTTTGAACACCATAAAAAAGTCAACTGACATGGATCATCTTATTATTTATATTACAATAATTAAGTGCTTATTCAGTGCTACAAGTATAAACAAAAAACCATCAACAATGAAATTGCTTAAATATTTTCTTCATCCTAACAATACTAATCTAAGACATTGACAACTTTGACTACCACAAACAAGTCAATTAACATGGTACAGCTTATTGTTTATGCTCATTATTCATTGCACAATAATAAAGTGCTTACTTAGTGTTACAAGTATAAATGACAAAATATCAACATTAAAATTGTTTAAATATTTTTTTAATCCTAACAATGCTAACGTGACACTGACACCTTTGTACACCACAAACAAGTCAATCAACATTGAACAGCTTAATATTTGGGGCATTTCATACCAAATCAGCCACATTTTTAGGTCGACCTCTCCAATTTTTTTGAAAATTTTATGTTTTTAATACCGTCAAAGAACACCTTCATGAATTTTTTAAAATTTTTTCGATCACCCGTTTCTAAGATATTGATTTTTTCCAAAATTCAAATTTTTTTTGAAACAGCTATAACTTCGCGAAAAATACAGCTATCGGGGTCCCGTTTCTTTAAAAATTTTAGTTTTTTAATGTTTTTCCAAGTAAAAAATACCTATTTGATTTCATTCGATTTATTCTTTTTTAACTTCCCGCTAAGAAAATTAAAAATTTTAAAAAATTGGGAAGTTATTGGTTTTATCCCGTTTTTCGAAAATCGAGTTTTCAACGGATGTTGACGTCTTGAGGTCCTAGGAAGCCTCCCCGAATGTTTCCGCGGTGATTTCCGTATGTCTGTATGTGTGTGTGTGTGTGTTTTTTTTTTTAAGGGGGGGGGGAATCCTTTTTACGGATTCTAGGCATAGCTGTTTGGCCTGGATGTGTGGCGACTCAACGCAGTGTCATACTAAAACTCGACGCTAGCGCCCCTACCCACTAAACCCTAAACCTCTTTTCCTCTTTCCCCTGATTACTTCGTGAGGGGAGGATCTAGCTACTGCTCTTTCTTCTGGTGGCTAAGGTGTTATTCTTTCCTCCTTCTAATTGGCGTCATTCGTTCTTCTTTCTATGAACCGCAGGTCTGAGAGGACTCCCGTGACAAACGTGTTTGTGGCGTTCCAGGCAGCCTCTGATGACAGCATTGCTTCTACTATTGTCTCTGGTTGGATTTTCTTCTTCAGGATATTCTCCAGCTCATCTCGCTGTGGATAAAAACGTGGGCACTCAAAGAAGACGTGCTTTGCCTCTTCATTGACTCCTGGGCAGGACGGGCACTCTGGGGAATTATCATGCTTAAAGCGGTGGAGATACGCCCGGAAACAGCCGTGTCCTGATAACATATGCGTAAGATAATAGTTGACCTCATCGTGACTCCGGTTTAGCCAAACGTTGATCCTTGATATGAGACGATGCGTCCACCTACCCTTCGCTGTGGCATCCCACTGTAGTTGCCATCGACTTATGCTCTTCTGCCGTTCTTTTGTTCTAAGCTCCTCAGCGCTTAGTGTGGTTGACTTCTTTCGTTGGTAAAGGATCCGTCTTTCCTCAGCTAAGACTCTGAGAGGCAAAGTACCGGAAATGACACACATTGCTTCCATAGATATTGTGCGGAAGGCGCTTGCTACTCTTAAGGCACTCAGACGGTAGACTGGTCCAGCCTTTCTCCATGATTCTTGCTTCTCTAGTGCGTCCGCCCAGATGGATATTCCGTAAGTGAGCATTGATGTGACTACAGATGATTGCAGTAGTCTTCTGCTCTGCTTTGGGCCTCCGACGTTTGGCATCAGTCGTGCTAAGCTAGCTCTGCTACCACTGCTGATGCACTCACGTGTTCGACTTGCTGCTTAAAGTTGAATCGGGCATCAAGCATTACTCCCAGATATCGGATATATGGTTGTGATGTGATTTCTTGTTCTCCGACTTTCAGCTTTATGGTCTCTATTACTTTTCTGCTGGTAATAAGCATAGCCTCAGTCTTCTGTTTAGCCAGTTGTAGATTCATTGGATCCATCCACCGGTTAACTTTCTCAAAGGTGATACCGAACATGTGGTTTATCTTATCTAGGTGTTTAGCAACGATTACGACAGCTACATCATCTGCATATGCAACAAGCTTGACACTTTTTGGAAGAGTCAGTCTCAGCAGGCCATCATTCATGACATTCCACAGAAGTAAACCCAGAACGGAACCCTGGGTGATGGCATTAGCTGGTTTTTAAGATGGGTCATGACCACCTTATACGGCCTACCCCACAGATCTCTGTCCACCTCGTTGATGAGCTCCTTCCAGCATTTTCTTTTGCTATCTTTGATGGCTTTGTTCAAGGATCAACGGGCTTTTTTGTACTTTGCGACCAGCTCCGCAGAGTTAGGTCGTTGGTAGCCACGCTGAGATATTCTTTTCTTCTGATGACAATCTTTACGAAGGGCGCTGATGTGGTCGTTCCACCAGTGAACGGAAGGTCTTGTGTTCATGCCACGTCTACGAGACATACTGGCGTCACAAGCCTGGGTCACTCTTTTCATTAGGTCCTTGGTCTTCTCTTCTGCGCAGCCCGCGATAATCTGGTCACTATTGAGAGCTACTAACAATGCACTTGGGTCAAGTGTTTTTACCTTCCAACCAATGGTGTTAAGTTTCTTTTTAGGTCTTCTCGGGCTCTGGATGTTTGATATTTCCCAGAGAATCGCGTTGTGGTCGCTGGCTGTGTAGATATCCATCACCTTCCAGTTGATATTACCTCTGATGAGGCTGCTACTGACGAAAGTGAGATCTACAATAGAACATGCGTCTCCTTTGGTGTAGGTTGGTGCATCACCACTGTTGAGCAGTACTACATCTAATGTAGAAAAGGCTTCTAGTAGTTCCTTTCCTCGCTCGTTTGTATGCTTGCTGCCCCAGTCTACTGCCCAAGCGTTGAAGTCTCCGGCTATTGCCACTGGATGGTAATGCTTCGCGTCCTCGGTAAGTCGATCCAGAAATGCGGTGAATTCGACAGTAGAGAGGCTAGGTGGTGCGTAACAGCAATAGAAGCGGATGCCCTCTACTGATACTGCTACAAAGCCGGCATTGCTGTTGTCGACTGCATTTTGGAAAGGGAGCTTGCCACATGACCAGATGACAGCTTTGGATGTGCTGTCAGATTCCCAGGGTTGGGTACTCAGGTGTTTATATGGCTCTGCTATCAGTACCAAGTCAAGCTCTAGTTCTCGCACGGATTGCATGAGCAGGTCATGCGCTGCCTCACAATGGTTGAGATTGAGCTGCAGTATACTCATATTTGTTTGTTCGTCAACTTCTGGAGTGCCTCCTGAAATAACGGGCACTTATAAGTACCGGCATGGTGGGCAACATTCTCTGCACTTTCAATCTCAGCACATAATGCACATTTGGCTGGATTTTTACAATCAGCAATCTTGTGCCCTTCTTGTCCGCACCTGATGCAAATCTTCGACCGGTCCACCTTGTTTCTGCACTGGGATCCATGATGTCCGAAATGCCAGCATTTAAAGCATTGAATAGGTCTTTTCGTTGCCCTTATTCGGCAATTAACCCAACCTATTCAGATTTTGCTACTTCCATCTTGTAGTTTCTGTGCTGTTGCTGCTGGTAAAATTACTGTGGCAATTTGAGTACCTCTATAGGCCTTATCGATCTTGATTGCCTCTAGTGGTATCTCACAGCCATCTCCAGCTTCCTTTTGTAGAGCACCCTGGATGTCGTCCTTCGTTTTGTCATCATCGACGTCTCGGATCTCAATTACCTCCTGTGGTCCTTTGCAGGTTACTCTTGCGTCTTCTTTCAGTATGTCTGCAATGGTCTTTCTTAATATTTGGTCTTTGTCAGTGTTCTTCCTCGAAAGAGTTATCAGCATATCTCCAGCATTGGTCTTATGGATCTTCTCTACCGTACTGCGGACCTGATCATCAGGGACGTACTGTTTTATTCGGCGCAGGGTCTCGGCGTACTTTGCTTTCTCTGTCAGCCGGATGATGAGGGCATCCGGTCTGATCCATTTCCGCGGTTTCTTTCGCTTGGGTTCAGATCGGGGCTCCTTTGTCATCTGTTTTGAAAGCACCTCTTTCTTCTGTCGCTTTAGCTCTTTCTTGGACTGAACTTTTTGCCAAACCGACGCTTTTTCCTGTTCGTCGCTTCGTACTGCCGCTCCTTGCGGAGGGCTTTTCTTCAAATCCTTTTTCTTCACGACTTGGCTGATTGCTGGGTCAGGAGAAGGTCGATCTTTTCTCTTACCTGACTTGCTGCTGGCTTTACTTTTGTCTTCCGCGACTGATTCACCGTCACCTTCGGCTCCGGTGTCCATTGCTTCGTCAGTCACGACGACAGCCTGACAGGATTTCTCCGGTGTAGCATGGAAAATGCGCTGCAATGATGAGCGCCACTCCTCGTCCAGCTTCTCAAACCTTAGAAGGGCGTTAGCTACACCAGTCGTCTTGGCCTTTATCTCTTTGTGAATGTTGACCTTTGGTTGGACGAAATCATTCAACTCACTGATCAGCTTTTCAAGGCGTTCGAGCGCTTGCGAACGCTTCATTTCAGCGCTTGCGTCAGTCACTGCTTGTTTGGCATGTAGCCCGTTTCCACTCTTGTTTGTTTCCTGTAAATTACTCATACTTTATTGATTTACCAGCGCATCGTACGGAGTGGAGCGGGTTGTCATAACTAGGAACGGGTGTACCCTCGGAGATAGTACTCCTACCCCAGTTTCCTGAGGCCTAGTCGACACTTAGCCAGTCCCGGAATACACGGACGGACTAGACTCACTCGGAGCGGTGAAGATTCCGATCTCTAGCACTTACTGCGTACTCCTTGATCAAGGCCCGAGGTGGCTGGCTCCTGATCTACTGCTGTAACTTACACCTCGGTAGAGAAAACTCACATCAGCCGTGGCCTGCGTCGTCGGAAACTACGACACAGGTTCCGGACACTCCCAGTGGGTTACAACAGAGAACGATCTTCTTCTTGCTAGGTCAGTTAGTGTGACCAACCCATTAAGGGGAGTTTTGTCCACGGGAGCGTATTTTATTTAGCTCCTACCCAATGTACCTTGTCAACTAAGAGACTCAGTGTCATCCAAGGACAGCGAGCGTTCTCCCATCCGCTCGGGGAGACGCGCCCGGTAGCAGTATCTCTTCTGCCCCGAGTGTGTGTATGTGTGTGTGTGTATATATGTATGTAACCCTTTTATAACTTTTGAATTGCTTGATTTATTTCATCGCGGTTGGCACCATTCGAAAGGGCTTGATCAAACTTAGATTTTGAATACACTCTGGACCGATTCGGATCGGTAGATTTTAAGAAATCTCAAAAAAACTACAAAAAAAATTTTTTTTAAATGTGGTTTTTTTGGAATAACTTTTAAACGGCTGTATCGATCGGTACCAAAAACTAACCAGTTTTTAACATCAAAAAACCACATTGATTGCCGCCAGTCCGATCAAAATCGGTTGAATCGTTCGTGAGTTATCGTTGTCGAAAGAAAACTGAAAAAAGTGTTTTTTCGGAATTACTTCGAAATTGCTAGTTCGATCAATCAAAACTTAGAGTTTTTTTATGAAGCTTCAAAATCTACGTCGAATGCCGCCAGCCACGTAAAAATCGGTTCACTCATTCAAAAGTTATTGCTGTTTGAAAATTCAAAAAATAGTGTTTTATTAAACTTCTACCAGACTTTTGAGCTCGGAGAGCTCAAAATGACACGAAAATTATATTTTGAGCTCGAAGAGCTCAAAAACGTAATAAGTGAAATTTTGAGCGCTTAAGTACGAAATGAGCGGGAAGTTGCAGGGATGGCCTGTAGGGTCAACCGTCGCCCTAATTTTTTTCGTAGTTTTTTTGAGATTTCTCAAAATCTACTAGTCCGAATCGGTCCAAATTATATTTAAAATCTAAGTTCAGTCAAGCCTTTTCGAAGAGCACCAACCGTGATGAAATCGGTCAAGCCGTTCAAAAGTTATGAGAGGTTTACATACATTCACACACACAAACACACACACACACACACACACACACGCGCGCGTACAGACACTATCGCGGGGGTAGTCAGGGAAGGTTCCTGAGACCTTGAAACGTCGAGATCTGATGATAACTCGATTTTTGTAAAATGGGGTAAAACCAATAACTTCCCGATTTTCTTAGCGGGAAGTTAAAAATTTTTTTTAGGTTTGTGATAAATAACTTACAAAATATTTGAGTAATCAACTTAAAACTTTGTCAAAGAAATTAAAGTCAAACGCCGTGCTTGAAAACATTTTCCCTTTAAAAATTATAATTGAAAAACTTATTTCATGTAACTTTAAAATTCTTCGACCAATCAACTCAAGTCTATATTAATTTTTTTTCATGTTTGGAAAACTGGGTTCGTGCTGCCGGAAAATCACAATTGAACGAAGCGTTTGTTTGGAAATCTCAAAAAAAGAGTTGACCCAAAATAATTATCAGAATTTTGAGCTCAAAGTGGTAGAAAATTAACTAATTGGGAGATTTTAGAGCGTTTGAATCTCAAACGAAGTGTGAAGTTTAGGAATAGCTTCGAGGGTCAACAGATTTTTTTTTTTTATTTGTAAAATGCCTAGCAGATCGGACGTGTAACAGCTAGTAATAATAATAAATGAAAATCAGTTATCGTTTTACAAATAAGAAATAACAATTTATTCAGCTACTGCATACATAAGCAGAACTACTTCAGCTTCAAATTTCTTACTAGTTTTTCTGTACTTCTTGATCATCATACTTCACCCATGACCCGTCTGATCGTAAAGTAATAGCAACAAAGTGGCCGATTTTTTTATAACTCCTCAATATTTTCTTTATTTTCGAGGACGTTCTCATTTTAATTTTAAAAATTTTTTTTTTGGTCTTGATTTTTCAATTTCGTTTTTTTTCCTGGTTTCAATGCCTTCTCTACTAAGTGTAGGTGGATAAAAATGAACTAACCCAACAAGTTTCATTTTTTTGCTATTGGTAGGACGTACATATTCCTTCCGCAACTCTTCAAGACGTCTCATAACTGTTGCACTGCTCTGGATGTACGGTTTAAATAAGACGATGTCTCCTACAAATAATAATTTATAGTTATATATGCATTCGGATTCTGAGAATCTGGATACGAGATATAGTAGCAAAAAATGAAACAACTAATTCCAAAATATTTGCTTAATGATCACGATTTATAAAATAGGAAATTCATCTTTCGAAACTGACTTTCACTGAATTTAAGGTCTAAAATCAACATCTATATTTAACATCTAAATTCGACATCTATATTTAACATCTATATCATCTAAAATTTTATCATCTAAATATTCATCATTTTATTTCTGAGTTTGATATGTGATGTAGAGGGTAAAGGTTTATTCATAATATCCGCAATATTTTCTTTAGTGGATATCCATTTGACCTTTATTTTGCCCGCCAAGACACATGATTTAACAAAATCACCATGAGTTTCAGCCATTTGAGGTTTCTTGCCTGTTCTTTCTCTTTCAGCCAGATTGGATTTGATAAGCTCAACGTCATCACCAAAATCTTTCAATTTGTGACTTCCCTCCATTTGAGTACAGTCACAGGCTGATTTATTATCACATCTAATAGTGACTGGATACATAGTTTTACCTATTATATCTCTAATCGCTTTATCCAAGGAAATTATTTCCTTACAAAATTCGCTCATGGCAAGATATTCTGCTTGACAAGTTGATGTAGCAGGAGAGGACTGTTTGTGGCTTCTCCAAGCTACTGTATCACCGTACACTTGGATGATGTAACCACTTGTCGAAGTCGAATTTTCACGATCTCTGAAGCTAGTGTCAGTCATAGTTTCCATAATTTCGGTTTTACCTCTATAGTACAAACCCAAATCAGTTGTTCCTCTAAGATATCTAAAAATTCTTTTGACTTCAGTCCAATCTCCTTTGGTTGGATTATTCTGTCTTCTAGACAATAAATTTACAGCATATGCTATATCTGGTCTGGTTGCACCAGCAAGATACAACAGACTCCCTATAGCCTCTCTATAGGGTGCATTAGCTGGAACATTGGAATCATCTAATTTTCCTATGTTTTTATTGTTTCTATTTTTTCTTTATGCATAACATCTACAAAATCACCTCCCGTAAACTCCCTAGCATTATCAGTTCTGATATAGCACACTTTATCATTTTTACCTAATAAATTTCTAGTTGTATTTATGAAGCTTTCTAAACAACTAGCAGCTTCATTTTTATTTTTAATAGAATAAATTTTTGCAAATCTAGAAAAATCATCTAAAAACACAATAATGTATTTGTAAGCACCTGGGAACGAATTTATTTTAAATTGTCCCATAGTGTCCACATGAATTGTGTGTAACGGTCTATCTGCTATTAGTCTAGATTCTTTAAAGGGTAATTTTTCCATCTTAGCTAGAATACAGGTTTCACAATCTAAAATATTTTCTTTAAAGTTTACATTACACAACGACTGCTCAGATTTTTTAAGTTCTTTTAGATAATTCAAGCTTGGATGACCTAGTCTTATGTGCCATAACATACTTTCATCTATTTTTATTATTTTTAATTGTTGTATATTATTTTCAGCACTTTTAATATTATTAAATTCTTCTAGAGCATCAGCTGAATTAAAATCTAAAATTCTTCTATTTAAAGTTTGTTCATCTAATAAGAATCTGTGATTTCTGCTTCTATATTACTTCTATCTTTCTCCAAAAGACTTTTCTTCTTACTCTCCCTCCCAAGCTCAGATGATGTTGATTTATGAGAGGAAACATCTAAATCTCCCTCCATCTTTTGCAAATTTAAATCAACAGGTACCGTCTGAGATTGTTCGGAAAATTCATTTGGAGAAATAATTTCAGCAGTGCAAGAGTACGTTGTGTAATCTGGCCTATTAACCTCCTCAGCATATTTTACCTCGAAGGTAACAAGCCAGTTAGGTTTAACATACTTTCCTGTTAAACATATTTCACCTGTTTCTTTATCGAATATTTCTAATTTTTTATCATCTAAAAATATTCCTAATCCAGCATCTACAAATCGTCTAAGAGAAATTAAATTATTTGCGATATTTTCTGCAGATAATACGTTCGTTAATTTTATTTCGCTAAGATTTGATTTTAAGTAAAGGTCACCGACTTCATCTATTACTATATCAGCTGACTTATTTTTATTTGCACTTTTAACTACCTCGCCTGTGCAATGTTTAAAATTACTTAAAATCAAACTCTTGTTAATTATATGCTCAGTTGCGCCTGAGTTCGCAATAAACGTAATATTATCTACATTATTTATATTTTCAAAATTCATACCTGCTTGTCGTGCTTGTAGTTTCTTTTTATCTCCATCCTTTGGTGGGGCTGCTTGCTTTTTGAACGTCTTCGACTTGGATTTGGTGTATTCTTTGGATTTGCCACCAAAACCTCTTTTGAAGAACGTACCTCTTCTAAAAGCACCTCTACCTCTACCTCTACCTCTACCATGACCACGACCACGTCTGTAGTCAGACCTGCCTGAATTTTGACTGTCCTCATTTTTTGGACAAGAATTTGTATTGTGATCAGTGATCACTTTACAAATATAACAGTACCATTCACTAGTTGCTGCTAAAGGACACTGTTTGACGTAGTGACCCGTCTTATTGCATCTATAACCGTTGTCATGGTGTGATTTAAACCGTTTTGATTGGTTTGCATACGCGTCTTGTTCTTGAGAAGTTTCTGACTTTTTCTCAGCTTCCAGCTGCAGCAAATGAGACCTCAACTCAACCAGAGTCATTTATCTGCTTTTAAATTGCCTATGCAACAAATCAGCAGTTCGGGCTTCTGGAATTACTTTACTGACAGCTTGGTAAAAAGCTGACCGTTTCTCTTCATCTGTCAGAGGTACTGCGTTATCACAGCTCTCGTATTCAACGATGGTGTTGTCGAATTTATTCCAGAACTCATCAATACTCTCTTTTGGTTTCAGTCTCATGCCGTACAGCTTCGTTCTAACAGAAGTGTGAGTGACATTCTTTTCGACCCTCTTAGCTTCTTTTAGACTTGATATTACCATAATAGGGTCTGTTATAGTGAGAACCCTCTTATAGTATTTATCATCTAAATGGCTAGTAATGATTTCTCTTACTGCTTGCTTTCTTTTTGTAATTGTTTGTACATCTAAATTATCAGGACCAATGACCGTTGGGTCAATAACATCTAATAGATCTTTTGATGATAATTTAAGTTTATCCATCCAAATGTTGATGTCACTATCTGAATTAAGAGTATACTTTCTTGGTACCTGATAATTTTGAGATTTTTTTTTTTGACTCTAATGTACTTTTTAAAGCAGTAATCGAAGCATTAAGAGCCTTAGTTACTTCTATGTTAATATCTTGCGGGCTGGATTGAACATCTATTCCAACACCCGTATGAGTTGAACTTTCGTCTAGAAAAGTGATCGAGTTAAGTAAATTACCTCGAGTACCTTGCATTCGAAGCCGTTCTGCAGCCAATAAATTTTCAGATGTCTTATTAATTAGGCTCATCAAAGTTTTCATTGCCTCAAAACCTTTGTTTTGAAGCTCGATGTTTTCGCGCTGTTTACAAAGGAACTGTAGTAGTTCTTGTTGTACAGTCTGTTCAGTGGTAGGGGTACTACCACTGCTGCCACTCGATTGAGTTGTTGTGAAAATCGGTGGATTTTCAAAGGTGCTTGACAGAGTTGTTGGTGTACTCGTCTGAAAAGCAGCAATTGACTGAGTCGTTGGTGTACTCGTCTGACTTGCAGTAATTTTTGACTGCGTTGTAATTGAAGGAGTAGTTGTCGACATTGCTGGGCTTTCAGATACTCCAGGCCCTGTTTTTAAATAAAATAATTTTATTTTTAGTTTGGCTTTTATTTTACAATTAATTAAATAAACGTAACTTCTAATCATCTAAAAAACTTCTAAACATCTACAAAACTTCTAAACATCTATAAAACTTCTGAACATCTATAGAACTTCTAAAAATCTATAGAACTTCTAAAAATCTATAGAACTTCTAAAGTATCATCTATTGATAACTTCTAAAAATTTGGATCCACTTCTAAAATAAATTTAAAAACAAAATTACCTGTTTTTAAATTTTTGTCTGACGTCTCAGATGGAGTATCTTCAGTCTCATTATTATCGAGCATATGTTTATCGTTCTGCTCATTCATTGTTACTTTGTTCATATCTTCTAGATATCAGTAAACTTCTAATTATGAACAATTCGAAACATACCAAACTTATCAAAGACTGATATTTCACCCCTATTCACAACTGCACTGCAAGTTGTAAATAAAAAGTGAAATCAGCTGTAACCCCCGCATGCAACAGCATGGCACACGTGCTCCCTCCCACCTCGTGACAAACGGCACAGCTCGTTGAAACGTTCGGGGATGGCCGTACGTACACGTGCGACATACAAATCACACACCAGAGTAACAACCGATTAAATTGAAACAAAGCTTAGTGCTGTACTACAGACTTTACTTTGAGACAATTATTAAATTAGTTATTATTTTTATTTATATATTTGCAGTCTTTTAAAAAGACTACATAATAACTAAATTTAATGTCGAGATATAGTTTATAAATATTTATTTCGGTAAATATTTATTTCAAGTTTAAACTTCTAAAATTTCCTTCTTATCTTAAAATAATTATAATTTTAAACTATAATTATTATCAATCTTACAAAACCAACTATATCTTAAACAAGTCAACTACTTCAACTGTATTACTCTATTTATTTTCTTGAGAGCAATATTATTTTTCGTCTAAAATATATACATCGATATCCGATTCTCAGAATCTGAGAGTCGTAAACCGTCTAACTTGTACGCGACAAGCGCGCTTTTGTTCTATGATATATACAACTAACACAATGTGTATAGCTATATAATATTACTCGATCCGGGCGGCTTCAACAAGTTTAAACTTGACTTAGTGGAACATACACAACAGTCAAAAAAATTTTTTTTTTTTTTTTTTTTTCTCAAGCAACAAAGAAAAATAGTTTTTTTTTTAATTTCTTCTAAAATCAATTTCATCTAAATTGATTTTTTTTTTAAATTTCAACTTCTTTTAAATTAAAATTCTTCTAAAATTTAATTTCTATTAAATTTAATTTTCATCTAGATTTATTTTCTTCTAAAATTTCAACTTCTTTTAAATTAAAAATCTTCTAAATTTTAATTTCTTTTGAATTTAATTTCATCTAAATTTATTTTCTTCTAAAATTTCAACTTCTTTTCAATTAAAAATCTTCTAAATTTTAATTTCTTTTAAATTTAATTTCATCTAAATTTATTTTCTTCTAAAATTTCAACTTCTTTTAAATTAAAAATCTTCTAAATTTTAATTTCTTTTAGTTTTAATTTCATCTAAATTTAGCATCCAAAATGCACTTCTTAGGATAAAAAATCAAAAACTTACCAGTTTATTTGATTTTCTTCAAATTTTAAAAAGCTTAAGCCTTTTAAAAAAAAACTCTTTATGCACAATTCGTTGCACTACACAAAGCCAATCCTTTTTCTAATCCCTTTCGAGATAAGAAAACACGTCCTATGCGTGATGGGTCCTTAACCTGAAGGACTTTTATAATAATTTGTGGAAAATAGGAAGGATGGCTGTTCTAGTAATAATATAACACTTTGATTATATATATACGTCTATATGTAGTTGCAGCTTTATTATGTCTTGTACACAGAACTTCTAGATGTACGTGTGATCGGTACAGAGCTATAGTCAAGAGTGAGTATGTCACAATGTAAGAGACTACTCTAGAGGCCTAGTAATTACTTTAAACGTCTAATAGATGGTGCCTCATGTATGAGCAAAGTAAACTATTTCTGACAGATAGAAATCATCCACAAATTCGGTAGAATTTGGCGCCAAGTTCCGTTCAAATCCGTTGTAAACGGAGCGCCAGACTACCGACTGTGTTTACTGTGAGCAGAACGGTTTTTTGAGGCTGCGAAATTTTATTTAATTCTAAGGTAATTTTTTTACCCAATTTGTTTATTATAACAGTAATTTATAATTTATTTCACCGTATTAATTAATTATATTCACTTATAACAATTTATTTACTTGAAATTATTAAATTTTATCAGCACATACTATAGCTCGCTCACAAATTTCGATCCTAACTTTTTTTTGATGGAGAAAGGTCAGCGCCACAGACTAGATAAAATAAAAATGTGTAGTAATCCTCCTATAGATACGCAACTACAGTTAAAAAAAGTAATTCACAGCTTACATTTACGGCCGCCAGGGTGCACTGGAATTATATCTACATAAAATGTAGCTTCAAGGGGATAGTTTGCAGTAAAAAATGCTGCCAACGCGAGATTTAAGTTGGTATTGATTGTAAATTTTCATTATAATTACAAAAAATACTAAAATCCGAACAAAAACAGTTTCACTGTAAAAAAAATCGCGCCAAGTCTACGTTCATAAGACTATTAGGAAAAAAAAAATTTTTTTTTCTTTACAAAAAGATACAAAATAAAAAAATTAAAAAATCCAAGTAACCGATATGATTGCTTATGATTTTCGAAAATTAAAAAAAATTTTATTGTAAATTTAAAAATTAAAAAAAAATTTTAGAACGTACTTGGTGTGCGTCATTGTGTATTTCAATTTTTTTAAAGTCCTAGTAAATAGATTTTACGAATTTCATTAAAAGTAAAATATTTTGCAACCACGCACACTAAATACGTTCTAAATTTTTTTTTTAATTTTTAAATTTACAATAAAATTTTTTTTAATTTTCGAAAATCATAAGCAATCATATCGGTTACTTGGATTTTTTAATTTTTTTATTTTGTATCTTTTGGTAAAGAAAAAAAAATTTTTTTTTTCCTAATAGTCTTATGAACGTGGACTTGGCGCGATTTTTTTACAGTGAAACTGTTTTTGTTCGGATTAGACAGTACATTTATCTTTTATAAACAAGATCAGTTAAAAAAAAACAATTATATACGATTTTCTAATATTTTATGTCTTGATATTCAATCATTTAGATTTTTGAAACAACATTTGAGCAATATGAGCAACATTTTAGCAATAGCAACATTCAAAACTCGGCAAAGTTATAGAAATTTGAAAAAAATGACTCAAAATGCATGCTTTTTAAATGGAAAAAAATCAAATATGAAAAACAAAGTAATTAGCATTAAAATTAAGGGCTTAAATTTTGAGCGAATTTTATTTCCATTATCTTGAGCAATATTTCTGAGGGTCAACGAAAAAAAAATAGTTGTTTAAAATGAAAGAACCTAGTATATATTTATATTTTTCTCAGATAATGTTGAATTCATTAAAAATTATTTAATGAATGATACCCCAGTAAACACGTTTACGTCAATGTGACGTCAAAATGACATTGGGCTATGTCAGGATTTACGTAAGATACAAGTCACGAATGAGTCATATGTGACTCATTATTTCACACTTCTTGACGTAAGATTCTGACGTAAAAATATGACGTAGTCATGACGTCAGTATTATGTGTCTCAATGACATTTATGACGTCAATATGACATACCTGTGATGTCTATATCATGATAATGATGTCATTATGACGTAAAAGTGATGTAAGTGATGTAAGAATTGTACCTCAGAAAAAATATTAAAAAAAAAATTTCTCAAAAATAAAAAGATGGCAATTTTGAAATTAATTATAGTGTTGTGGACTTATTACAGTTTGAAACACTAGTTATATGTTGATACTTGATGAAAAAATCCTGAAATATGCTGGGCTCGAACTTGGGTCCTCACGTGTCGGAGTCTGGAACGCTGCTCACTTGTCCAAGTAACGGTTCATGTCACGAAGTAAATAACTTACGTGATAAGCCTTACATGACGAAAAATGCTTATTTCATAATTTTTTCTGAGATTAAATGGATTTTAAGAGCTGGAATTGTATAAAATTCAAGTCTAATAATATTCATTAAACTCATGAAATTTTATAAAGTTCTATAAAACTTTGTAAAAACTCTTATAAAAGGCTCTCTAGTGAAACTTGTGGTAATTAATAGACAATTTATAAATTTTCATAAGAATTGATTGAATCTTACACTTTCAAAAATTTTCGTCTAAAAGCGGACCCAGAGAACTTTCACAAAGTGAAATTTTTTCAGAGTAAACGATGTATCCGTGTCATTTGAATATTTTTTAATACTTATTGATTTCTCAAGACTCGAATTTTTTTTTTTATTTAATTTTTTCCGAAGATTTAGTATTTTTCATTTGGATTTTTCTTCTTCAAAATTTCAATTTACAAAATTTAGATTTTTTTTTTTTAATTTCAACTCTTTTAAGTATACCATTTTTTTAATCTATATTTCTTTTTAATTTCAATTTTTTTCGAAATTTGAATTTCTTTAATTTAACATACTAACAACATTATGAAACTTGATGTACACAGTAAAAATTTTGCGTCATTGTGTCAAAAATTTTGTGTTAAAAATTTTGTGTTAAAAATTTAACATTTTTTTATGTTGATTTAACACAATAAATGTTAAATTTACACTTAAAAAAGTTAAATATTTAACACAAAAATTTTTAACACTAAAGTTTTTGACGCAATGACGCAAAATTTTTTACTGCGTAAAATACTATTAGTCTCTTCAATAACAATCATGGAACTGTTTGAATTATTTCAAATACAATGTTTCATAAGTAGCAGCACTAATGTCAGAAAATTATTTTTCAAGTAATAGTGCAATATTTAAATGACTGAAATTTAATTTCTTGACGTGAAATCATAAGAAATTATATGTTTACTCGCTTGACGGTTTAAAAATTTAGAGTTCATGCCACATAAATTGAACTCGGTATTTTGTTATCAGTTTCAACCAAATCATTTATACCGAATGAAGTCGAAAATATTTTTACAATGGATAAAAGTACCTAAATTCATGGAAAAAATATAAGTGAGAAACATATGCAACGAAAAAAAAGTATTTCTTGCACCAAGAAAATTTTGACGGAGGCCGAAGTTATATTGGAGCAAGAAGTGTTTTAGTGTCAAGAAATTTTGACTTCATTCACGAAATTTTCAGTCATCTTTAATATATTCTTGGTCCAAAGAAATTTACCTTTGAGTCAAGAGTTTTTTTCTGCAGTGTATGGAAACATACAAGCAAAGATACAAAAATTTTATATCCCACATGTATTTAATTTGTATGTTTTTTTCTTAAAAACGTAAATGAAAAATATTTTGTATGTTATTTGCTAATATGTTAGATATATTCATTAATATTATAAATTATAAATTTTTGTTATTAAAAGCGGACTTAAATTTACAAGGTACCAGCTTAAATCAGCTGTTTACCTCTTCCTGATTCTTACTAAATTTTAAACCAATTTTCACTAATATTTAGCGATTAATTGTAAATTAGACATCTTGTTAAAGAAGTTTTATATTTGATAAATTTTGATCAATCGATAATATTAAAAAAATACATCCCCCAAATTTTATCAATATTATGGAAAATAATCGTTTGTCACTGATTTAGAAAATGACTTTCAAATTATGTCAGTATTATGTACAATTGTGACAAATTATTGATGTTAAATAATGACTCTCAGATGGTATCGGTATTACGTAAGACCATGACTTGTCACTGATGTAAACACATGATATTAATCTTACGTCAAGATTACGTACAACCATGACTTGTCACTGATGTAAACGCATGATGTTAAACTTACGTCAAGATTACGTACAGCCGTGACTTGTCACTGATGTAAACGCATGATGTTAAACTTACGTCAAGATTACGTACAACCGTAACTTGTCACTGATGTAAATGCATAATGTTAAACTTACGTCGTTATGACATACAATGATGGCATTAATGTTACGTAATATTGTATTTTATATATTATGTCAGTTGTACGTATGTCTAAGTCATTTCCGTTACATCATAGAGAAGTAATAAACTTACATCAGTATGATGTCAAAAATATATCATATATTTTTACATCATAATTGGATCACAAGACAGGTCAATTTTACGTCATATTTACGTAAAATATTGTGACATTCCTATGACTTATAAATGACGTCATATTGAAGTCATGTGTTCACTGGGACGGTAACAGAAAATTGAAAATTTCACATAAAAGTCTTATAAGTTTTTAAAAAATAATCATACCTATTATTATACTATTTTTGGTTCTTTTCCGACTATATTTATCTCCGTTGCACCGATAACTTCTTTGTATGTTGTCTGCAAACACATTTTCCAGTTTATTTAAGGGGTTACATGGGTTTCGTGGGTTCAAAAAATCGATTTTTTTTTTTTTGGCTCATTGATTTCTACAACATCTCAAGAATATTGTCCTAAAGTTTTAAGTCGATCCGAATAATAGTTTTGGAGATACAACCTTAGGAAGGTGTGCGCTCCAAGTCAGGTATAGAAGGGTCAGCGCGCCTCAGGTATAGTGAGCAGCTGCTCGTCTATTGTTTGTCTGTCATTGTTGTATATTACTTTCACTTCCTAAGGAAAACTAGTTTGAAATATTTTATTTGGTGATTACTTCTTGAAGCACGAGGTTCATTTGAGGTTATCTCAAGTTTCTATCATATAATTTATTAAAAACGTGGTATTATTTGTGGTTATCTAGTGTCATTTATGAAGTTGATAAACAATGCATAAAATTTCAAGAAAACAGTTAACCGTTGGAGCTTGTAGAAAAGATAGACCGAGAAAAGGAGACAGTCCTTTAATCCTAAAGATCCGGAAACTGATGATAGTTCCTTCACGAGCACCTCAGCAAAAATTAAAAGGTGATGATAAAGAGCACGTGCGAGAAGAGGATTCACTCTCATATTAAATCATAGATTTTGGCTTGGTTTTTTCAACTCTCTCAACGTTTGTGCGGTGTTCTAACATTATTGACGATGAAGATAAAAGATCAATTGTGTAATGGTAAAGTACAATTTAAGCAATGTTCGAAATTTGGTCTGGGATATAAAATCGTAGTAGAATGTGAACGATGTGATCCAAAATATATTTTATCTTGTCAAAAAATCGGAAGAATGTATGAACTAAATCGCCGGTTCATTTTTGTTATGAGAATATTGGGCTTAGGGCTCGCCGGATGCAAGAAATTCTGCGGTTTGATGGACATAAGCAGTTCATTTTTAAACCAGTCTACATACGATTTTTATATTGATAAAATACATGAGTGTATTGAGACAGTTACTCAGACTCTATTCTCATCTGCTGCTGAAGAAGAAAAACAATTTACAAATATTGAAAACGATTTACAAGATACGACAGATGTGAGTGTTTCCGGTGACGGTACCTGGAAGAAACATGAGTATACTCTATTACCAGATGAAGTTTTGATTGCTATGAAACCAATATATGATGATCTCAGTAAGGATGAGCTTCTTGAACGGTGTGTTGGTGGTTTCACACAAAATAACAACGAGAGCTTCAACCAGTTGATCTGGAAAATTACTCCAAAAATACTTCCTGCTGGTTCAAAGATTGTTAATATTGTGGCATTGGTCGCTGCTTGTATCTTCAATGAAGGAACATCAGCTTTATTATTGATTATGCACGGTATGGATTTAAAATTAAGCCGAAACTCCCACGAATATGCCCGAATTTCGGATGAAAACCGTGTATGCGCAGCCGAAAAAAAATCTGCGAGCGAGACTCGCGAAGCCAGAATCCGTCATCGACAGGAGCAAAAGGATGCCCTGGACATTGCAACTGCTGCAGGATCTTTACTTTATGGCCCAGGAATCGACGATTCACTGTAAGTTACAAAAAACATTTTTTCCACTTTTATTGTTACTCAAAACTTTAAACGCGTTTTTCTCGGAACCGTGTTTTCAATGTCGGTTGTCAAATGTTCTCGAAAACTACTCAACCGATCTTGATGAAATTTCACACAGGTGTTCGAGATACAATTTATTCGTGCTTGGACGAAGGATTTTTTTTTTTCAATTACAACTATTTAAAAAAAAACAAAATGTCAAGCAAATTTGACCGAAATTTTCATTTTTTTGGAAAAATGTCTGCCAAAATTCCAATTTTTACTTTTTTTTTCTTTCCTTCGTTCAAGCACGAGTTTATGGTCTTAACTAAAAAACTTATTTTTGTTTTTTCATTTTAGATGATTTTGTCAGGAGTTATGCTGACAACGCAGACGCACCTTTTTTCCGAGGGGTCACCGGAAATGACGTCACAATGGAGGAGTTTTAATTTTTTTTTTTTTTGAAAATTTTAGAAATTATTCTTTAAATATGTATCTATAAGACAGAAAAAAATTTGAATTAAATAAATAATTTTTTACATAGAAAAAAAAATATTGAAAATAGGCCTTTTTTTACCCGACGAAACCCATGTAACCCCTTAATGAATTATCTTTAATGCTTATCACTGGAAGTGAAATAGTTCGAGACGCACAACCTCGAGGATAATGTAGAGTTTCCTCGTAACTTGACTGATTCTTGAACAGCTTCGCTGCAAAACTTCCAACTGAAGTTTCACACGTAACGAAGTCTACATTGTTGACGAACTTTAACACTATGAAATGTGTTAACAATATTTTTGCACGCGTTCGGTAGGTTTTGGTTGAAATAGTTTTTCGTAGAGCGTCATGAACTGCTTCGTATAGGCTGTTATTCTTTTCTGTAGCTATCTGTTGAGTAAATTATTTTAATAATGTTAAGTCATTCATAATAACTATTCATATTAATTCTATTTGTACTACAAATACTTGAAATGTTATTGTTATTATATTAATACGTACTTTTGTGTTTATAATAGGAAAATCACACGCCGCAACTAGCATCAATTGAAATAAACTATCGAATGGACATGTGTTGTACAAACTAATCCATCGATTGTTAATCTTTATCGCTTTCAAGTCCTTGGAGTCGCCACGTTTTAAGATCGGCAAGCCCTTAAATTTTTTATGTTCTAACATTTCTTTGACGTTTTTAGATTTTGTGCCAATATAAAAAGAACGAGAATTCTTTTTTTTCAGAGGCTGACCTTGTCCTCTCCAATTTTCGAACTCTCGTTTTCCTAACATTTTTTTAGTATCGAGTGACACAAGTTTATTACACTGAGAACAAAGCCGATGTTTTGAGTACGCATCATCAGATTCATCTACCAGAAAAGAATCACCATCTTGCAGAGTCTTTGCACAGCATACACAGTTACTTTTAGATTTTATCGCATCATTAGCAGGTGATAATCGGCTTTTTCCGCCTTGAACAACGTTACCAGCATAATCATCATCATTATCAACACTGACATCAGTGGTTTCAATAGATTTTTCATTAACGCTGATATCAGTGGTTTGAATAGATTTTTCATTAGCACTGACGTCAGTAGTTTCAATAGATTTTTCATTTACAATGACATTAGTGGTTTCAGTAGATTTTTCATTAATATTACTAGTGTTATTAAGCGTTGAAGAATCTCTATCTTCAAGGGATTCGTCACTTGATTTTGACAGAAGTTCTTCAATATTTGCATCAACAATACTTATTCGACCTTGAAGATATCTAATATGTTTTTCAACGGCAACCTCTACTCTTACACCATTTGTGTCTTTAAAAAGACCTTGCTTTAAGTGACCTACTTCACCCTCTACTGACGCACTTGAAGCTGGAATCCGTCGGGAATATGTCATTGTCCCAGCTGAGCAATGTCCCAGTTGATCAATGTCCCATTTTTTACTGTCCCAGTCAGCGAAAATCAAACTAGCGGCCTCTGGTAATTAAAAAAATAACTATAAAAATTTAATTTTCGTTATCGGAGAAATTTTTTTTACAGATGGCGCTGATTTGCGGAAAAATGAAAATATTGAAATAAATATATCTGAGTGATTTTCTTCATAGCTTTTGACTTTTAATACTGGTGCTTGAAACTTTTAGAGGTATCCACAGTACACTGGTACTTTGGACGAACTTCGAATGTTTATTCCAGGTCTTTCCCTCCATAGGTTTTTATTGTAATTACTACCAGTGGATTTTTTAATCAACCCTAAATGCACCGACGACCTTTTCGAATTGATACCTCTACACCAGGTCCTTGCCTCCATGGGTTTTTGTTTTAAATACTACCGGTGGATTTCTTAATCAACCCTAAATGTACCAACGACCTTACCGAGTTAATACGTTAACTCGAGGTGCTTACCTTCATAGGTTTTTATTTTAAATACTACTAGTGGCTTTCTTAATCAACCCCAAATGTACCAACGACCTTACTGAATTGATACCTCCACTCCAGATCTTTGCCTCCATAGGTTTTTATTATAAATACTACAGGTGGATTTCTTAATCAACCCTAAATGTACCAACGACCTTACCGAATTGATATCTCCATTCCAGGTCTTTGCCTCCATAGGTTTTTATTTTAAATACTACAGGTGGATTTTTTAATCAACCCTAAATCTACCAATGATCTTACCAAATTGATACCTCCACTCCAGGTCTTTGTCTCATAGGTTTTTATTTTTAATACTACAGGTGGATTTCTTAATCAACCCTAAATGTACCAATGACCTTACCGAATTGATACCTCCATTCCAGGTCTTTGCCTCCATAGGTTTTTATTTTAAATACTACAGGTGGATTTTTTAATCAACATAAATCTACCAATGACCTTACTAAATTGATACCTCCACTCCAGGTCTTTGTCTCCATAGGTTTTTATTTTTAATACTACAGGTGGATTTCTTAATCAACCCTAAATGTACCAATGACCTTACCGAATTGATACCTCCATTCCAGGTCTTTGCCTCCATAGGTTTTTATTTTAAATACTACACACAGTAAAGCATATGGTGTATTTGTGTCTAAAACGGTTTGTGTTAAAAATTGTAGTGTGTTAAAATAACACAAAGTTTGTGTTACTTTATTTTGTAACATAAAAAATGTGTTATACACTCTTTATTAACACATTTTGTATGTTACTGTGGAATTAACGCAAAGTTTGTGTCAAAATCTCCATCAATATAACATTAACTTTGTGTTAACAGCGCGTCGGTTCTTTACTTTACGCAGCAACCGTTTTCACAAAGTGAGCGTCATCAATGGCATCTATTTTGTTCGTGTTTTGAGTGTTAATAATAAAGTTATTTATTCTAAAAATTAAAGATAAAGTGAGTTTATAATACGAACAAAAAAATTGATGTAATCAACGGTGAGTGATTATTTATTTATTATTGAAATTTCTGAATACTGTAGATAACCTTTCTTTCTTCAAAGATAACCTTAAAATTTGTTTTTATAAAATTAAGTACTCTTAATAGTAGATATTGAAAAAATATTCTCTGTAAAATTAATGATTATTATAAATTAAAATTTCTGAATTTTTTAACTGCCAGTTACTGATTTTTGTTTTTATTAATTTTTTTTTTTTTTTTTTATACCAAGTATGCAATACTAAAATTTATTTTGATGTAAGTTTTATTTTTTTTTAGGTAAGTGGGAATTCATCTAACATTCAAAAATTTGATGTAAATCAAAGTCAAAAAGTGACTGTCATATTTATTCTGGAGTGGAAAAATACTAAAGTTTGAGCCAAACTAAATTTGCCTGCTACGTTTAACAACCTTGTTTTAAAAGATTAATCTTCATTATAACTAATTATTTCTTATAATCTAATATTCTTATAATCTAATATGAAAATATAATAAATATTATTAAATAATAAAGACAATTATATTTTTTAATTTGCTGCTTTATTTCTAAAATCTATAAATTGTTTTTCGATTTAATTATTTAAAATTTTACCTACAATTATTTACATTCAATAACTGTTGATTTAATAAAATGTAAATAAAAAAAAAATTTTTTTTTTAATAAATATTATTGACTACAGTTGAGGAAATAAAAAAAATTTATTTTATAGGTATAAAACAGTTGATTAGAATAAATAAAATTATTTAACATTTATTTTGTGTTAAGATTGACACTCTAAAAGTGTAAGATTCTTTGCGCCCTCTTGTGGCGATATTTTAACATAATCTTTGTGTTAAAAAGGGGTTACACAAAGTTTGTGTCAAAATTTCAACACAAATTTCGTGTCAACCGTTTTAACACACAAACTGTGTTGATTTTACACAATATTTTTTACTGTGCAGGTGGATTTTTTAATCAACCCTAAATCTACCAATGACCTTACTAAATTGATACCTCCACTCCAGGTCTTTGTCTCCATAGATTTTTATTTTTAATACTACAGGTGGATTTCTTAATCAACCCTAAATGTACCAATGACCTTACCGAATTGATACCTCCATTCCAGGTCTTTGCCTCCATAGGTTTTTATTTTAAATACTACAGGTGGATTTCTTAATCAACCCTAAATGTACCAACGACCTTACCGAGTTAATACGTTAATTCCAGGTGCTTACCTTCATAGGTTTTTATTTTAAATACTACTAGTGGCTTTCTTAATCAACCCCAAATGTACCAACGACCTTACTGAATTGATACCTCCACTCCAGATCTTTGCCTCCATAGGTTTTTATTATAAATACTACAGGTGGATTTATTAATCAACCCTAAATGTACCAACGACCTTACCGAATTGATATCTCCATTCCAGGTCTTTACCTCCATAGGTTTTTATTTTAAATACTACAGGTAGATTTTTTAATCAACCCTAAATCTACCAATGACCTTACCGAATTGATACCTCCATTCCAGGTCTTTGCCTCCATAGGTTTTTATTTTAAATACTACAGGTAGATTTCTCAATCAACCCTAAATCTACCAGTGACCTTACCAAATTGATACCTCCACTCCAGGTCTTTGCCTCCATAGGTTTTTATTTTAAATACTACAGGTGGATTTCTTAATCAACCCTAAATCTACCAATGACCTTACCTAATTGATACCTCCACTCCAGGTCTTAGTCGCCATAGGTTTTTATTTTAAATACTACTGGTGGTTTTCTTAATCGACCCTCATATATATACATATATATATATATATATATATATATATATATATATATATATATATATATATATATATATATATTTATTTATTTATTTATTTACCGAAGTCAAGTTTGAAGATACTATATATATCATATGTGTCGTCTTAAAATTATTTAGATATGCCAATATTCGAAAAGTTTCAAAATTATAAAAACTTTCATTTCTCACTTTCTAACTCGAATAACTTTGGAATGGTAAAACTTATTGAATCTCTGTTAGTTGAATCTTAAAGCTCTTTAAATAAGCTTCAATTTGAGTACCATATCATATGTGTAGTCTTAAAGTAAGTCCTATTCCGCTATGCTAAATATGAAATTTGCTGTTGCACTCATTTTTATTTATAATGAAATCTACTTCCATTTCGGCTGTCGAATGGCACTTTTTTTAAATACTACCGGTGATTTTGTTAACCAACCGTAAATGCACTAATGAAACTGATACGTTTACTCCATGTGTCTATTTTGATAGGTTCCCATTTTAAATAATATAGATTAATTTCTTAATGAACTCCAAATATATTGACGACTTGACCGAGTTCATACGTCTACTTCAAGTGTTTCTGATACTTCATCCTATTAATTATTATGTTTATAGTAAGTTTTAGTTTAAATTTATTGAAGTTAAGATGTTGAAAATTCAGGATTACATTACGTATATTGTTTTCATTTTGTTTTTTCCCTGCAGGTTTATATTTGGAATTTTACTTTTATGTAAGTGGCAGAGTTAGCCGAGCGGCACACGTTTGATTTGGGCGATCACCCAGGTAAGCAGCATTAAGCGTGGTTATTACTTGGATGTGCGACCACGCTCAATGCTGCTTACCTGGGTGATCGCCCAAATCAAACGTGTGCCGCTCGGCTAACTCTGCCACCCACATAAAAGTAAAATTCCAAATATAAACCTGCAGGGGAAAAATGAAAACAATATACGTAATGTAATCCTGAATTTTCAACATCTTAACTTCAATAAATTTAAACTATAACATAATAATTAATAGGATGAGGCTTCAGGCTATATTATCCCTATCTAAATAGACATGGAGTAAACGTATCAGTTTCATTAGTGCATTTACGGTTGGTTAACAAAATCACCGGTAGTATTGTGCCATTCGACAGCCGAAATGGCCCTAGATTTCATTAAAAATGAGTGCAATGCAAATTTCATATTTAGCATAGCGGAATAGGACTTACTTTTAAGACCACGCATATGATATGAAATCGAAAGCTTATTTAAAGAGCTTTAACATCGAGAGACTTCAATAAGTTTTACCATTCCAAAGTTATTCGAGTTAGAAAGTGAGAAATATAAGTTTTATAATTTTGAAACTTTTCGAATATTTACACTAGGCTTAAGACGACACATATGATAAATATAGTATCTTCAAGCATTTCGGCTAAACTAAATATATATATATATATATATATATATATATATATATATATATATATATATATATATATATATATGAGGGTCGATTAAGAAAACCTGTCAGTAGTATTTAAAATAAAACCTATGGCGACCAGTACCTGGAGTGAAGGTATCAATTAGGTAAGGTCATTGGTAGAATAGGGTTGATTAAGAAATCCACCTGTAGTATTTAAAATAAAACCTATGGAGGCAAAAGACCTGGAGTGGAGGTATCAATTTGGTAAGGTCATTGGTGGGTAGGGGTTGATTAAAAAATCCACCTGTAGTATAGTCATTAAAATAAAACCTATGGAAACAAAGACCTGGAGTGGAGGTATCAATTTAGTTAGGTCATTGGTAGATTTAGGGTTGATTAAAAAATCCACCTGTAGTATTTAAAATGAAAACCTATGGAGGCAAAGACCTAGAATGGAGGTATCAATTCGGTAAGGTCATTGGTACATTTAGGGTTGATTAAGAAATCCACCTGTAGTATTAAAAATAAAAACCTATGGAGGCAAAGATCTGGAGTGGAGGTATCAATTCAGTAAGGTCGTTGGTACATTTGGGGTTGATTAAGAAAGCCACTAGTAGTATTTAAAATAAAAACCTATTAAGGTAAGCACCTGGAGTTAACGTATTAACTCGGTAAGGTCGTTGGTACATTTAGGGTTGATTAAGAAATCCACCTGTAGTATTTAAAATAAAAACCTATGGAGGCAAAGACCTGGAGTGGAGGTATCAATTTGGTAAGGTCATTGGTAGATTTAGGGTTGATTAAAAAATCCACCTGTAGTATTAAAAATAAAAACCTATGGAAACAAAGACCTGGAGTGGAGGTATCAATTTAGTTAGGTCATTGGTAGATTTAGGGTTGATTAAAAAATCCACCTGTAGTATTTAAAATAAAAACCTATGGAGGCAAAGACCTAGAATGGAGGTATCAATTCGGTAAGGTCATTGGTACATTTAGGGTTGATTAAGAAATCCACCTGTAGTATTAAAAATAAAAACCTATGGAGGCAAAGATCTGGAGTGGAGGTATCAATTCAGTAAGGTCGTTGGTACATTTGGGGTTGATTAAGAAAGCCACTAGTAGTATTTAAAATAAAAACCTATGAAGGTAAGCACCTCGAGTTAACGTATTAACTCGTTAAGGTCGTTGGTACATTTAGGGTTGATTAAGAAATCCACCGGTAGTATTTAAAACAAAAACCCATGGAGGCAAGGACCTGGTGTAGAGGTATCAATGCGAAAAGGTCGTCGGTGCATTTAGGGTTGATTAAAAAATCCACTGGTAGTAATTACAATAAAAACCTATGGAGGGAAAGACCTGGAATAAACATTCGAAGTTCGTCCAAAGTACCAGTGTACTGTGGATACCTCTAAAAGTTTCAAGCACCAGTATTAAAAGTCAAAAGCTATGAAGAAAATCACTCAGATATATTTATTTCAATATTTTCATTTTTCCGCAAATCAGCGCCATCTGTAAAAAAAATTTCTCCGGTAACGAAAATTAAATTTTTATAGTTATTTTTTTAATTACCAGAGACCGCTAGTTTGATTTTCGCTGACTGGGACAATAAAAAATGGGACATTGATCAATTGGGACATTGCTCAGCTGGGACAATGACATATTCCCAATCCGTCCACCAGTGGAAAATTTATCATAACAAATACACGACCACAGTGGAATTCTTTTTATGTCGTCTAGTATTTTAGTCACTAGTTTTTCATTGTGATGTGCATTTTTTTCTTTTCCGTTATTATCTAAGTTACTTTTAACTTCTTCAAGAATGTCTCTTCCCCATTGAGAACACGAATTTTCTTCAGTAGCATCTTCCTCAATATCTTGATCAGCATTACCCGTTAAATCATAATTATCGTCATTGCCGTCCTCATCAAAGCTTTCATCCATATCTGAAATTATTTATAACATAAATAATCAAATACGTACATTAAATTCAAAATTTAAATCTATTAAAATGACTTTAAAGAAACTGTAACAGGATAATTTACCCTGTATCGGTAAAACCGATCACGCATGATAATTATTCGACGCAGCACTGGCGCGTCTCGGTCTTCGGGACCCAGTAGCGGTAAGTGGGGGTAAATCTGAGGTTTCTTGGCTGATCGCGTAGCTGCGGTGAGTTAGAAGTAGTGCAGTGCTCAGTTCAACAACATCAGCAGCCAAAAAGTCCAAGAAGGAAGCCAGTTTTGAACAAAGAGTTTCCTCAGCACAAATTTAACCAGGTATTGAGACTTTCACATTTTTGATGAGCCAAGGGGGTCGTATATCCGGCTCATAAATTTTACTACTTCTCATTATTAATTAAATTTCGATAATTCAATTGTTTATAATAATTTGCTCAATAATAATTAATTATTTTAATTGATTTGATTCGTTAGCATTGTGAGCATTCCTCTTGGGGAATTTTATACCCGAGGAATGTTCTAGACCTCTTGGGTTTAGGAGTCGTGAGAAATTAAATTATTGATTCGGCCGGTTAATAATTATCCGAACAAAAACAGTTTCACTGTAAAAAATTGCGCCAAGTCCACGTTCATAAAACTCATCTCAATAACATTTGCAATTTACAAAAAAAATTAGGCTCGTTTTAATAATTTTCATTCTCTACAAAAAGATGTGAAATACAAAAAAATACCAAGAAACCGTCATAATGTTGAAAAAATTGAAAAAAAATTTGTTGAAAATTAAAAAATAAAAAAAAATTTTTTTATCGTACTTGGCGCGCGTCATTGAGTACCCCAAATTTTTTCGGAAGAATTTCAACTCAAGAAAAATCGATTTCGCTTGTATATATATAATCATATTATATATTTATATAGATTTCATTAGTCAAGGATACTGAACTCATTGAAAACATTGCTTAGTGTATTAATTATCAGTTTTAGTGAAAAACCCGTTCTTAAAATTTTTTTTAGATCTTTAGTGAGAACAACTGTCAATATGGTGGTGTGTTCAAGAAATCTGAAATTATATAAAATTTTTGGATTCATTTTTTTTCAGCTTCGTCATTAATCTTTAATGAAGAACCTTATGCAATATTAAAGTTTGATATTACTTCGTTTAATTGTGATTAACACATTTTGATTGGCACTCACACCACATTGTCCTAATTTAGTCGGCCATATGTTTTATTTTTTAGTAAACACAATTCTCACAATGCAACCGACCCAACGTATGCATGCGTATCGACTTATATGTAGTTTGCATAACTGCGTATGACATGTCAATTTTACCTAACTTGTAAAACTTATAATGAAATAACATAGGTTGACTTACTTATAAATTTCTCAGCATTAAAAGGATGTTTATTTATCCTGAAAAAATTTGGGGTACTCAATGACGCGCGCCAAGTACGATAAAAAATTTTTTTTTTTATTTTTTAATTTTCAACAAATTTTTTTTCAATTTTTTCAACATTATGACGGTTTCTTGGTATTTTTTTGTATTTCACATCTTTTTGTAGAGAATGAAAATTATTAAAACGAGCCTAATTTTTTTTGTAAAGTGCAAATGTTATTGAGATGAGTTTTATGAATGTGGACTTGGCGCAATTTTTTACAGTGAAACTGTTTTTGTTCGGATTTCAGTATTTTTTGTAATTATAATAAAAATTGACAATTTTAATTTAATACATTTCCGGTGGCAAACTATCCCCTTTAAGCTATAGTTCATGTAAAAGTTATTCTTGCGCCGCCTGGCGTGTGTAATTGCAAGCTCTCAAATATCTTTTTTTCACTGTAGTTTCCCATCTATTATAAGATTAGCATGCATCCTTATATTATTTAGTCTCTGGCCGTTCGCTTTTTACATAAGAAAAAAGTTAAAATCTAAAAATCTGGGTCGCTATAGTTTGTGTTGATTATTTTTAATAATTTTATTGTCTCGGATAGCTTAACTGGAGAGCCTTTGGCGCGTAACCGAGAGATCTGGGTTCGATTCCCAGTCTGGGCTGTCTGATTATTTTTTCAATTACGGAAAAATTTCCACTGAGTAGGTCCCCCCTTTCCCCTATCCGTTATTTCCCAACTCCCTTAAAATTTGCTTTAATATGGCTCTTTACCGTAAGATGGACGGTGGCGTTGTTTGCTCGGTGGGTCTTATATACGTGACTGAATAAAGTAGTCAGTACTTGTCTCGGATAGCTTAACTGGAGAGCCCTTGGCGCGTAACCGAGAGATCTGGGTTCGATTCCCAGTCTGGGCTGTCTGATTATTTTTTCAATTACGGAAAAATTCCTACTGAGTAGGTCCCCCCTTTCCCCTATCCGTTCTTTCCCAACTCCCTTAAAATTTGCTTTAATATAGCTACATGAACTACTATTATAAAATATCATATAGAAAAAAAATCAAAATAAATTTGAAAAAAAATTTGTAACCTCAAAAAACCGTTCTGCTTACGGTATATACACACTCGGTAGTCTGGCTTGAGAACGGAACTTGGCGCCAGACTCTATCGAGTCTGTTGATTTTTTCATTTTTCTATTTTATATCTTTTTGTAAAGAAAAAAAAAAATTTTTTTTCCTTAATAGTCTTATGAACGTGGACTTGGCGCGATTTTTTTACAGTGAAACTGTTTTTGTTCGGATTATAATTACTATTATTGTTGTTGTTATTATGATTACCAATATTATTTATTGTTATTATGATATTGTTGTTAGTAAATGACACAATGTATCAAACGCATAGTTTATTACTTTCAGTATTATAATTACTATTATTGTTGTTGTTATTATGATTACCAATATTATTTATTGTTATTATGATATTGTTGTTAGTAAATGACTCAATGTATCAAACGCATAGTTATGTTACGTATTATCAAGAGATTAAAATTATTTAAAACCCGCTCAATTGAATGACAGTGCCATCTACAGGCAACAACCATGAGATTATAGAATGTACACTATCTTCAATGAAAATTCCCCAGACACTGAACAGCTGGTTTATCCCAAGAAAGTAGAACTCGAACAACGTTTAGTCTGTTGTGTATTTAGACTGGTTAATAAATATTATGTAAGAAATATCATCGTTTCAAACTTCGCTCAATTAACAAGTAGTGCCACCTACAGGTAACAATCATCAAGACGTTTGTAGTATCTGTACATTGCTCGAACAGAATTACTCAGATCTTGATCAGCTGACTTTTCCGAAGAAAGCAAAATCAAACAATTCTACCTCTTTTAGAGTCAGTTTTTCAAATCAAGATAAAATTGTATCCAGGATAAAATTATGATGCCAGTATATTTATATATATGAAGTATATAGATATATTTTATCATTAGATAAAATTTTATCCTAGATTGAAAAACTGGCCCTTAAATATTGACTCTAGTTAATAAATACAACTAAATGAAAAGAAAGTATATTTAGAAAAATACGAATGGAAAGTTATTTAATAATTAATTCTAGGGATTTTATATTAAAAAAAATATTTTAACACTTTTTGTTTTTAAAAAAATTTTTAATTCAAAGTTTGTATTTTTCCCGCGGAAATTGAATGTTTATAAAGTTTTAATATAAATCATTTAAAGTATCACTTTTCGTACAATATCTAGCAGCATTGATAAAATTTTATATCAATAAGCCGCGAACATTCTTTAGCTTAGATTGATAAACTAAATGATCAATTGTAAGCTTTTAATTTTACATATATTTTTACATTTTTGTAGTTGTGATAGTTGTAAATTTAAATTTAATACTTTAATACTTAATAATTTAAAAACAATATCAATGATAATAATAATAATAAATCGTATTATCAATTTATTTTTACCATTATAAATATTTTTAGTATTATCCATATTGTCATTGTTAATATTGTCGTTATTATAATTATTATTATTTTCATTATTATTTAGTGTCAATATCATATTGTTGTTAGTAAATATCACAATTCGTAAACTTATAAATAATATTCGTATTATGTAAGAAATATCATCGTTTCAAACTTCGCTTAATTAACAAGTAGTGCCACCTACAGGCTACAATCATTAAGACGTTTGTAGTATCTGAACATTGCTCGAACAGAATTACTCAGATCTTGATCAGCTGACTTTTCCGAAGAAAGCAAAATCAAACAATTCTAGCTCTTTTAAGTATTGACTGTAGTTAACAAATACGACTGAATTAGAAGAAAATATATCTAGAAAAATACACATGGAAAGTTATTTAATAATTAATTCTAGGAATTTTATATTAAAAATAAATTTTAACATTTTTTGTTATTAAAAAGATTTTTAATTCAAAGTTTGTATTTTCCCCGCGGAAATTGAATGTTTATAAAGTTTCAATATACAGTGAAAGTTGTTAAAAGTTACCGTAGTTCTGTCTCAATTTCTCATAAAACATCAATAAAAGCGAGAAAGACAACCTGGGTAACTTTTAAGAGCTTTTACTGTAAATCAATTAAAGTATCACTTTTCGTACAATATCTAGCAGCATTAATAAAATTTTATATAAATAAGCCGCGAATACTCTTTGACTTAGATTCATAAACTAAATTATTAATTGGATTTTTAACTTTACATGAATTTTTACCTTTTTTGTAATTGAGATAATTGTAAATTTAAATTTAATATCTTAATACTGAATAATTTAAAAACAATAATAATAATAATAATTATAATAATAATGATAAATATGGTTACTGTTATAATTATCAATTTATTATTACCATTATAATTATTTTCATTTTTTTAACTATTATTATTATTATTATTTCATTTATTTAGAAGTATGTTACGACTCCGTACATGTGTAGCTCCACAAGCGTGTTTTACGTATAAAATTTGAATTTCCCGGGATTTGTAGTACTCCGTATACATACGGTGCGGTTTGTGTACGCGGTTTGAGTCGTATAGTTTGTCTGCTGTACCTTAGCCACATCGTTAGTTTATTATATAGAATTATATACAATACTTTCTCGCAGAGAGCTCAAAGTAAATAAACAAAGTAAATAAATAAAAGAATAACTGCAAGCAATTTATCTTAGTTCATTAACATATGTGTGAGCACCTTTAAGATTGGAGTTTACTTTTCTACGGTACTAACTTAAATCTCGCGTTGGCTGCATTTTTTACCGCAAACTATTCCCTTGATTAAAGCTACAGTTTATGTAGAAATTGTTATGCTTCCATCTAGTGGATGTTATTTTTATTTATTGAAAACTTTACTTACTGTAGTTCTTTCGCCCGGGAGTATTAAAATACTCGGTTTCAGTGCGGGAAAGGAATCATTTTAAATAAAAGAATTCTATTTAGACGTTATTTAATTTTGATCAAAATTATTTAGTTGGTTTCAATTTATTATTCAAGTTGACAAAATATTAAAAGCTTCAAAATATAAAATTGAAGTTTACAATGACGTGATCTTAGCAATCTAAACTCTCGGTGAGAAGTGTCGTTACATAGTTTTTCCGAAGAGCTTCAAACTCCGTTCTTCTCCCACCATAACTTCCATACATACTTCCACTCTAAGGAATACATAAGCACACACATTTTCTACTACATATAAATGATCCTTATATACTAACATGTATTTTCTCTATATCTATATATATTTATTTCAGCCTATCGGCCTGAAAGTTAGACTTCACTAATATACACTTTTAGCAATACAGTCATTATGTTTATTTAACTATTTTTATTAATTTAACAGACCCTTTTAAAATCTATTTATAATAAAATTAACTTATAATTAACTTGAAATTAAATTACAATAAAAATTATAATAAACTATAACATGAAAATATATATATTTTATTGCTTATAATATGTTGGATTAATGTTTGAGTTTGACTAATTAATAACTTGAATTAAATATTATTTCTATTATTTTACAATCGGATTTTCTAATAAAATTATAAGTCAATTTAATTATTATCATGTATAAAAGAATAGACATTATCGTTTAATTATAAATTAAATAATAATTATTAATTATAAATTAAATACAAGATAATAATTATTAATTATTTTAACTTAATTTTGCTCAACTTCAATATTATATAAAGTTAGATTTTAATAGTAAATGTTATTTAACAATCTTATTTTTATTTAGTTACATATGGTTTTTTATTATTCTTTGTTACTTTTAGAACAAGGGTTTATTGAGTTTCACACGTGTCTTTTACGACTTTTCCTCATAGGGTTTTAAATTCCATATGGCGAGAAATAGTCCTTGAATTACTCAAGTACCTTTTATGGGTTCTGAAAATTCGGTTACAATGTCCTTTTGTACCGAAATATGTTTTTCCCTTATTTTATTTTATTTTCTTTTGTAAATAAAACAGAGTTAACCAAAAGATGTTTATTACAACTGGTAAGAGTAAAAGCATGAAATAAATGATTTGAATATTTACTTCGAATATAAAATTTAACTGATTTTAATCATTTAATATTTACTAATTTGAATATTTCTTTTGAATTCACGCTCTCATAATAGATAGCGCTCTAATAACAGGTAGCGTCACCTGTTGGATGCACTAGGTGCATCACAAAATAATAATTCCAGTGCACCCTGACGGCCGTAGATGCAAGCTGTCAATTACCTTTTTTTAGTGTAGTTGCGTATCTATAGGAGGATTACTATACATTTTTATTTTATCTAGTCTGTGGCACTGACCATTCCCCATCGAAAAAAAGTCAGGATCGAAATTTTTGCGTTGCTATAGTTTGTGCTCATTAAATTTATTAATTTCAAGTAGATTAGGTGTTATAATTGATTATAATTTAATTAATATCAGTAAAATAAGGTATAATCTACTGTTGTAATAGACAATTTAGGAAAAAAAAGTACCATAGAATTAAATAAAATTTGCAACCTCAAAATATCGTAATGTTTCCAGTAAACACAGTCGGTAGTCTGGCGCTCCGTTTACAACGGATTTGATTTGAACGGAACTTTTGATTATAATTTAATTAATATCAGTAAAATAAGGTATAATCTACTGTTGTAATAGACAATTTAGGAAAAAAAAGTACCATAGAATTAAATAAAATTTGCAACCTCAAAATATCGTAATGTTTCCAGTAAACACAGTCGGTAGTCTGGCGCTCCGTTTACAACGGATTTGATTTGAACGGAACTTGGCGCCAGATTCTACCGAATCTGTGGATTAACATCCTAGATTGGCTTAAATAAATTCATTTTTATTAATAAAATATTAATTAATTTCTGAATTTTGAGCGCGCAAATTCCTGGCAATTATTTCACGTGATAATTTATTAGTAAGAACAATTGAATTATTATTATTTAATTTTATTTGTTACAAGAAAGTATTATTTATTTAATATAATTTATTGAGAATTGGCTACTGAACTTCGACGTAATTAAGGGGTTAGGGGTAGTCAGAATTTTCAAAAAATCAATTATTTTTTTTTTGCATTTTCGTTTTGTGTAGTATCTTAAAAATATTCTCTGAAAATTTCAAGTCGATCCGATAATTAGTTTGAGTTATTCGACAAATAACAAAGAGAGCTCAGGTACTTCAAAGCGCTCGGGAGCAGATAGCTAGCGGCAGCTTCAAGAAACCCCCTTTTAAGGTTCTATTGTCATCCTATTCTGGAATTATAAAATCAGATCCTGACAAAAATACAACCATAAATAAAAAGGAATGTATAGGCCATGTTCAGAAGCGGATGGGGACTCGACTGCGTACTCTGAAAACTAAACAAAAAGGTCTTGATGGTAGAGGTAGGCTTACAGGAAAAGTAATAGACAAATTAACTGTGTACTATGGTTTATCAATACGTCGTCATTGTGATTCTATTGAAGATATGAAATCTGCTATTATGGCAACTTTTTACCACTACGGTTCGACTGATGAAAATCCGAATCATGATGTGTGTCCCAAAGGCGAAGATTCTTGGTGCTCTTACCAGCGCGCTGAAGCAAGTAGAGAGCTTGATACTTATACTCAAGATTATTCTCCCTTACCTCCTGATGTTTTAAAAGCTATTAAACCGATTTACGACGATCTCAGTAATGATAATTTACTTTCAAGATGTGTAGGTGGATTCAATCAGAATAATAATGAGAGCTTCAACCAACTAGTGTGGAAAATATGCCCAAAAACCGTGAATACTAGTTCTACTATCGTACAAATTGCTGCATACATAGCTACTTGTATATTTAATGAAGGTACAAATTCATTATTAATGATTATGGATACCCTAGGACTTAATTGTGGGTCTAATTCCCATCGGTATGCTGAAAAATTGGATGCTGCACGTGTGAAAGTGGCAGATCAGCGCGCCAACGAAAACACTCGGGAAGGCAGAATGCTTCGTAGGCAACAGCAAATTGATGTTTTGGAAACTTCCACCATGGCTGAAGAACTATTATATGGCCCAGGAATAGATGACTCGATGTAAGTAATTTAATAATTCGTATTTCTGTACGTGAATCTAGTGTGAAACTTTAAACGTGTTTTTCTCAAAACTATGTTTTTTGAACTGGTGACAACTGTAACTCGAAAACCGCTCAGTAGATTTTAATAAAATTTATACAGCTTTTCGAATACATAATAAACTCGGGCCTGATCGAAGGATTTTTTTTTTTTTCAAAAATTTCGATTTTTTAAGACCAATTAACTGTTGATTTTTTCCCAAAAATCTAGACAAAAATTTCCTGAGGCCGCCATTTTGTTAATTTTTGAAAAAAAAAATCCTTCGATCAGGCCCAGGATTATCTATTTATAAAACTAATTTTTTCATCCGATTGATTTTAGATGAATCTCCAAGGACTTATGATTGTCACCGCAAGGACCTTTTTTTGGAACTGGGTCAACACAGACAGCTATAACTTTGGAAATAAAATTTTTTTTTTTTTGAAATTTTCGTGACTTCAAGTCAAAACATTGTATAATAATGCCATATTACTACTTTGGTAAAATAACATGATTTAATAGCAAAAAAAAAATACTGAAAATTCTCATTTTTTCGTGCCTCTGACTACCCCTAACCCCTTAAGATTGGATACCCGTGGATAATTTTTCGTGAATTTATTTTACATTGAGATAAATTGTTTTATTAATTATTTATAAATCGAAAAATTCCACGTGGTCATTTTATATATTGAACTATTGAAAATTAAAAGTATTATTTTATTGGAATTATTTATAAAAATATTTAATGGCGTGGATTAAGTCCCAGAAAAGTAGTTAGAATTTTATAAAGAAATATTCTTAAGAATTTATTCAAAATTTAAGAAATAAATTACGAGTTGAATTGAAATAAATTTATGCGTCGATATTGTTCCTAAAGATTTATTTAATGTTGAGTATTAAACTCGTGGATAATTTGGAATAAATTCAAGCATCGGTTTTTAGTGTAGATTTTTTTGAGAATTAAATTATTAGTTGTGAAAATGGTTTACGATTTATTTGCGAGCTAATGACTGAAAATTTTAGTAAAAATTAATGTTGTAATTTTTGGAGTTTAATTTTATAAGTCAAAAATAAAAGTTAAGTAGAGCCAGTGTGTGTGTGTGTGTGTGTGAGCGGGTTATGTGTGTGAAGATCGTGCGGGATATGTGTGTGTGAGTGTGTACATTCTCTACTTGTTGATGTTTTGCCGAGTAGAGTAGTTCGTACAGTCTAAGAGCGTGAGGGTCCGGTGGACAGCGCGACTTAGTTAGAAACTGCGGTATAGACGTTCCATAAGAGGGTACTGTAGGATTAAGAATTTTTGTAACGATCTCTACTTGTTGATGTTTTGCCGAGTAGAGTAATTAACATACCTTAGAAGCCGTTGTATAGACGCCAAGTTGGGGTACAGCGGTAGTAAGCTAGAAACTGCAGTATAGACGCTCCATATGAGGGTACTGTAGGATTAAGAATTTTTGTTAGTTATAAGGAATTTACACATCGCCCTCGTATACGATAGCCTCTGTACGAGTGCTTTGCTGGCTACCTAGGTTAAGTTGAGGCGTCGGTTTTAGCCCGGAATCCTCGGTAGTATTAAGTTGTAGTGTTAAGTTAGTTTTAAGTGAGTCAGTGTACGTGCGAGTGAATAAGTTGTTATTCTATTTTGTTAATAAATTTTTGGTACCGTTGTTAATTAAAAATTTATTATTTATTTCAGATCACCTTCCTCCACTCTCTCTCCCTGTAGATAAGCTCAGCTCTGGTTCCGGTTCCGGGAACCGCGATTAAAAATCCCGGTGGCGCCCTTTTATTAATTAATTTAGATTCATTAGTTAGTTTTATTAATTCACTTAATTAATTTAAGGCGCCAATTGAGCAAAATATCACCCGTTACAAAACAAAAATTTAATTTTGAAATAATGAAAATTGTATTGGATAAGGAATTATTATCTTGATGATTGATTAATTGAATGAGTGTAAAATTTAAGCAAACTCAATTCAGCAAAGGAATACTCAGTATTTAAGTAGAATAGATAACGATCATGAATAAAAAAAGTTTGTTTCTTTTCGATTGAAGTTACAAAAGAGAATTTTTAATACTTAGATGTGATAACTTAACATCATTTAAGTAGAAATTCCCATATATCTTAAATGTACTCATGTACAAGAACCTCAATTGAACCTTCATTAATAAAGTGGAATGAGATAGATATGATAATTTAAATCTAAACAGTTGTCTAAAAATAAAATAACCCTCTTCGAAAAAGTTAAAGAAGTTAAAGAAGATAAAGAAATTGTATACATTTAAAGAAGACAAAAAAAGTTAATTAGGTCTATACAAGTCTTTTTTGCTTTATATAATTCTGCTTTTTGTAAACAATTCTTCAAATCAAGAATACCTCCAAGATCTGGCTTTTAATCGTAACTCAATAGATTTAATTTTTCAATGGTAAAGTTTCCAGTTAGTAACTGTAAAATTTATTGTATAAACAGTTATCATGTATTAAAAAAAAAAAAAAAGAACAACTCTCAGTTGTTTAATAAATTATTTGTAATTTTTAAAGTGTATACCTGTGATCGAATTCCTCAAAAAGTCTTTGGAAATTTGACATGGTGATAGACGTACTGAAGGCAAATTTCCGACTCGTTTACTAAGCGCTATAGTGAAAATCGCTTTTAAATAATCTCGGACTTCTTTCTTTCTCATGCATATTAATTTACCTAAGCACGCTAAGTAAAAAACTTTGACCAACCTACTCGATTGACTTAAAAATTTCGCATAGATATGGATGAAATGTGCCACATCTATTCTGATATAACAGTTTGGGACTGACTCCGAGAAACAAGCATCAGCATATTGTCCAATCGTTTTATAGGGAGTAAAAACTGTTATAGTTGCAATTAACTGTGCTTTATTTGAATCCATAACCACTTCTTTTGGTTGAGGAAATCCATATTTAAGCCAATCATTCCAGAAATTGATAATAACGTTCGTGTCCTGTCTTTCAGAAATCATCTGGCCAGTAGTAAATTGTTGTCCTGAAATATTGATGGCAATGAGGTCCAAAAACAAGCTGGAAGTGGTTGTCTTGTCTAGCTTAATAAACTTGGGAGAAATTCCACCAGTTGCATCAATAAATATACAACTATTTTCCTGAGCAGCACATTTTATGTAAACATCTCGCTGATGATGTGTCCAATAATGTACATAAAATGGAGAGAATGACAAATCATGAAATGTTCCAGGCCAAACGTGTTCTTTCATAATTGATAAAGATATTATTGGATCGCTATGGTGGTACTCAGATCGAATTAACTCAGCTTTTGCAGTGCGTAGAACAGATGCTTTTGATAAATGCGGAGGTTGTGGGTCATGTTGAAGCATATTTTTTTCAACTGTGAATTCGGATTGATATTGATCAGTTGTTAAAGTCTTCATTTTTTCAGCAGCTTTTTTTCTGTGCTTATTTCGTAGATAAGTTTTTTTGCACTTCCCACTTCCTGGTGTTGCTACACACGTAAACGTTTAATCCTTTAATTTCTTTATCAGTGTACTTATCTTTATGTTAAAATTACTAAAGAACATAAAATCAATGATTATTGATAAATTTATAATTTACATTTGATTAGATAGATAGATAGATAAAAAATTTATTTGGCTCTGGAACCTAAGCTCCCTCAAAGCCATCAATAATTAAATTACATTGGTTTACATAGGTTAAAAGATTACTTAACTAATTAAAGGTTTACAATTAGATTTAATTTCAAATGTTATAAAATCCAAATAGATTATTTAATACAAACAAATAACTTAATTTAAAGTCATAATAATTCTACAAGAAAAAATATTTAAATACGATCCAAAATAAAGATTGCAATTGTTAATTGTCATGTTCAAAAAAGTGATTGAAGCAAGCATTTTTAAATTCAACCAAATTATCTACAGCCACAGTCTCAGCTGTCAGTGCATTCCAGATACGTATGCCATGAATTAAGAATGAATTATCATACATGACACAATTAGCCTGCGGTATACGAAGATAGTCTTGTCGGACATCACCTCTACGCAGTGCTACAGGCAAAAAGTCTAGTTTTGAGCCGAATAGCTGCCGATAATTTAGTCGAATTCGAGTAACATGTTCATATTTTGGTACTTTATAGATAAATCTAACACATGAATTCAATTTACGCTGCATCTTTAATAATAATTTGTTTGATATATTCGTATACGCCGCACAACAATAATCAAAGAGAGGAATTATTAAAGTAGATACTAGCTTAATACGTAAACTTTCACTAAATATTTCATTGTTTATTTCTAGTTGTGCTAGAATACTCATAGCGCGATTGCACAAATTTGTTACTTGATTCTCCCATGAGAGAGTACTATCTATAGTCACCCCAAGGTATTTTACAGTGCTACTATAAGGAATAGCACACCCCTCCACAAAGATTGTGTCGGCTAGTCTGCACTCATCAATACTAATTTTTGCTCTACTTCCACAAATAATTGCTTTCGTCTTCGAAGGATTCATTTTTAGATGATTATTTCTGCACCAATCTGTGATTTTTATTATTTCACCGTTAAGCTTATTCACACAAACACTGTTTTGAGAAAGATGGCAAGAAAGGTATATCAGTAAGTCATCAGCATAGAATAAGTATTGGCAATCTAAACGTTTAGCTAAATCTGTGATGTATAGTGAGAATAATAACGGACCAAGCACACTTCCCTGAGGTACACCACTTACAATTTCTTCCCACGACGAGTTACCTTCGCTAGAGCGTACGGACTGCTTTCTGTTTGCTAAATAAGATCCAATCCAATCAACGGCTGAATTCGACATGTTCATAGATGACAATTTACATAATAATCTTTTGTGATTAACAGAATCAAAGGTCTTGCTAAAGTCAAACGAGATCGCAATTAAAACCTTTGACTCATTCACCGCTTGTCTTATATCGTCACAGAACTTTACAATGGCAGTCTGCGTACCCAAACCTTCACGAAATGCTGTCTGATATTCATCGAAGTAATTATTGTCATCGATATATTTAACAATTTGGTCATGAGCACATCGTTCCAAGGCTTTTGACAAGTTTGGCAACAGCGATATAGGCCTATAATCTTCACAGTTTACTGGATAAGCCTTTTTTGGAATAGGAATCACATGTGATAGCTTCCAATTCTCCGGAAAGACTCCTGTAGTTAATGACACGTTGAAGAGGTCTGTAATTGCTTGCTAAAAAAAAGGCAGCACATATTTATATGACTTGATAGAAAAGCCATCCGAGCCACATGAATTTGACGTCAATCTCATAATTGATTTTCTAACTGTTACTGTGTTCAATTCTGTGAAAGTTAATTAATCGCCATTATTATCAACCAACAATATGTCTGACGTGTCAACATCTGAATCGATGACATTACCCGACGCACGTGCAAAGAATTCATTTAATTCATTCAAGTCAACTTTTATAATAGTTTGTGATTTCTTCTGTTTAACAATGCCTAATCTTCTTAAATCATTCCAAAGTTTCCTCGAGTTTTTTGCATTAATTAATTTATTGTCAAAGTATTTTTTCTTTGCTGCAGTAATACATTTTTTAACCAATCGCCTGACGTTAGAGTACTCTTTATAAGCATAACCCGTCCTTCTGTAGATGCGATAAAGCTTATTTCTCCAACATTGGAGACTTCTAATATCATCAGTGAACCATGGAGCCGGTGGTCGACGCGGAACAACCAATTTTTCAGGCGCGATAGCATTTATAATACGTTCAAGGTGTGCATGTAAACAAGTGTTCATTTCATCAACTGAGCCCAGCTCCTTCAGAGTTTCATAATCAATATCTTCACACAATTCTCGCAGCTTATCATCATCAATAGCATTCCAATTTCTGAATGTAAAGCTGTTCAGCTGTTGTATTTCAACTTTGTAATTATAAGTCACAGAAATTAAGTCATGATCAGAAATAAATGGCTCTGAAGATTGTTCTGACGCCAACACCTTGGACAGATCATCCACAATGCAAACATCAATCCAAGAATTCGAGTTTTGTAAGTGATGAGTAGGAGCATACTCAACAATATGCAAGTCTAAACAATCACAAAACTTCCGCAGTTGATAACCATAAAAATTCTTTTTACTTAAGTCTTAATTTAAATCTCCAACAATAATAATATTATTAAATGGCACCATTATGTTTTCCATTTCCTCCTCTAAATCATCTAAATGTCCTATGTTAGGTGGTTTATAGACCACACCAACTAGTATCTTTTGCTTTGATGAACTCAATATTTCAACGAATAAGTATTCCGGATGTTTGTCTTCTGAGTTTGCTGAAGATGCAACATATTCAGCTTTAATATTATTTCGCACATAAAGAGCTACCCCACCTCCACTACGAAGATGGCAATCATGGCGATAAAGAGTGTGATGTGGGAGAGACACCATGTTATCAGGTATTAACCGATTCAACCACGTTTCCGAAACAGCAATTATGTCATAATTATGATCTCTAAAATATTCTTTGAAAATTTCAAAATGACACTCATTTCTGAGCGATTGAGCGTTTACATGACAAACTTTTAAATTACTTAATCGAGTTGAAGGACTCTGCGATGAGACGATGGACATTGAAGATGGTGAGGAGCAGTGATTTGTTATTGAATTAAATCCTGCAGTGGGCCTATCCCCACTGTAGGTCTCAACTTAACAGGTAGTTCATCATCTGCATACCTGACATTTACTGAAGTATTCGAAATCCAAATGTTTTTAGGATGAATTGTCGGGTACTTTTTACGGACCTCGAGCCGGAGCTTATACAGAGATGACGGATGCCTAAGATGAATATATATAGTAGCATCTGCATCGTGGACCTGAACGCCAGGCATCAAAGTACTAACTTTTACTTTGTTTTTTTTTTTTAATACCTTTAATGCATTCATCAACATGCTTCAAGCTATTGAACTTGACGCAAACACTGCGATGGCTCCTGTTACTCTTCCTACCCAAACGTTCCGCGCTGACAATCTCATTTTCAGTAACTGGTACTTTCAAAGCCTGCATTAATTGTACAACGACGTCGGGAAGCTTTTCTCCATCTAATTCAGGAAGACCAGTAATCGTTAACTCATCCGCAAGTGAACGTGATTTTATCTGCAGCATTCTAGCCTCCAAATCACCATCAGCAATATTTTTCGCAATAGCTCTAGCTTCTTTCAAAAGATTATTACCACCATCAGGTTGAGCTTCCTCAATTTAAGAAACCCTAGCCTCCAAATCCTTGACATTTTTCTGCAACATATCATAATTAGAAATCAGTTTGTCAACCTTGTCATTGACCGACTTCATAGTTTCATCAAACTTGTCCAACTTTTTTCCGAACTTAGCCACGTTCTTATCTACTCCATCTATTTTGTTTAACTTCTCAGAAATTTGCTTTAATATCGGTGACACATCAGTGACACAAGCCGGACAGCAATCCTTAACCTTAGCGGCCGCATGTGCCTTAGATGGTAAACAACATCGCACCTTCACACATGTGTTATGAAAATAGTGTTTACAATAAGCAGTTGTTTGGACAGCTGATGCGGCGTCACTGATGACCTTTAGGCACAATCCACACGACATAGACATTGTTACAAGAATTGTGAGATGGCAGCACAATATATAAACCAAACGCAAGATGGCAGCACACTGAAATTTTCTAATAGGTTAGCCAAAATAAAACTAACCTAAATCAGAAATTGCAACTGTTTTCTTTAAATACAAAATCCGTTCAGTAAGAAATACAAGCGATTATTATTTCAAAAAGAAGCCAGTTTTCGAAAATATAATTTAAATAAATTGTCTATATCAGTAAACCACAATATCATTTACAAATAACACACCAAATGCACCAATGCAAAAAAACAGATTAAATATAATTATGTACATAGCTTTACGTTTAATTATATGTATGTTCCTATATCAATTAGATCTGATAATATATAATTATATATAGCCTAGAATCATATATAGCCCTAGATGACTCAGGTCTAATTAGATCTACCCTGATAGCCACACTTTCTCTTCAAGATTTGGAATATCCGTGATTATAGTAAAATTAACGGAAAGTTTACGACAAGTCTTGCTGTTCCAGGTATTGTCGGTAATATGCTGTAAAATTGTACAGTAAGTATCAGAAAACTGGTGCCGTTTTTAGAGGGAAAGAAATCCGAAAAGTTTGCTCTACAATAAGTTGCTGTAAAGATACCGCTATATTTTTATGAAAAGTTATGGCTAATTTTGCTTTAAGTTTTTTCGGGTAAACCCATGACTGTAACTTATATGAAAATTGCTATTTTTACTTTTGATTTTAGATAAATATTTGTTAACAGTTAACGAATATTCATTAATCGCTAATAAATATTTATTAATAGTTAGTAAATTGTACTTAATAAATTACTTATTAATAACTGTTAACAAATATTTATTAACATTTAATAAATCGTATTAAATAAATAATTTATTAATTGTAAATAAATATTTATTAAATCCTATGATGTTAAAAACTCATTTATTAACAGTTAATAAAGCTTATTAAATATAAATAAATCCTTCTATCAATGTAATACTATACGGAAATTATATATAAGGTAAAAGACCCAGTTATTGACACTGGCCCAGTTGTTTGACACTTGAAATTTCATTCTAATTAAAAAAGTAAAATGTAAAACATAAAATGTAAAAGTAAAACACCAATTATCTTAAAATTTATAATTCAAAAATTATATTTATTAATTTATCAGAGTTAATTTGTTTTTTCCAATTAAAATAAAATTGCAAGTGTCAATAACTAGGTCAGTGCCAATAACTGGGTCTTTTACCTTAGTCATCTATAATTTTTTTTACTCCAGTAGGTATTTTTTAACTATAAAACATTCTTTCTTTTTATCTAAGAGTCTGTTACTCCAATCATTAATAATCTTTTAATCCATAGTATTTTACGGATGAAATAATAGGATCTGTATTAACTTATAAAAAAATTAAATTTTAGAAAAATTCATAGTTTTGTCAAGTTTAAAAATTGTTACCCAGGCCCTCCAGCAATACATAGTTCCATATGCTAAACAAATAATTTAATCAAAATTTAATTCTGATTCTACCGCTATTATTTTCTTAATTTTAAAGTAATTATAAATTTTAAAGCAACGGAACACCTTCAAAATTTTTTAGGATCATTTTTGCAATTTTATGTATGCATAGATAATTTTATAAATCTACATATATATATACATATATTAATAATTTATAAATTTAATAAATAGTATATTACACACCTAGGGAAGTAAAGTAAGAAATGTCTCAGATCACATGTAATTGTTGGCCGAGGCTTCGCCTCGGCCAACAATTACATGTGATCTGAGGCTTTCTTACTTTACTTCCCGTGGAGTGTATACTATTTTTTTGCTCGACGAAGGCAGAAAGCGGCACTTTCGTTTAGCGCAGCGGGCCGAAAGTTGACGCTTTCTGCCCGTCGAGCAAAAAAAATTTTGTTCATTACGAATCGATCATGTATACGATTTTTATTACTCGTAGTTATTACAAACTCTACTCTTTAAGTAAGTCTAGTAGGTAAATAGGTAATGAATCAGTCTTTCAAGCGTCAGGTCCGAGGTTCAGTTCCCGCGCTCACTGGATTTTTTTTGTATTTTTATGGAAATAATTATATATAAATAATTTTATATAATTATATCTAATTATTTATATCTAATTATATGTAACTATATAGGGCCATTTTTCATATAATTATGGAAAATTATATATTATCTTTCTTACCCGGGATACAGATAAGTTACCTATTGAGAGTACAAACGTTAAAATTTTTACAATCTGCCACATCTACAATTATTATCTGCAATTTTATGTCAAGTTTATACCAAGACTTGTGCTACAGTTTATACTGGAAATTTGATGACCAGTTTCGGCAACAGATTGTCGACAAGTTGAAGTACAATTTGATGTAAACTTTCGGTAAGTATTGGCTATCAGGGTAATTATATATAGATTTATATATATATATATATATATATATATATATATATATATATAAGCAACTTTTTTTTTCCACTGCGGTAAACTTGAAAACTACTGGACCGATCGGCATGAGACCGTGACCATTCGACGTGGAATTAATTGTAGAAGGTTTTAGGCTATTAATTTTTTAAATTCCATCAACCCTTTACCATTTTTTTCAAATTTATGTGGATAGTCATTTGTTTCTGCTAATAAAACAAATGAAAATCACTTCTTTATATTTGAGCTCACATATACCGGCAAAATGTCTAACGTCACTTGAACGTTTTTAAATGCGTTTCCACACACCTTCCCACGCATCCACTCACGCACTCCCACGCATCCACCCACACACTTCCATGCATCCACCCACGCATCTACAACATTGTGATATGAATTATTGTCTATGGCAACGGTTTTGTCAATCTATTTTTATAAGTCTAACTAAGTATTAACCTTCTTAAAGTTGCAAAAAATTCATAATCTATTTGTATATATCTACATATAAGAGACTTTCTATAGATATAGTCACTTATCATGAAATCTCGGGAATCTTTTGCCATTTAGAAATCAGCTGAGAACGGATTTTAAGAAATTCCTCCCCGAAAGAGGTTTGCGGGGGCGTTAACAATAAAAAATTCCCGTTTTTAAACTATAGCTCCTATAGACTCCAAATTTGGTAGGAATCTTCTGTAAGAGATGTAGAAATAGTCTATGAACAAATTTTACAATAAATCACCCCACAGGAGGTTGTGGGGGGGGGGGTATTAACAATGAAAATTTTTAATTTTCAAGCTATAGCTCCTACAGATTCCAAATTTTGTAGGAATTTTGTATAAGGGATGTAAAAATAATTTATAAACGAATTTTACGATATCCTATTCCGAGGAGGATTGCGGGGGCGTTAACAATGAAGGATTCCCGTTTTTAAACTATAGCTCCTATAGACTCCAAAATGGGTAGGAATTTTCCGTAAGAGATTTAAAAATAATATACGAACGAATTTTACGATAGCTTACCTCACAGGGCTTTGCGGGGGTGAATGTTAACAATTAAAATTTTTAATTTCCGAGCTATAAGCTCTTATAGATTCCAAATTTAAGAGGAGTCTTCACTACGTGATATAGAAATGATCTAAGAGCGGATTTTACAAACAATCACCTCCAATAAGGATCGCGGGGGTGGGTATTAACGATAAAAAACTTTAAGCGCTTGGATACGGAATTAGCGGGTAGTTGCAGTGATGGCCTTTAGGGTCAATAGTTTTTCAGATTTTTTTCTTCGTGTCAATTATTATTAATTTTTGTAAGAAAGCCACGGAAATGTTATAATGACTGCACATTGAAAGTAGTAATTAATATTAGTTGGAAAAATCACATTGATAAAAAGTACAGTCTAATTCAATGGAATTTGGAATCAGTGTAATTCAAAACAATGTCGATGCTTAGAATTCTATCCGCGGGGCATATTTATGTTCATACAAAAGTAAAAAAAAAAAGGAGAATATTAAAAATAAGAATAAAAAAAAAATTAAAATGAAACATAAAATTTTATTTATTTCCTTTCACAATTCGCCCAGCGAAGCAGGTGGGCAGGAACAGCTAGTAATCATATATAGCCCTAGGTAACTCAGGTCTTATCAGATCTAATTATATATAGATTTATATATTATCATATATAGCCCTAGGTAACTCAGGTCTTATCAGATCTAGTTATATATAGATTTATATATAATCATATATAGACCTACATAACTTTGTCGGATCTAATCATATATAGAGTTACATAAAACATACTTATAATATATGAGTTTATATATGATTATATATTTTTATATAAGAATTTAGTGATAATCATATATATTCGATATATAATCATATATAAATATATATGATTAGGCGAATTCATTTTTTACCGGGATGAGTGATACTAAGAATAAATTGATATTTTTTACATTATACCTCCTATAGTTACATTCCTAAACAAGAAGTGCAAAAGGAAAGATATTCGGGTAGACACCATATTCAAGTTATCTAACGACCAGGAATTCTTTATCTACGATCGTTTTGCTGATCAAAAAACAAATAGATTAAGTTTTTGTTGCGGAAATGAAGTAGATCAAGATGAATAAACTTTTCAAACGTTTGCAGTAGAACGTGGAAATTTGGCTTAACTTTCGTTGCAGTCTGTAAGTATTTCAACTACACGGAAAAAAAATCATATAAAAAATTACAATAGTAACATCGTAATCCAGGACTAGTCTTTGAATATCTTAACTTCTATGATTTCATATTTTGAAAGTTACTACTTACTCATGAATTTTTAAGATGTTAACATCGTAATTATCACAAATAATGTGAGTAATAAATAATATGAAAATTCTTACGATGTTGCCGTTTACAGAATACAATTTGAATTATTGAAAATTACAATGTTATATAGTAAATTCTTTTTCCGTAAGAGCAAGTGAATAAGGACGCATACTATTTGTTTTAATAAAAGAGAGAAAAAGTCCAGTAATTTGCGACGCCACCACCAAAAGATGACCAACTACTGTATGGAAGGTCTTATTGTGTGATTAAACAGAACTTCTGGATATTTCCTCAGATAGAGTAAGAGGATAATCCTTGAGCTAGTAACGGAAGAAAACCGGGTTTGATTCCTCGGTGATTCGGAATTATTTTTTCGGTGACTGAAACTTCTTTTGAATTTGATTGATAGAAAAAATATTATTATAGTAACATCGTAATTTTTCTTGTAGTGTATAAGAATGTGCGAAAGGTTAAACAGTACAATTCTATGAAAAAAATTTACGATGTTGCATCATATAAATTATGATGTTTCAGTTCTGGTCCTGCACTACAATGTCCTATACTAAAAATTACCATGTTCTCATCGTGATTTTTCGTATAATTTTCTTTCCGTGTACACTTACCAGACTTTTAAGCGATTCATTAAATATGACATTGAATACTCGATTAAGATCAAAAGATTTATAGAATTACCATCAGCAAATTAAGCAAAAAATAACTAGTTAGTATGAATAAAAAATTTGGAAAATTAAATTATTAACGTTTCATTACTCACACAGGTAGAACTAAAGAAGTACTTAATTATTGCAATATAAATAATAAGCTGTTCCATGACAATTGACTTGTTTGTGGTGTACAAAGTTGCCAATGTCTTAGGTTAGCATTGTTGGGATTAAGAAAATGTTTAAACAATTTAATTGTTAGTATTTCCCTGCTTATACAGGTAGCACTGAATGAGCACTTAATTATTGTGATATCAATAATGAGCTGTTCCATGTTAATTGACTTGTTTGTGGTGTTCAAAGCTGTCAATGTGTCAGGTTAGCATTGTTGGTATTAAGAAAATGTTCAAACAATTGAATTGTTAGTATTTCCCCGCTCATACAGGTAGCACTGAATGAGCACTTAATTATTGTGATATCAATAATGAGCTGTTCCATGTTAATTGACTTGTTTGTGGTGTTCAAAGCTGTCAATGCGTCAGGTTAGCATTGTTGGTACTAAGAAAATGTTCAAACAATTGAATTGTTGATATTTCCCCGCTCATACAGGTAGCACTGAATGAACACTTGATTATTTTGATATAAATAATAAGCTTTTCAATGTTAATTGACTTGTTTATGGTGTTCAAAGCTGTCATTGTGTCAGGTTAGCATTGTTACGATTGAGAAAATGTTTAAACAATCGAATTGTTAATATTTCTCTGTTCATACCTATAGCACTAAATGAGCACTTATTTGTTGTGAAATAAAAAATGAGCTGTTCCATGTCAGTTGACTTTTTTATGGTGTTTTAAGTTGTCAATGTGTCAGGTTAGCATTGTTGGGATTATAAAAATATTCAAACAATTCAATTGTTGAAATTTCTTAATTTATTCTAGTAGCACTAAATGAGCACTTAATTATTGTAATTTAAATAATAAGCGGTTTCATGTCAATTGACTTGTTTGTGGTGTTCAAAGCTGTCAATGTGTCAGGTTAGCATTGTTGGGATTAAAAAATAATTTAAACAATTCCATTATTACTGTTTTATCGTTCCTATGTGTAGCACTTAATGAGCACTTAATTCTCCTTTTGTTTTTAAATCTTGCTAACCGTGATATTTTATCTTATTTGATATTTTCATGTTCAGTTATTGTTTTTTCAGCATTGCTATTTACTAAAATAAAATAATATTTGTTCTAGATATCTCATCTACAGGCAATATCATTTCATTGTCGATCGTGAACGCACTTTTTGAGCACTAATTGCTAATATCATTGTTGAGAATATTAGCATAGATCTACTATTATAATTGACCGTTACAATGATAGCTTTATCAAAAGCTACCATTTGATAGATTTTCCTTTTATTCTAAACAGCATTAAATTCGCGATTTTAGCGCCAAAATTGCACTAAATGAGCACTAAATTTTGAGCAAAAAATTTTCAAATTCAGCCGATTTGACACTGTCTGCTTTTTGGACGTGGTAATCATTGGGTTGGCCAAGGCTGATTACCCAGTCTTGGCCCAAACATTGGCCAATATCGGTGCGCCAAGCTTGGTTGCCCAGTACTTGGCAGAGTAAGGCCCCGTCATTCAACTCTGGCGGTTCCTACATGGGTATTGGAAAAGATATATTTACGAATTCCCTCCAAATATTAATTTTTTTGATGACCCATTTGTCGTGAATGTCATTAATATTGCTGACAAATGTCGTAAACAAGACACTATGTTACTCTGTTTGTCAACAATTTCTCCTCTGACAGAAGCAAACCAGATCACAACTTCAAATGCCTTGTCTAGCCCTATTTCTAAATCAGATCCAAAAGAAAGTAAGTTTTATTGATAATTATTATTCAAAATATTTTACAAAATCTTAAAATGATATGAAATCTTCTTCCGCGTTGTCGTAACTCATTATTGTGATTTAAATTTGTAACGGGTTTTTTATTCCTGTTCATTGATCCCTAATTAATTTAATAAAATATAACAATGCTAGCAAAAATGATTCTAAATTAACAAGGGCGCCACCAGGATTTTGTATCTCGGTTCCTGGAACCGGAAACTAGAGCTGAGCTTATAATCTACAGGGAGAGAGAGTGGAGGAAGGTGATCTGAAAGAAATAAATTTTTATTTAACAAAAATGACCGGTATTTATTTAACAACAAAATAGAATAACAACTCGTGCCCTTGCACGTACATCACTCACTTACAACTAACTTAACACTACCGCTTGTTCTACCGCTGCACTACCTAACGGATTCTAAAGTGTATTAATTACTCTACTCGGCAAAACATCAACAAGTAGAGAATGTACACACTCACACACACATATCCCGCACGATCTTCACACACATAACCCACGCGTCTTCACACACACCCTGACTCTAATTTACTTTTTACTTCTGACTTATAAAATTAAATTCCAAAAATTACAACATTAATTTTTTATTAAAATTTTCAGTCATTAGCTCGCAATTAAATCGTAACCCATTTTGACAACTAATAATTTAATTCTCAAAAAAATCTTCACTAAAAACCGACGCTTGAATTTATTCCAAATTATCCACGACTTTAATACTCAACATTAAATAAAATTTTAGGAACAACATTGACGCAAAATTTTACTCCAATTTCAACTCGTAATTTTATTTCTTAAATTTTGAATAAATTCTTTGTAAAATTCTAACTAATTTTCTGGGACTTAATCCACGCCGTTAAATATTTTTATAAATAATTCCAATAAAATAATACTTTTAATTTTCAATAGTTCAATATATAAATGACCACGTGGAATTTTTCGATTTATAAATAATTAATAAAACAATTTGTCTCAATAAAATAAATTCACGAAAAATTATCCACGGGTAATTCGATCTCAATTGCGTCGAAGTTCAGTAGCCAATTCTCAATAAATTATATTAAATAAATAATACTTTCTTGTAACAAATAATATTAATAAACGATAATTCAATTGTTATAATTTATAATAATAGTCCAGTTGTTAATATTGTAAATTGTTGCGTAGTGAAATTCACAAAGGAATTTGCGCGCTCAAAATGGACGCCGTTGTTCGTAGCTGTGTAGCACGTTTTGGACCTCGGGTACCGAATACTGTGTCATGTCGATTGAAACCTTCTCGATGTTCAGAATTTAATTAATAAAATAAATTTATTTAAACCAATCTAAGATGTTAACAATTATCAATTGGCCAAATTAACAAATCAATCACTCACGACTTCCAAACCCAAGAGGTCTAGAACATTCTTCGGGTATAAGATCCCCAGGAAGAATGCTCAAACTGCTAACGAACCAAATCAATTAAAATAATTAATTGTTATTGAGCAAATTATTATAAACAATTGAATTACCAAAAAATTTGATTTAATGAGAAGTAGTAAAATTGATGAGCCGGGTATATGACCCCCTTGGCTCATCAAAGGAATCAAAGTCTCAATACCTGTGTAATTTTTGTGCTTTGGAAACTCAGGCTTCCTTCTTTGGACTGTTTTGGCTAGCGATGTTACTGCGTTGGTCATTGCACTACTTCTGACTTGTTGCCTCTACTCAACTGACCAAGAAACCCAAAATTTCCCCCACTTAATACTAGTCGGGTCCCGAAGACCGAGACGCGCCAGTGCTGCGTCGACTAATTAACGCACGAGTGCGGATTTACCGTCACAGGGTAATTTACCCTGTTACAAATTGTAGTTGCAATAGAAATGGGGGTTTCTTACGTGCTCGATAAACAAAATGATAGCTGTTCGAAAACTCAAAGTAAAGCTATCTTTCATAGAAAAATGACAGCATATTAATCTTAAGGGGGCATTCTAGTCTAGAACCATGAATTTCAGGTAATTTTTTGAAGTGCCGTAAAAAAAAGGCAATCAATATTTTTACCATCCATTTTTTTATAAGTTATTTATTAACATTACAAGAATACAGAAAAAAATAAAAAAAGTTTAAAATTCAAAAAATTAGCAACTGATGAAGTGGGAGGGCCTCAAAAAATTGGCATGTGACCATACCCACGATTCCAACCCTCCTAGCAATCGAATATAAAAAAATAAAAAATATTATTTATTTAGAGTAATGTTGCTATGGCATGAACTAGGGAAAAGTTGAAAAAAAATTTTTTCACAAAATGGTGACTGCCTGAAAAAAAAAATTAGGAAAACGGTTGGCCCTGAAGGCCATCCCTGCAACTTCCCGCTAATTCCATACTTAGGCGCTTAAAATTGCACCAATGACGTTTTTGAGCTCTTCGAGCTCAAAAATACAATTTATGGGTTATTTTGAGCTCTCCAAGCTCAAAGAGATTGTTTTCCTATGCTTTTGAGCTTTTTAGCTCAAAAGTCTGATAGGGATTTGATGACACTATTTTTTGAATTTTTAAACCGCAATAACTTTTGAATGAATAAGCCGATTTTCACGCGGCTGGCAGCATTCGACGCAGTTTTTCAAGCCTCACAAAGAATCTTAAATTTTGAATTGATCGCGCTACAAATTTTGGAGTTATTCCGAAAAAACACTTTTTTCGGTTTTCTTTCGTTCACGATATTTCTCGAACGAATCAACCGATTTTGACCGAACTGGTGGCGATCGACGTGGTTTTTTAAGGTTAAGAGCTGATTAGTTTTTGGAATTGAACCATCAAGCCGTTTAAAAGTTATTCCAAAAAAACCACATTCGAAAAATTTATTTTTTTCAGTTTTTTGAAGATTTCTCTAAATCTATTTATCTGAATCGGTCCAAATAGTTTTCAAAATCTAAGTTTGGTCAAGCCCTTTTGAATGGCACCAACCGCGATGAAAAAGTTCAAAAGTTATAAGCGGTTCACATACTTTCACACACACACACACACACACACACACACACACACACACACACACACACACACACACACACACACACACACATACATACAGACACCGCGACAACCTCGCGGGGATAGTCAGGGAAGCTTCCTGTGACCTTCAAACGTCGAGATCTGATAAAAACTCGGTTTTTGCAAAACGGGGTGAAAACAATAACTTCCCGATTTTTGAAAATCTTCGATTTTCGTAGCGGGAAGTTAAAAATTAGGAAGACGGTTGACCCTGAAAGGCCATCCCTGCAACTTCCCGCTAATTCCATACCTGGATGCTTAAAATTGCACTTATGCCATTTTTAAGCTAGCTAAGAGATAGCTTTTCTATGCTTTTGAGCTTTTCGAGACCAAAAGTCTGATAAAAGTTTGATAAAACACTATTTTTTGAATTTTCAAATCGCAATAACTTTTGAATGAATAAACTGATTTTCAAGTGGTTGGCGGCATTCGACGCAGTTTCTTAGGCCTCATAAAGGTGAAACTTGTTGCATATGCCGATGATGTAGCAGTAGTGATTGTCGCGAAATACTTGGAAGATATTAATCTGGCTTTCGATATCACATTTAGCCGGATTAACCTATGGATAGAGATGATGAAGTTGGAGTTAGCCAAGCACAAAACTGAAGCTGTGCTCATCACCAGCAGAAAGATCGTAGAAAACATCAAGCTAAATGTCGGCGAGCAGGAGATCGCATCGCAACCATTTATCCGATACCTGGGGGTGACGCTGGATGCCCGACTGAACTTTAAGCAACAGGTCGAACACGTAAGTACTAAAGCATCAGCGGTGGTAACTAGTCTATCAAGACTGATGCCGAATGTTGGAGGCCCGAAGCAGAGCAGGAGACTATTGCTGTCGTCAGTAGTCACATCAGTGCTCACATATGGAATATCCGTTTGGGCAGACGCGCTGGAGACCCAAGAATCATGGAGAAAAGCCGAACCCGTCTACTGATTAAGTGCACTGAGAGTTGCAAGCGCCTTCCGCACAATATCCGAGGAGGCAGTGTGCGTCATTTCTGGAAATCTGCCTCTTAGAGTCCTAGCTGAGGAAAGACGGAACCTATACCACCGAAAGAGGTCATCTACACTGAGCGCTAAAGAACTGAGAACTGAAGAGTGACAACATAGTATAGCAAGATGGCAACAACTATGGGATGCTGCGGAGAAGGGAAGATGGACTCATCGACTTATACCAAGGATTGACGTTTGGCTTAACCGGAATCACGGCGAGGCCAACGACTATCTGACCTAGATGTTGTCAGGACACGGCTGTTTCCGGGAGTACCTTCATCGCTTTAAGCACGATAATTCCCCAGAGTGTCCGTCTTGCCCAAGAGTTGCTGAAAATGCGGAGCACGTTTTCTTTGAGTGTCCTCGTTTTAACCCACAGCGTGATGAGTTAGAGAAGATCCTGAACAAGAAAATCACACCAGAGTCAATAGTAGAAGAAATGCTGTCATCCAAAGCTGCCTGGAACGCCACAAGCACGTTTACCACCGAAGTGCTTACAGAGCTGCGTTCCATTGAAAGAAAAAGGGCAAATGACAGAAACTAGAAGGAAGGAAAAATAACACCTTAGCCACCAGAAGGAATAGCAGTAGCTAGATCCTCCCCTCACGAAGTAATGCCTGACGGCGGTTTCCATGAGGGATTTGAGGAAAGAAGAAAAGGGGTTTAGGGTTTAGTGGGTGGGGGCGTTAGCGTCGAGTTTTAGTATGGCGCTGCGTCGAGTCGCCACATATCCAGGCCGAACAGCTATGCCTGGAATCCGTAAAAGGGATTCACCCCCCCTAAGTTAAAAAAAAAAAACACACACACACACATACATACATACATACAGACATAGTGACATCTTCGCAGAGATAGTCAGGGAAGCTTCCTGTGCCCTTCAAACGTCGAGATCTGATGAAAACTCGATTTTTTCAAAACGGGGTAAAACCAATAACTTCCCGATTTTTGAAAATCTTCGATTTTCTTGGCGGGAAGTTAAAAAGTATTTTTTGTACTACTTTTTTTGACTTTTTCGATTTTTTGAAAAATAGTCAAAATTAAAATTTGGGGATGACTGTAGTTCATGCCATATCGACATTACTCTAGATTAATAATCTTTTTCAATTTTTTTATTTCCGATTGCTAGGAGGGCTGGAATTGTGGGCATGGTCACGTGTCAATTTTTTGAGACCCCTCCCCCCACTTCATCAGCTGCTAATTTTTTGAATTTTCAACTTTTTCTGTATTCTTGCAATGTTAATAAATAACTTATAAAAAATGGATATTAAAAATATTGATTGCCTTTTTTTTACGGCACTTCGAAAAATTACCTGAAATTCATGCTTCTAGACTAGAATACCCCCTTAATTATTTTCTAGTCTCACTTTAATTTCTTTTTTATGATTACTTAAAAATTTGTACATATTTAAAAAATTAATTTTTCTTTGGGTTTCTGAAAATAGTGAATTATGACGTTGACAAATCAAATTCATAATCAATTGACTTTTTTCTTTCTTCAAATAGGTTCCAAAACATTACTTTAAGGAAAAGGAAGATAATGTAAATAAAATCTTTTAATCCAAATGAAAATCGAATATCTTATAGTTTATAAACTCAATATAATTAACGGTAAGTAATTGTTGATTCCAGGTTGAAGTAGCTCTAAATGCTAAGTTATTTATGAAGAAAGAAACAAAAATCGGAATTGCATCACTTGCTGAAAATAATTGGCATGTATCAGTAGAAGAAACACTAGAAGAAATACTCGGTGAAGATTTAATTTACTTTTCAGGCAAAGGGAAAGAACAAGACTCACGTTCAGGAATTGGTCATGAACTCGGTGCACCTAGTTTTTAAAGGGTTATTCCGTAGAGTATTATCATTTTCTTGTTGTTCTAGTTAAGTATTTTATATCAGAAGATCTATTTTAACCTCATCTTTATTTACATACTATTGAAGATTTTTAATTTTTTCCAGACTCAATTTTTAGAAATGCATACTTTACAAATGTTTTAACGAGCGTAAATATTTAAAGGAAGACCCGGAAAAAAATGAGGAAAATAATTTGAGTAAGTCTAAATACCAATGGCTGTAAACATGAATACGGGCAGGCAAGACGAAGAGGGCGGGTAAAACAAATAATCGTTCCAAAATCGCTGGTCGGTCGATAAAAAAATTTTAGACTGCAATCTATCAATCTATTATGTAACTAGACCTATCGTTTTTTATTGCAGTCTGAAATTTTTCTATCGACCGACCAGCGATTTTGGAACGATTATTCGTTTTACCCACCCTCTCCGTCTTGCCCACCTGTACCCTACTTGATCAATGTAATTGTATTGACAAGTCAAAGTTTAATTGAATTTTTTATTTTACAGATAAACCGAAAATGAAAAAATCAGTTAGTCTGAGCACAGAAACGAATAAAAACCTACCCAATCAACTACAATAATGACCAACTCATAGTCCACTGACTTTATTCTTACCCGCTGTAGATACTAACTTGCTAGTGGAATTTTATTGTTCTATTTTATGTAAAAAAATCCGTAGATTACGAAAATAATAATAAAAAAGTTCAAGTCCTCCGCGTTTTTTAAATGAATAATATGTAATGAATAATAATAAAATTACACTAGGGTCGCTGAGACACCGTGTATTTTCATCAGATAACTTATATATATTACTGTAAAGCCCTATTACTATTGGTATTGTATGATAGGCCGAAAAATTCTGAATTTTTAGTAACTATGAATGTTCCTTGATAGCCACCTTACCTATAACTTACTGTCAATCTACGTCCGCAATTCGAAGCAAACTTGACGGAAAGAGTTGGCAAAGCGAGCGATTTCCTATTAATTACCTATAACTTACTCTGCAAATAGACGTCAAAACTTGCTGTACAAGTAAGGTGAAAGGAAATTTAACTACAAATTTGATTGTTAACTTGTATTCAAGTTGCGGCCGTAGATTTCCGTCAATTTGCTTACAACTGTTGTTGAGTGAAGAATTACCGCCAAATTGATGTATAAATTAACCGTAACTGCTGGGAGTCAACACTGAGAAAGCACTGGCTGTCAGGGTTGTAAACATTAATTTGTTGATTGATAATTAAAAGTAAATGCTAATTAATCAATAAATTTAAAGTTTCAAAATAACACTTGTAAAATTTAAATTTTATATCAGTGAATTTTTTTATTTTTAATTGGTATTTTTATTCTCTTTTTCCAATTATTAATTTTAAATTTCACTGAACTGTAAAAGATTTTGCCAATTATTAAATACTAAGATAATTTTTAATAAGAAGACAATAAAACTGTAAGTAGATTTTTTTTTCAATTTTCTATTATTTTAAAAATACTATAATACTTGTATGTAATCTTTTCTTATCATTAATTCATTAAATTTCTATGTCAATGAATATTGACATTTCAAATTGCAGTGGATGAAAACCACTGTGTCCGGGCTCGCGCACGCCACCAACCTCAGTTACTGTTGCTTTGTTACCGACCGCATGATGGAATGTAAACAATTAATTTTTTTTTTTTTTTCATTAATTCTTTTTGCGAACATAATAACCTGCAAAGGGTTCATTTTTGTAGTTCCTAATTCAGAATTTTCCGCTCTTTAATACAATACCAATATTAATAGGGCTTTACAGTAATATAAATAAGTTATCTGATGAAAATACACGGTGTCTCAGTGACCCTAGTGTAATTTTATTATTTATTTAAAAAACGCGGGGGAGTTGAGCTTTTTTATTATTAACTTCCTGCTAAGAAAATCGAAGATTTTCAAAAAATCGGGAAGTTATTGGTTTTACCCCGTTTTGCAAAAATGAAGGTTTCAACAGATCTCGACGTTTTAAAGCCCTAAGAAGCTTTCCTGACTATTTTCACGATAATGTCTGTACGTCTGTGTGTGTGTGTTTATTTTTCTTTTCTTAGGGGGGTGGGGAATCCTTTTTACGGATTCCAGGCATAGCTGTTTGGCCTGGATATGTGGCGACTCGACGCAGCATCATACTAAAACTCGACGCTGACGCCCCTACCCACTAAACTCTAAACCCCTTTCTCATCTATCCTCTGATCCCCCATGGTACCGCAGTAAGGCATTTCTTCGCGGGGGGAGGAATTAGCTACCGCTCTTCCTTCTGGTGGCTAAGATGTTATTTCTTCCTTCTAGATTCTGTCTTTCGCTCTTTTCCTCTCAATGGATCAGAACTCTGTAAGCACTTTTGTAGCAAAAGTGCTTGTGGCGTTCCAGGCAGCTTCTGACGACAACACTGCTTCTACTATTGACTCTGGTTGGGTTCTCTTTTTCAGAATCTTCTCTAACTCATCGTGCTGTTGGTTGAAACGTGAACACACAAAGAAAACATGCTCCGCATCTTCATTGACCCCTGGACAGGACAGGCACTCTGGGGTATCATCGTGCTTAAAGCGGTGAAGATACTTCCGGTATCATCCGTGTCCTGATAACATCTGCGTTAAATAATAGTTGATCTCACCGTGACTCCGGTTGAACCACACATCAATCCAAGGTATGAGACGGTACGTCCACCGACCTTTCTCTACAGCATTCCACTCCGGTTGCCATCTTGCGATGCTGTGTTGCCGTTCTTCCATTCTAAGTTCTTCAGGGCTCAGTGTGGTTGACCTTTTTCGTTGATATAGGTTCCGTCTTTCCTCAGCTAGGACTCTGAGAGGCAGAGTACCAGAAATAACACACACTGCTTCCTCTGATATTGTGCGGAAGGTGCTAGCTACTCGTAGGGCACTCAGTCGATATACAGGTCCAGCCTTTCTCCATGATTCTTGCGTCTTTAGTGCGTCGACCCAAATGGATATTCCGTAAGTGAGCACCGATGTGACTACTGATGACAATAATAGCCTCCTGCTCTGCTTTGGGCCTCCGACGTTCGGCATCAGTCGTGCGAGACTAGCCCTCATTACTGACGCTTTGGCACTGACATGTTCCACTTGCTGCTTGAAGTTGAGTCGGGCATCAAGCATCACTCCCAAATATCGGATATAAGGTTGTGATGTGATTTCTTGTTTGCCGACTTTCAGCTTAATGGTCTCTACCACCTTTCTGCTGGTAATAAGCACTGCCTCAGTCTTGTGTTGCGCCAGTTGCAGATTCACTGCGTCCATCCACCGGTTAACGTTCTCAAAAGTAAGATCGAACATATGGTTTATCTCATCAAGGTGTTTGGCAACGATCACTACGGCTACGTCATCTGCATATGCTATGAATTTGACGTTTCTTGGCAGAGTTAGTCTCAATAAACCGTCATACATAATGTTCCACCGGAGCGGGCCTAGAACTGAACCTTGTGGTACCCCTCCAGTAATATCATACTCCTTCGGACCGTTCTTCGTGTCATACTTCAAGACCCTGTTTTCAAAGTAGCTTGCTACGATCTTAAGTAAGTATTCTGGTACATTCTTCTCTTGGAGGGCCTGCATGATGTATTCCCAATTGGCGGAGTTGAAGGCGTTTCTGATGTCTAGAGTCGCCACCAGGTAATACTTTTTCGTTCCACCCTTCAATCTGGTTCCTGCGATTGCTTCCTTGGCCGTATCAACAACCAGTTTGATTGCGTCCAGGGTTGATCGTCCTTTCCGAAATCCATACTGATTGTCTGCCAGGAGTGGGTCGACTACTGCTTCAATTCTCTGGTGAATTATGCGTTCAAATATTTTACCCGCTGTATCTAGCATGCAAAGTGGGCGGTAAGATTGCGGTTCATCCGGTGGCTTTTTCCCTTTAGGAAGCAGCACTAACCGTTGCTGTTTCCACTTTCGAGGAAAAATCCCTTCTTTGAGGCAGGTGATGTAAACATCCAGGAATAATTCCAGTGCTGCCTTTATAGCTGTTTTTAAGGCAATAAGCTCGCGTTGCTGCGGAAACAGCGCGGTAACGATTCTCTGCAGAAGTTGTGGGCATGTGGATGCCGGCATTTGTTTGACTTTTAGGAGAGTCATGACCACCTTGTACGGTCTAGCCCACAGGTCTTCGTCCATCTCGTTGATGAGCTCTTTCCAGCATTGCCTCTTACTATCCTTGATGGCTTTGTTCAATGATCGACGGGCTTTTTTGTACTCTGCGACCAGAATTAGGTCGTCGATAGCCACGCTGGGATATTCTTCTTTTCTTTAGACACTCTTTCCGAAGAACGCTGATGTGGTCGTTCCACCAGTGTACTGCCGGGCGTTGGCTTATGCTGCGTTTCCGGACCATACTTGCGTCACAGGCCTGGACAACTCTTTTCATCAGGTCCTTGGTCATTTCTTCTGCGGATCCAGTAGTAATCGGTTCACTATTCAGGGCTATTACCAATGTGCTTGTGTCAAAAGACTTCACTTTCCATCTAATGGTATTGAGTGACTTGATTGGTCTTCTTGTATTCCGGTCATGTGATATTTCCCAGAGAATTGCTTTGTGGTCGCTGGCTGTGTAGATATCCATCACCTTACAGTCGTATTTCCCACTGATGAGGCTGCTGCTGACGAAAGTGAGATCTACAATAGAGCTTGCTTCTCCTTTAGTGTAGGTTGGCGTATCACCACTGTTGAGCTGGACTACATCTAGTGTAGTAAAAGCTTCTAGTAGTGCTTTTCCTCGCGCATTGCTCTGCTTGCTGCCCTAGTCTACTGCCCAGGAGTTGAAGTCACCGGCAATCACGACTGGATAATACTGCTTGGCGTCCTCGGTCAGTTTGTCCAAGAATTCAGTGAATTCAACAATGGATAGGCTAGGTGGTGCATAACAGCTGTAGAAACGGATGCCGTTAACTGTTGCTGCTACAAAGCCGCGATTATCATTGTTAACTACACTCTGGAAGGGATGCTTACCACAGGACCAGATGACAGCCTTGGCGGTGCTGTCAGATTCTCAAGGCTGGGTATTCAGGTGTCTGTATGGCTCTGCTATCATTACTAAGTCTAACTCTAGTTCTCTTGCTGTTTGCATAAGCAGATCATGTGCAGCTTCGCAATGGTTTAGGTTTAGCTGCAATATCTTCATGTCTGTTTGTTTGTTATCTTCTGGAGTGCCTCTTTAAATACTGGGCACCTGGATGCGCCGGCATGATGGGCCGCGTTCTCCGCACTTTGGTCCGCGTACAATACACATTTCGCTGGGTTTTTGCATTCAGCAATCGTGTGTCCCTCTTGTCCGCATCTAATACATAGCTTAGACCAATCCACATTGCTCTTGCACTGGGATCCATGGTGTCCAAAGTGCCAGCACTTGAAACATTGGATTGGTCTCCTCGTAGCTTTGATTCGGCAGTTGGCCCAGCCGATCCGGACTTTACCGCTTCCTGCCAATATCTTCCACGCTGCAGCTGCTGCTAGTGTCACAACAGCTGTCTGAGTACCTCTGCAGGCCTTACGAATCTTAATTGTCCCTAGTGGTATCTTGCAGGTTTCTCCGATTACCGTTCGCAAGGCCGCCTGAATATCCTCCTTGGTTGTGGTATCGTCAAGATCTCGGATTTCAACGTCTTCCTGTGGTCCTTTGCAGATTACCTTCGCGTCTTCTTGAAGGATGCCCGCGATGGTCTTCTGTAAGGCTTGGCCTCGGTCAGTGCTCTTCCTCGAAAGCGTAATCAGCAAGCTCCCGGCCCTAGTTCTTTGGATCTTATCCACTGTAGTACGGACCTGTTCGTCGGGGACGTCCTGCTTTATTCGCTTCAGGATCTCAGCATACTTTGCCGTCTCTGCTGGGCGGATGATCAGTGCGTCCGGCCTGATCCGTTTGCGCGGTTTTATCCGCTTAGGCTCTGGCCTGGGCTCCTTCGGCGGTTGCTTCTGGAGCTTTTCTTTTGGTTGCTCTCTCTTGGACTTCCATGACTGGACTTTTTGCCACTCATTCACCTCCTTTTTTTCCGCCGTTCTGTGTTACCGCGTTTTTCGGAGGACTTGGTTTAAGGTCCTTCTTCGACAACTGACTCGACGTCACCCTCGCTACCTGTGTCCATCTCTTCGACAAACGTGTCGGCTTTTGCAGGTGAAACCGCTGTCGCACTCGTCTTCATCACGACATTACCGTGTTACTGTTGGATGTCCTGCCACTCTTTGTCCAGTTTTTTGAATCTTCTCAGGGCACTGCAGATGTTCGTCGACTTCGACTTGATCTCCTTGTGGACATTTTGCTTGGTTTGGAGAAAGTCCTGCAGTCCACTGACTAGCTTCTCCAGATGTACCGGAGCATCTGTTCTCTTCATCTTTGCACTAAGTAGCAGTGCGTCTTGCTGGGCATGAGGCCCGTTTTCACTCTTGTTTGTTTCCTGTGAATTACTCATACTTTTTGATTTACCAGCACATCGCACGGAGTGGAGCGGGTTGCCATAACTAGGAACGGGTGTACCCTCGGAGATAGTACTCCTACCCCAGCTCCCTGAGGCCTAGCCGACACTTAGCCAGTCCCGGAATACACGGACGGACTAGACTCACTCGGAGCGGTGAAGATTCCGATCTCTAACACTCACTGCGTACTTCCTGATCAAGGCCCGAAGTGGCTGGATCCTGATCCACTGCTGCAACTTACACCTCGGCAGAGCAAGCTCACATCAGCCGTGGTCTGCATCATCGGAAACTACGATACAGGTTCCGGTCACTCCCAGTGGGTCACAGAAGAGAACGATCGTATTGCTAGGTCAGTTAGTGTAACCAACCCATTACAGGGGAGTTTTGTCCACGGGAGCTTATTTTGTTTGGTTATTTTACTTGGCTCCTACCCGCTGTACCTCATCAATTAAGAGATTAAGTGTCATCCAAGGACAGCGAGCATCCTCCCATCCGCTCAGGGAGACGCGTCCGGTAGCAGTTTCTCCTCAGCCCCGAATGTGTGTGTGTGTGTAAACCTCTTATAACTTCTGAACGGCCAAACCGATTTGATTGTAGTTGATGTCATTCGAAAGGTCTTCGCCAAACTTAGATTTCCTGTAAGTTGGAACCGATTCGGACCAGTAGATTTCGAGAAATTGCAAAAAAAGTGGAAAAAAAAGTTTTCTTTTTCATTTTTTTCAAATATCTCCTAATTGGTTGAACCGATTGACCTCAAAAACTTATCAGCTCTTAACCTTGAAAACCTGCATCGATCGCCACCAAAAGCGTCAGAATCGGTCGATGCGTTCGTGAAATATCGTTGTCGAAAAAAATCGAAAAAAGTGTTTTTTTGTAATAACTCCGAAATTTTTTATTAGATCAATTCTTTCGTCCTAAATTACTCATAGAACTCAAAAAACTACATCGATCGCCGCCAACCGCGTGCAAATAGGTTGATTCATTCAAAAGTTATAGCAGTTTCAAAATTAAAAAAATCGTGTTTTATCGAACTTTGATAAGATTTTTGAGCTCGAAGAGCTCAAAAGCATAGGAAAGCTATCTCTTTGAGCTCCGAGAGCTCCAAATAACACATGAATTGCATTTCTGAGCCCGAAGAGCTCAAAAACCTCATGAGTGCAATTTTAAACGCCTAGGTATGGAATTAGCGGGAAGTTGCAGGAATGGCCTTCAGGGTCAACCGTTTTTCTAATTTTTATTTTCGTAATCTACGGATTTTTAAAATAAAATAGAACAATAAAATTCCACTAGCAAGTTAGTTTCTACAACGGGTAAGAGTAAAGTCAATGGACTATCAACTTATTTTCTACTTAATCTACTACAATTGATTTTTCTTTTTTTTTTTTTTTTTTCAAAATGTACTTCAATTGTTATAAATCGATATATTTAATTTTTTATTGTGAAAAATACATGCTTATTCTTGTGATTACAAATTATGAAATTATTTTCAGAGCATAATCATTTTTAGAAGTCTTATAAGTTTCTCAGAAAATATCGTGGCCAACAACAAAATATCTTTTTTTCTATTTTTCACATGACTAAGTATCTGAGTATAAATTTGTAATAGTTTTCACTTATTTTCTGATGAAAACAATTGAAAATCGTGGTGTAGGCTCATATAGGTTCATGACAGCTGATGGAGGGTCATGTAGGTTCATTTAGGCTCAATATTCTGACTCGAGTAGAAAACAATTTTTCTCAGAATAACTAACAAAAAGGTTACAATAACAATTCTCCTAAAAATAAATAGGGAAAGAGGGGGGGGGGGCAAAATGGGCCCCCTAAAACTTTCAATATCCAAAAATATTTGGGGGCAAAATGGGCCCCCAACATTTTCAACTTTTGAACTGTTTGGGAGGTATAATGGGCTGATTAGAATTTAAAAACCAGAGAATATTTTTCAGTTAAACGCGTTCTAGAATTTTTTAATTATAGAAAAAATTATATAGGTAAAGTACGAACTATGTCGCGAGTTAAATAACAGCATTATTGACAATATTTTTTATTAAAAAACTATTTATTTTACAGATGCTTCCGTGACTATTTTTGCGATGGTGTGTGTGTGTGTGTGTGTGTGTGTGTGTGTGTGTGTGTGTGTGTGTGTGTGTGTGTGTGTGTGTGTGTGTGTGTGTGTGTGTGTGTGTGTGTGTGTGTGTAAACCTCTCACAACTTTTGAACGGCTGACCGATTTCATCGCGGTTGGCGCCATTCGAAAAGGCGTGACTAAACTTAGATTTTAAATATCATTTGGACCGATTCGAATCAGTAGATTTCGAGAAATCTCAAAAAATCTACAAAAAAAAATTTTTTTGAAATGTGGTTTTTTTGGAATTACCTTTTAATGGCTTTACCGAACAATTTCAAAATCTAATCAGCTCTTAAGATAAAAAAACCACGTCGATCACCGCAAGCCCGGTCAGAATCGGTGGATTCGTTCGTGAGTTATCGTTGTCGAGAAAAAACCGAAAAAAGTATTTTCTCGGAATTACTTGGAATTACTGGCTCGATCAATTTAAACTCAATGATCTTTCATGGGGCTTTGAAAACTGCGTCGAATGCCGCCAACCGCGTGAAAATCGGTTAATTCATTCAAAAGTTATTGTCGTTTGAAAATTCAAAAAATTGTGTTTTATTAAACTGCTATTAGAGTTTTGAGCTCAAAGAGCTCAAAATGACACAAAAATTATATTTTTGGGCTCGAAGAGCTCAAAAACGTAATGTGTAACTTTGAGCGCTTGAGTACAAAATGAGCGGAAAGTTGCAGGGATGGCCTTTAGAGTCAACCGTCATCCTAATTTTTAACTTTCCGCTAAGAAAATTGAAGATTTTCAAAAATCGGGAAGTTATTGTTTTCACCCTGTTTCGCAGAAATCGAGTTTTCATCAGATCTCGGCGTTTGAAGGTCACAGGAAGTTTCCTTGACTATCCCCGCGAGGTTGTCACTAAGTCTGTATGTATGTTAGTATACACATATATTAGTATACACATAAAT
>NC_058158.1:21629268-21765473 GCF_020080835.1 Cotesia glomerata | reverse complement strand
GGTCTGAGCGTATTTAACACTTCAGACATGAACAGGCATGGACAGGTCTGAGCGTATTTAACGGTTCAGACATGAACAGGCCTGATCAGGCCTGATCATACATGAACAGGGCTGATCAGGTCGGATTTCAGGCCTAATCAGATATGAACAGGTCTGATCAGTCCTGATCATTTTTTCCCGGGGACATAATATGTCACAAAATATGCTACGAAAAGAGAACCAACTAAATCATCAGAAACAATTAATGAAATTAATTCAACCAAAACTTTACCTCAGCTTTTGTGGAAGATTGCGTTTCGTAGTTTAACTCACAGAGAAGTCGGAGCTCTAGAAGCTGCTGATACTTTGTTGGGCATTTCTCTACATGGTACAATTTTTCAATAAAAATCGTTCGAAGATAATGAATCATGTTTGTGAAGTTAATAATAACATACTGCAAATACTTTTAAACTCGTAACAATTTTTTGAAGTACAATAATTGAAACGTTATTTTATTTGTGAAGTCGGAATCGAACGTCGGAATAATTTTCCGATGTCAGAATTTTTTTTATCAAAATTTTTATAAAATATGATTTAAGTTATTGATAATTATCAGTTAAATAAATATAGTTAATTCTGTGGAGAACATTTTTCAATTATTGGTGTATCGTGCAGTAACTGTGGGATGCATTGCAGTCATAACCATACCTATACGGTCAAAATCTGATAATAATGTACTATGATTACTTTTGAGTTTTAATAGTTTTCTGAAGTACAATAATTAAAACAGACTTCTATCATTAGAGTTGGAATCGAACGTCGGAATAATTTTACGACGTCAGAATTTTTTTTTTAAATATTCATAAAATATGAATTTAGTTCTAGAATTATCAATTAGAGATACATAGTTAATTCTGCTAAGTACTTTTTCCAATTTTTGGAGTACTTCGCAGTGACTATGAAATTTAATTGCGGTGATGACTATACCTATGCAGTCAGAATCTGATGTCGGAATTTTTTCCTCAGCTCGTGGTTTTGTTTTATTGAAATTTCTACAAATGAAATGATTATGATTTATGACACAACAATTATTAATCCTATTTGAGATATTGAAAATAATATACTGCGAGTACGTTTAAACTTGTTATAGGTTTTTAAAGTGAAATAATTTAAACATCATTTTTTCCTCAGAGTCGGAATCGAACGTCGGAATAATTTCACGACGTCAGAATTTTAATTTATCAAAAAATTTACAAAATATGAAATAAGTTCTAGAATTATCAATTAGAGATACATAGTTAATTCTGCTGAATACTTTTCTAATTTTTAGTGTATCTCGTAGTTGTGATATTTTTTTGTAGTTATATTATTTTAGTTATATTATTTTTTGTAGTTATAACTATACCTATGCGGTCTGAATCTTATGTCAGAATTGTTTTTAATGTTAGGTTTTGATGTCTTTAAAATTTTTACCAATAAAATAGTAATGATACAATGATTATAAATCCCGTTTGAGAAGCTGAAAATAACACACTGCAAGTACTTTTAAAGTCGTAATGATCTTTCAAAGTGAAATAATTTAAACATTATCTTTTCTCTAGAGTCGGAATCAAACTAGCAAAAGATTTATAAAATATGAATTAAGTTCTAGAATTATCAATTAGAGATACATAGTTAATTCTGCTCAGTACATTTTACAATTTTTGGTGTATCTCGCAGTGACTGTGAAATTTAATTGCGCTGATGACTATACCTATGTAGTCAGAATCTCATGTAAAAATTTTTTTTTAACGTTCGGTTTCGATTTCTTTAAAATTTCTACCCATAAAATAGCAATGATACAATGATAATCGATCATGTTGGTAAAGTTGATAAGAAGATACGGCGAGTACTTTTAAACTCGAAATAGTTTTTCAAACTGTAATAATTGCAAATCATAATTTTATCTGTATAGTTGGAATCAAACGTTGGAATAATTTTACGACTTCAGAATTTTTTTTTTTTATAAATATTTATAAAATGGGTCATTTTATATCAAATCGGCCAATAGTTGGAATCGCCTCCTTTTGATTTGGATAAATTTTGGTCATAAGTTTTCTTTTATCATATAACGAAGTTCTGCCAAAAGAAAAAAATTAAAAGATATACAAATTCAAAATTTCGCTATTTTTTGAGTTTTTCAATTTTGTTTTTGTAATATCTGGAACGCTAGAATAAATACAGGAATGGTCTTCCGCTTGTTTGAAAGGGGACAGTTGGAGCTATTGAAAAAAAATATTTTGGGATATCTTTTGAAAAATGCTGAATTTATCAAATTTTGAAGCTTTGAAAATCGTCAAAAATGACGTCGCCAATAAATTTTTGGCTTTAATTTTCTTGTGTTATACCTTGTACCAATCTTAAAAGATCCTGAAATTTTTGGAACTGTGTTTTTGTTTTTTCAAAAATATGAATTTTTGAAATTTATAAAAAAAAAAAATTTTTTTTGTGAAATATTTTTTTTCTCATCATTATGCCACTAAATGAAATTTCAACTGTTCAAAATATCAAAATCGCGCGATTCGCCAAACTCAATTAAGATAAAAATAAAAAAAAAATTTTGAGAAAAAAATTTTTTTTAACAAATTTCAAAAATTCATAGATAATTTTTTTTCATTTTTTTCTTAATCCTGTATTAGTGAATTGGTAAATTGAAAAAAAAAAGTCGAAAATTTTTGAAAAAAAAATTAAAAAATTTTTTTTTCTTAAAAAAAAAATTTTTTTTTAATTGGCTGTCGGTGAGAAAGTGAGTCTCTACATTTTTTAAATTTCTAGCTAATTAAAAAAAAGTTTGTAGAAAAAAAAAATTGAAAATTTCTGAAAAAAAATTCTCATAAATTTCAAACGGTTCAACCGATTTGAACAAATTTGTCGGTGTTCGTAAGGGTTTCGCCAAACTTATATTTTCAGTACTATTCAAACGGGTAGATTATGATAAATCTCAAAAAGAAAATCTTCAAAGAAGTTGAAAATATTATTTAAAAACGAACCTATTTTCGAGAAATATTTTAGGATGAGAAAAATTCTGGGATCAAAATGATCCCCAGTATACTCCGAGGGTTAAATATTTTCTCCAAGAGATATCGTTGTCGAAAAATTCTGAAAAACATAAGCAGCGTTCTTGACTGAAATGGACCCGAGTTCGAACCCAGCGTAACCCAGGATTTTTTCATGAAGTATTTACATACATAAACCTGTTTATGTACAAGAAACTAAAAATCTTAAGTTCTTGCTTCCGGAAATAAATTTCACTCATTCAGTTTAAAACTTTATTTATTATGTTTTCTTTTTTTTTCACTACATTAACAATATATTATATTATTCTATATTATACTATTTCAAATAAAATAAAAAAATAAATCTTAACATTTGTTTATTTTAAGTTAATGGAAGGTAATGGTTTTAATCCCATTACTCTCCTTCACAGCGTTGCTTCTTCTGTTCTTTTTTTTTCTTCCCTATTTTGTTTGATTTTTTTACTATTTTTTACGTACGATTTTTCATTTATTAATTTCCTTAAAATCCAGCCTTTTACCTCATTAATATCAATAGTTGTACTTCTTAGTTGATTAATATCGTTTCTATTGCAACGTAAGCATAGACCCGAAAATAATTAATAATTTTTATTTTATATGCTGGAAGAGAGACTATTGTGGTAATACAAGATGAAAGTAATTTAATTTAGATGTAAGCTTAGCTACAAATCAGCTTTGATTTGAAAGCTTCGACATTATTGATTATTATTTTGCATACAGAAAAAGATGATTGTTGTACAATTGCTATACACTGTGAAAATGAAACTTTTTCGATATTGCCGTAATTAAAATAATTTAAGACATGAATGGATAATGCTTTTAAAATTAAAAGATCCTAGCGATAAAAACATTATTAAATTTATAAATTGACATGGTATTAATACTAGTATAATTACTCAACATCTGTCTTAGCACGGAAGTACTATACTAAATCTTCAGTAGAATTCCACATGGATACTTGTTTTCATGTAATTTGGAAGTAAATATGCGGTATATACCTTTTTGTACAAGCTTACATGGATACATATGTTAAGTTATTATCATAAAGAAAACTTTTGTGTGCCTCAAGTACATGCATCCATTTAAATAGTTTTTTTCAATCGGAATATAACATTTTATCCACTGATTAATATTTACTTATTAAACAATATTTAATTTAGTTAACAGTCCAAATATTTTTTACAATAATAATAATAATGAATCGACAAAAATTAGAACTTGAAAAACAAAAAAAAACTCATCCATTCATGACTTTAATTATAGCTTATTACCAAGATTAAAAATTCCATTTCGTGAAACCAAAAAATGTAAGATGAAAAATTATTTTGAAAAATTTCGTGAGTTACATTAAGTAAATAAATTAATAAATTAAGAAATTATTTTGAATTCAAATAAATTTCTATAGATTTAAACATTTTTTATTTGATGAGAGCCTGAAATTTTTTTTTAACATTATTGTCTTACTTCATAACGTAATTTTTTTCGTTAGATTTTTATACTAGTAATTTTAACTATACTTCTAGTAATTTCAGCCTATTCACTTGATTATTTTGATATATTTATAACAGAAATTTTTTGAACTTACTCATAATATCCTTGACTTCCTGCGTTGTAATTTTCTTTCCTTTCTTTTTGTGATCGAAAACTAACTTCGATCTCACGGATTTTTCGGGCCAGTATCCTTCAACGAGCTTGTAAACTCTGAGCCTCATTTCTTTCTGTCGTATGGCTTGAGCAAGTATTGTTGTACTGATTTTTTTATTAGGAAGCACTTGTACCTGAAATTATTTCAATATATTTAATGAAGTTCATTTCAATTGGAAATTTTATACATACCATATTATCGCCGTCTGGATAGAGTTTAAAATCTATTATTTATTCTCACATAATTATGACTTCTCAAGTTAATTTGTTAATTTCTGCTAAGTATTGAATTGTCAAAATAATTTTATTCGATATTTTAACTCATGAAATATATTAAACTTGAGAAATTTTCGAAACGTTACTCAGTCATTAGATTATGGAGCCTTTTTTCTATACACAGTTAAAGTGATTGTGTTAAAAAAGTTTTTTATTTTATTCAAATCAAAGTTATCAAAAATTGAAAAATTGTAGACATTTTTTTGGACATATTTTATACTATTACTATTTTTGCATTTCCTCAAAGTACAACTTATCATAAGAACAAAATTTTTTCATGTATTTATAAATTTTGTCAGCAAAACGAATAGGCTAGCCCAATTGAAATAGATATTTTCATATGTATTAAAAAAATTTTTTCTTACGATGTTGTTCAAAAGGAAAATCATGATTCTAAAAACTTTTTTTTTCTTAACTATATTTTTTAATGATTTATAATGAAATTTTTTTAGATTTCATTAATTAAACAATAACGTTAGATACATTTTTAACTTCCCGCTAAGAAAATTAAAAATTCTAAAAAATCGGAAAGTTATTGGTTTTACCCCATTTTTCGACAATCGAGTTTTCATCAGATCTCGACGTTTTGAGGCCCTAGGAAGTTTACTTGACTATTCCCGCGAGGGTGTCACTATGTCTGTATGTATGTGTGTGTGTGTGTGTGTGTGTGTGTGTGTGTGTGTGTGTGTGTGTTTTTTGTAGGGGGGGGAATCCTTTTTACGGATTCTAGGCATAGCTGTTTGGCCTGGATATGTGGCGACTCGACGCAGCGTCATACTAACTCGACACTAACGCCCCTACCCACTAAACCCTAAACCCCTTTCTCTTCTATCCTCTGATCCCCCATGGTACCGCCGTAAGGCATTTCTTCGCGGGGGGAGGAATTAGCTGCCGCTCTTCCTTCTGGTGGCTAAGATGTTTTTTATTTCTATCTCCCTTCTAGTTTCTGTTTTCTGCTCTTTTTCTCTCGATGGACCGCAACTCTGTAAGCACTTCAGTGGCAAAGGTGCTCGTGGCGTTCCAGACAGCTTCTGATGACAGCATTTCTTCTACTATTGTCTCCGGTTGAATTCTCTTTTTAGAATCTTCTCTAATTCATCGCGCTGTTGGTTAAAACGAGGACATGCAAAGATCACGTGCTCCACGTCTTCAGCGACACCTGGGCAGGATGGGCACTCCGGAGAATCGTCGTGCTTAAAGCGGTGAAGATAGGCTCGGAAGCAGCCGTGTCCTGACAACATCTGCGTAAGGTAGTAGTTAACCTCTCCATGACTCCGGTTCAGCCAGTCGTCGATCCTCGGTATAAGACGATACGTCCATCTTCCTTTTTCTGCAGCGTCCCACTGGAGCTGCCATCGGTCGAAGCTGTTTTGCCGTTCTTCAGTTCTGAGCTCTTCAGCGCTTAGTGTAGTTGACCTTTTACGATGATAAAGGTTCCGTCTTTCCTCAGCGAGGACTCTGAGAGGCAGAGTTCCGGAAATAACGCACACTGCTTCCTCGGATATTGTGCGGAAGGCGCTGGCGACTCTTAAGGCACACCGTCGGTATACTGGTCCAGCCTTCCTCCATGATTCTTGCATCTCGAGAGCGTTGGTCCAAATAGATATACCATATGTAAGCACCGATGTGACTACAGATGATAACAGTACCCTTCTGCTCTGCTTTGGCCCTCCGATGTTCGGCATCAGTCGTGCTAGACTTGTTCCCACTGCTGACGCCTTGGCACTGACGTGTTCTACCTGCTGCTTAAAGTTGAGTCGGGCATCAAGCATCACTCCTAAATATCGAATATAAGGTTGTGATGTGATTTCTTGTTCGGCGACTTTCAGCTTAATTGTCTCTACCACTTTCCTGCTGGTAATAAGCACTGCCTCAGTTTTGTGTTGCGCCAGTTGCAGGTTCACTGCGTCCATCCACCGGTTAACGCGCTCGAAAGTGAGATCGAACACATGGTTTATCTCGTCAAGATGTTTGGCAACGATCACTACGGCTACGTCGTCTGCATATGCTACGAGTTTGACGTTTCTTGGCAGAGTTAGTCTTAATAGGCCGTCATACATAATATTCCACAGGAGCGGGCCTAGAACTGAACCTTGTGGTACACCTCCAGAAATAGCATACTCCCTTGGACCGTTCTTCGTGTCATACTTCAGGACCCTGTTTTCAAAGTAGCTTGCTACGATCTTAAGAAGGTATTCTGGTACATTCTTCTCTTGGAGGGCCTGCATGATGCATTCCCAATTGGCGGAGTTGAAGGCATTTCTGATGTCTAGGGTCGCCACCAGGCAATACTTCTTCGTTCCACCCTTCCATCTGGTTCCTGCGATTGCTTCCTTGGCCGTATCAACAACCAGTTTGATTGCGTCCAGGGTTGATCGTCCTTTCCGGAATCCATACTGATTGTTTGCCAGGAGTGGGTCGACTACTGCTTCAATTCTCTGGTGAATTATGCGTTCGAATATCTTACCCGCTGTATCTAGCATGCAAAGCGGGCGGTAAGATGACGGTTCATCCGGTGGCTTTTTCCCTTTAGGAAGCAGCACTAACCGTTGCTGTTTCCACTTTCGAGGAAAAATCCCTTCTTTGAGGCAGGTGTTGTAAACATCCAGGAATAATGCCGGTGCTGCCTTTATAGCTGTTTTTAAGGCAATGTTAGGGATTCCGTCTAATCCCGGTGCTTTATTATTCCCTACGCGGTTGCAAGCCTCCGTCAGTTCTTCTTCCGCGACAGTTGGAATGTCCTCCAGTTCTCCTTGAGCTAACTGGTAGTGAAGCTCGCGTTGCTGCGGAAACAGCGCGGTAACGATTCTCTGCAGAAGTTGTGGGCATGTGGGTGCCGGCATTTGTTTGACTTTTAGGTGATTCATGACCACCTTGTACGGTCTACCCCACAGGTCTTTGTCCACCTCGTTGATGAGCTCTTTCCAGCATTGCCTCTTACTATCCTTGATGGCTTTGTTCAGTAATCGACGGGCTTTTTTGTACTCTGCGACCAGCTCCGCAGAGTTAGGTCGTCGATAGCCACGCTGGGATATTCTCCTTTTCTTTAGACACTCTTTCCGAAGAACGCTGATGTGGTCGTTCCACCAGTGTACTGCCGGGCGTTGGCTTATGCTGCATTTCCGGACCATACTTGCGTCACAGGCCTGGACAACTCTTTTCATCAGGTCCTTGGTCATTTCTTCTGCGGGTCCAGTAGTAATCGGTTCACTATTCAGGGCTATTATCAATGTGCTTGTGTCAAAAGACTTCACTTTCCATCCAATGGTATTGAGTGACTTGATTGGTCTTCTTGTATTCCGGTCATGTAATATTTCCCAGAGAATTGCCTTGTGGTCGCTGGCTGTGTAGATATCCATCACCTTCCAGTCGTATTTCCCACTGATGAGGCTGCTGCTGACGAAAGTGAGATCTACAATAGAGCTTGCTTCCCCTTTAGTATAGGTTGGCGTATCACTACTGTTGAGCTGGACTACATCTAGTGTAGAGAAAGCTTCGAGGAGTGCTTTTCCTCGCGCATTTGTCTGCTTGCTGCCCCAGTCTACTGCCCAGGAGTTGAAGTCACCGGCAATCGCGACCGGATAATGCTGCTTGGCGTCCTCGGTCAGTTTGTCCAAGAATTCAGTGAATTCAACAATGGATAGGCTAGGTGGTGCATAACAGCTGTAGAAACGGATGCCGTTAACTGTTGCTACAAAGCCGGCATTATCATTGTTAACTACACTCTGGAAGGGATGCTTACCACAAGACCAGATGACAGCCTTGGTGGTGCTGTCAGATTCCCAAGGCTGGGTATTCAGGTATCTATATGGCTCTGCTATCATTACTAAGTCTAACTCTAGTTCTCTTGCTGTTTGCATAAGCAGATCATGTGCAGCTTCGCAATGGTTTAGGTTTAGCTGCAATATCTTCATGTCTGTTTGTTTGTTATCTTCTGGAGTGCCTCTTTAAATACTGGGCACCTGGATGCGCCGGCATGATGAGCCGAGTTCTCCGCACTTTGATCCGCGCATAATACACATTTCGCTGGGTTTTTGCATTCAGCAATCTTGTGTCCCTCTTGTCCGCACCTAATACATAGCTTAGACCGATCCACATTGCTCTTGCACTGGGATCCAACATGTCCAAAGTGCCAGCACTTGAAACATTGGATTGGTCTCCTCGTAGCTCTGATTCGGCAGTTGGTCCAGCCGATCCGGACTTTACCGCTTCCTGCCAATATCTTGCGCGCTGCAGCTGCTGGTAGTGTCACAACAGCTGTCTGAGTACCTCTGTAGGCCTTATGAATCTTAATTGTCCCTAGTGGTATCTCGCAGGTTTCTCCGATTTCCGTTTGCAATGCAGCCTGAATATCCTCCTTGGTTGTGGTACCGTCAAGATCTCGGATTTCGACGTCTTCCTGTGGCCCTTTGCAGATTACCTTCGCGTCTTCTTGGAGGATGTCCGCGATGGTCTTCTGTAAGGCTTGGCCTCGGTCAGCGCTCTTCCTCGAAAGCGTAATCAGCAAGCTCCCGGTCCTAGTTTTTTGGATCTTATCCACTGTAGTACGGACCTGTTCGTCAGGGACGTCCTGCTTTATTCGCTTCAGAATTTCAGCATACTTTGCCGTCTCTGCGGGGCGGATGATCAGTGCGTCCGGCCTAATCCGTTTGCGCGGTTCTTTCCGATTAGGCTCTGGCCTGGACTCTTCCGGCGGTTGCTTCTGGAGCTTTTCTACTGCTTGCTCTCTCTTGGACTTCCTTGACTGGACTTTTGCCATTCATTCACCTCCTTTTTTCCGCCGTTCTGTGTTACCGCGTTTTTCGGGGGACTTGGTTTAAGGTCCTTCTTCTTCTTAGTACGGCTGGTCATTGAGTCTGGGGAATTTCGTTCTTTCCTTTTCCCAGGCCTGATTTCAGTTCCAGTTTCCTCTCCGTCTCCGACAACTGACTCGACGTCACCCTCGCCACCTGTGTCCATCTCCTCGACAAACGTGTCGGCTTTTGCTGGTGGAACCGCTGTCACACTCGTCTTCATCACGATATTACCGTGTTGTTGTTGGATTTCCTGCCATTCTTGGTCCAGTTTTTTGAACCTTCTCAGGGCACTGCAGATGTTCGTCGACTTCGACTTGATCTCCTTGTGGACATTTTGCTTGGTTTGGAGAAAGTCCTGCAGTCCACAGACTAGCTTCTCCAGATGTGCCAGCGCATCTGTCCTCTTCATCTTTGCACTAAGTAGCAGTGCGTCTTGCTGGGCATGAGGCCCGTTTTCACTCTTGTTTGTTTCCTGTGCATTACTCATACTTTTTAATTTACCAGCGCATCGTACGGAGTGGAGCGGGTTGCCATAACTAGGAACGGGTGTACCCTCGGAGATAGTACTCCTACCCCAGTTCCCTGAGGCCTAGCCGACACTTAGCCAGTCCCGGAATACACGGACGGACTAGACTCGCTCGGAGCGGTGAAGATTCCGATCTCTAACACTCACTGCGTACTTCCTGATCAAGGCTCGAAGTGGCTGGCTCCTGATCCACTGCTGCAACTTACACCTCGGTAGAGCAAGCTCACATCAGCCGTGGCCTGCATCGTCGGAAACTACGATACAGGTTCCGGTCACTCCCAGTGGGTCACAGCAGAGAACGATCGTCTTGTTAGGTCAGTTAGTGCGACCAACCCATTAAAGGGGAGTTTTGTCCACGGGAGCGTATTTTGTTTGGTTATTTTGCTTGGCTCCTACCCGCTGTACCTCATCAACTAAGAGATTAAGTGTCATCCAAGCACAGCGAGCGTTCTCCCATCCGCTCGGGGAGACGCGCCCGGTAGCAGTATCTCTTCTGCCCCGAGTGTGTGTGTGTGTGTGTGTGTGTGTAAACCTTGAACGATTTCATCGCGGTTGGTGTCATTCAAAAGGTCTTCGCCAAACTTAGATTTCTTGTAAGTTAGAACCAATTCGGACCAGTAGATTTGGAGAAATTGCAAAAAAATAAAAAAAAAGTAGAAAAAAATCATGTTACTTCTAAGCTTATAGGTATAGTCGTAACTGTATTACAATTTACAATAACTGCTAGACACACACCAAATTGAAATAATAACTTAGAAAAATGACTTAATTCTGTGTAATTGATAAGGCTAAAAAATTAAATTGATATTTTATATTAGATGGCAAGATGATAACTCTCTACTCTTTACTTCTCTATTCATAAATATCTTCATACTAAATAGTTCAATTCCTAAATAACACTATTTCTAAATATCTCTATTCTTACATAACTCTATTCTTAAATATCTCTATTCCTAAATAATAACTATTTCTAAATAACTCTGTGCGTAAAAATCTCTATTCTTAAATAACTCAATTCGTAATTTTTATTCTAAATTTGTCTATTCTAAATTCTCTTTATTCCTAAATAACTCTATTTGTAAATATCTCTATTCTTAGATAACTCTATTTGTATAAATATCTCTATTATTGAATAACTCTATTCCTGAATGATTTAATTATAGAATATTTTCGAAGCTACATTTAAAAAAAACGAGTGAATTAATTATAATTAAACAATTAGGGAGTTTGGAAAAACTTAATTTTTATTGTCATGATGCTAAATAAGATCTTGAGTTAAGAAATTATTCTTGATCTAAGAAAATTTTCTTGAGTCAAAAATTTATTCTCTTGACTAAAGAAAATCATTTTCTTCAAAATAGAATTCTTGGTTCAAGAGTTTGGCTCTTGAGTCAAGTAAATTTTTTTATCAGTGTATGTTTATGAATTTCTTGTAATGAAGCTTAGAATTAGTATACATTTTAAATACGCCGTACGAATTAATCATTCTACATATACCTAATAAAGTATCGCGCTTTGCTAAGGTAATAACAATTTTGATTTTCACTGACAATGAACATTAAGTTTTTCAGAGCTCCTTAATTGATTAATTATAATTTATTTATTCGTTTTTTTTTTTTAATGCAGTTTCAAAAATGGTCTATAATTAAATCATTCAGGAATAGAGTTATTCAAGAATAGAGATATTTACGAATAGAGTTATTTAAGGAGAGAGATATTTACAAATACAATTATTTAGAAATAAAAACAATTGATTATTAATAGACAAATATAAAATAAAAGTTAATTTACGAGTAGAGTTATTTAAGAATAAATATTTTTATGCACAGAGTTATTTAGAAAAAATTATTATTTAGGAATAGAGATATTTAAGAATAAAGTTATTTAAAAATAGAGATATTTCAAAATTTCTAAAACTATGTTTTTATCAACACCAGAATAACAATAATTAACATAGCATTGAAACTATTTTATTCGTAGAAATTTAATTGAAATTAGGACAACTCTGAAAAATAAATTCCGACATAAGATTCTGAGCTCATAGGTATAGTCGTAACTGTATTACATCTTATAGAATCTGCTAGACGTACACAAAATTAGAATAATAACTAAAAAAAATAAATCATTTCTGTCTAATTGATGAGTCTAAAAAACTTAATTAATATTTTATAGATATTTTAAAAATGATAAATTCTGACGTCGGAAAAATTTTCCGATGTTCGATTCCGACTCTAGAGATAGATATATGTTTTGATTATTGGACATTTGAAAACTGTTAAGAGTTCGAAATTTCTAAAACTATGTTTTTATCAACATCAAAAATATCATTAAAATATCATGGCATTAGTACTATTTTATTCGTAGAAATTTTATTGAAATTAGGACAGCTCTGGAAAAAAAATTCTGACATGAGTTTATGAGCTGATAGGTATAGTCGTAACTATATTAGATTTTACAGAATCTGCTAAACGTACACAAAATTAGAATAATAACTAAAAAAAATGAATTATTTCTGTCTTATTGATAAGTTTAAAAAACTTAATAAATATTTTATAGATACTTTAATAATAAAAAATTCTGACGTCGGTATAGTCATAACTGTATTAAATTTACAGAATCAGCTAGATACACACAAATTGTAATAATAACAAAAAAAAAAAAGAATTTATTCTGTCTAATTGATAAGTCTAAAAAACTGAATTAATATTTTATAGATATTTTAATAATGAAAAATTCTGACGTCGGAAAAATATTCCGACGTTCGATTCCGACTCTACAGATAGATATATGTTTTAATTATTGGACGTTTGAAAACTGTTACAAGTTCAAAATTTCTAAAACTATGCCCAGGTAGGGTTTGCCAATGCTGACAAATGGCCCAGCCTTGGACCATTTGTTACTTTGCCAAGCCTTGGTAAGTTACCAGTGGCCCAGGCCTGGCCCGAGGCTTGGCCCAATGGTTCAATATTTTGGAACCAAGCCTTGGGAGATCACGACTGGCCGAAGCCTGGTCCGAGGCTCAGCCCAATGGTTCGAAATTTTCAAGTCGAGCCTTGGGGTACACCACTGGCCCAAGCCTGGCCCGAAGCTTGGCCCAATAGTTCAATATTTTGGAACCAAGCTTTGGGAGATTACAACTGGCCGAGGCCTGCTCCGATGCTTGGCCCAATGTCTCGATACATTTCAACCAAGCCTTGAAAAATCACCACGGACTTAAACCCGGTTCGATACTTGGCCCAATGCTTCGAACACTGATAGAAGAATTTAATAAATGACTTGTCAACAAAAAAATTTTAATAAATATAGTTATTAATCGTTGACCAATTATTTCTAACTATCATTTCTTTGTTGCTGAAAAATGTATAAAACTCTCGAAGCTGCTCAAAAATAGTTTTCATGTGAATAAAAAATGATAAATTAAATACTGATACATATTGTGAATATTTTAAAAATGTTTATTTTTCTCCACAAAAAAAATATTGAAAAAAATTGTTAACAAGTAAGTTTGCTTATCACTCTCTTACACATATACAAATTACTTCTAATACAAATATATCTATCAGTGAAACTATAGTTTTGGGAAGTCACTGACACCCGAGGCTTGGCCCGGGTCTAGCTTGAGACTTGGCTCAATGGTTCGATATTTCCAAATTGAGCATTGGGAAGTTATTACTATCGGACCAAATATAAATTCAGAACTAGCTTGGTGCTTTAATTGAATCATAGAAAAATTTTTTTCAATGATAAAAAATATTAATTTTTTATGAAGAAAATCTAACGCTAAAAAATGCTTCAATTATTCATTATTTATAGTCACATTATCTTAAATAATAGTAAGAACATTTCGTAAAAAAAATTATTGAATGAAATTATACTAAGTAGTTACTTTTCTATAAATTAAAAGTGACAATTTCTTAATTTAGATGTACTCAATTATGATCATGTATTTATTTTTGGTAATAGAAAATTTAATTATTTCGTTGAAATCAAATGAATTAAAAAAACATTTCATAACTGTATTCTGTCAACAAATTATATTATCTGAACTATACAAAATTTTTAGCAGTTATAAGTTCAATTTTAATTATGGAACATCATGTAATAAAGCAAAATGACTGAGTGATGTTTAACTTAACTAAAACTAATCTGTTAGTGTTACTACGAAGTGCAGCGAAGTCAGTATGGTTCGAGACTTCAACGCGGGTGACCCAGGTTCGATTCCCATCGTGAGCAAAGATTTTTTCAAGGTAATCTGGTGTAATCGCGAGATACGATAATGTAAAGCTGATAATAAACCGTAAAATCGCGAATACAATTAAAATCAAATTTAATTTTTTAATAATGTTTGCATTTTTTTTAGTCCTGGTAAATTAGTTCCCCAAGGCTTGGTCCGAGCCCTGGGCCATTTGTTTCCCAAGACTCGGCCCAAGCCTTGTGTTTTTGTTTCCCAAGGCTTGGAACATGGCCATCATCCAAGGCTCGGACCATTGTCCGCCCAGTGGTCAGCCGAGGCTCACCCTAGCCTCATGCCAAGGCTTGGAACACTGGCATGACGGCTGGCCAAGATCTGGTCCAGGCCTTGCCCAATGGTTCCCTCCAACCAGGGTGTTTTTATCAACATCCAAATTTTTATTAAAATAACATGGCATTAGCACTATTTTATTCGTAAAAATTTTATTGAAATTAGGACAACTCTGAAAAAAAAATTCCTACATAAGATTCTGAGCTCATAGGTATAGTCGTCACTGAATTACATCTTACAGAATCTGCTAGACATACACAAAATTAGAATAATAACTTGAAAAAAATGAATTATTTCTGTCTTATTAATAAGTCTAAAAAACTTAATTAATATTTAATAGATATTTTAATAATGAAAAATTCTGACATCGGAAAAATTTTCCGATGTTCGATTCCGACTCTACAGATAGATATATGTGTTAATTATTGAACGTTTGAAAACTGCTATAAGTTCAAAATTTCTAAAGCTATGTTTTTATCTACATCAAAAATATCATTAAGATAACATGGCATTAGAATTATTTTATCCGTAGAAATTTTATTGAAATTAGGACAACTCTGAAAAAAAAATTCCGACATAAGATTCTGAGCTCATAGGTATAGTCGTCACTGTATTACATCTTACAGAATTTGCTAGACGTACAAAATTAGAATAATAACTAAAAAGAAATGAATTATTTCTGTCTTATTGATAAGTTTAAAAAACTTAATAAATATTTCATAGATACTTTAATAATGAAAAATTCCGACGTCGGAAAAATTTTCCGATGTTCGATTCCGACTCTACAGATAGATATATGTTTTAATTATTGGACGTTTGAAAACTGTTACGCCCATAGAGGAAAGTATCATGGGGCCTAGCTTGGCCCAACTATGTAAAAGTCTGGGCCAAGCTTGTAAGCCAGGCTTGGATCAGTCTTGGTTGAAGTCTGGGATGATAACGATGGGCCAAGCCTGGTTACCAGGACTGGCCCACGCCTGATTACCAGGACTGGCCCATGCCTGGTTACCAGGGCTGAGCCATAGTTAATTTTCAAGTCTGGCCCATGCCATTTGATAAAAAATGATAAAAAAGAATTATTGGGATGTTATTTTTTTATTTTATTTTGTAAGTAAAGTAAATTCGAACCTAACTGTTGCTAATTATAGAAATAAAGTGAAAATCGTATCCGTTCTAACCGAGATCCGAACCCGAGCCGCGCGCTTGCCAGACTGATAACTAACCCTTACACCGTACGACCGATAAGTTGATGCACATCTCATTATTCTGATAAGCTAAATCTATATGGTGACGAAGTGTGGCGGTTTATTATTTATATAAATTATGTTATTTAATATTGTGCTTCGATGAAAATTAACTATTTTTTACAAATGTTTAGTATAGTTAAAAAAAATGCAAGAGTCAAGTTCTTATATTACTTTAAACTTTGTACATCGTTCTGTATATTTTTAATATCTTATGATAAATTTTTATGTTTAAAATTATCAATATTAAAAATTCAACTGTAAATTATTATATTTTAATTTTTTTAAGACTATATCAATTTTGACGATATGCAATTGTCTTGGTTAAATAATAAATTTTAAATTTTAGAATTTGTTAGCAAATATTCGTTAAACAATAAATATTTACTGTATAAAATTCTATTACTTAATGATTTAATAAATTTGAATTTCCCATTGAATGGCTAAGGCTAGGTTACCCAATTCTGGCTCAAGTCTGGGTTGCCATTCAACGCCCATGGCTACAAAGAAAAAAAAATTTACTTAAATCAAGTAAATAATTTTTAAGAATTTCATCTTCTTGATTTGAGTAGAAAAATTCTTAAACTAAGAAATTTTTCTCGATTTAAGTAAATTTTATTTAATTAAAGAATTTTTCGTTTTGATTGAAGACAATTAAACTCTTCAAAGTTATTTTCTTGGTTCAAGAATTTTTTTCTGGAATCAAGTTAATTTTTTTTCAGTGTAAGTTTCCCAATCTTGGCTAACTCTTGGGTAATCATTGTGGCCATGACTGAGTGACCCAGTTCTGGCCCAGGCTCGGGTAATAATTGGGCCGACCAAGGCTTGGTTGCCCAGTCTTGGCCCAAGCTTGGGTCGCCAATGAATGGCCAAGGCTGGGTTAGCCAGTCTTGGCCCAAGGTTGGATAATCATTGGCATGGCTAAGGCTGGGTTAAACAGCCTGGCTCACGCATGGGCCAATACAGGTACGCCGAAGCTAGGTTTCCCAGTACTGGCCCAAGCCTGGCCCCTTTGTCAACTCTGGGGGTTTCCTGCATGGGCGAGTTCGAAATTTCTAAAACTATGTTTTTATCAACATCAAAAATATTATTAAAATAACATGGTATTAGAACTATTTTATTCGTAGAAATTTTATTGAAATTAGGACAGCTCTTGAAAAAAAATTCTGACATGAGTTTCTGAGCTTACAGGTATAGTCGTAACTATATTAGATTTTACAGAATCTGCTAGACGTACACAAAATTAGAATAATAACTAAAAAAAATGAATTCATTCTGTCTAATTGATAAATCTAAAAAACTTCATTAATATTTTATAGATATTTTAATAATGAAAAATTCTGACGTCGGAAAAATTTTCCGACGTTCGATTCCGACTCTTTAAATAGATATATGTTTTAATTATTGGACGTTTAAAAACTGTTATGAGTTCAAAATCTCTAAAACTATGTTTTTATCAACATCAAAAATATAAATAAATAACATGGTCCTACAACTATTTTATTCGTAGAAATTTTATTATAATTGAGACTTAACGCTCGGAAAAAAATCCTGACATGAGATTCTGAGCTTATAAGTATCGCCATGATTGCAGTAAATATTTTGGAAACTGCAAGAGACACAAAAAATTGGTAAAAGTACTAAGCCGAATTGACTTTTTCTGTCTACTTGATTATTCTCAAAAACTGAAATAATATTTTATAAAAATTAAAAAAAAAAAAAAAAAATTCTGACGTAAAAATATTCAGACCTTAGAGTCTAATTCTGCAGCAATTAATATGTCAATCATCATTTTGACAAGATCTGTAAGGTTCTGAATATTTACAATCAACTATTTGATGGTTCACATCACCTTTTTTTTTTTTTTTTATTTTTGTTGTTAGAAAAAATATATTTTCGCTTACTTTTAACCGGTTCATTTAACTTCCGGTTTGAAAATATCTGTCAGCAATTCGAACTGTACAATTTTCTAATTAGTTATAAGATTGTCAAAAATTTTTAATTACTCAATTTTTATTGTCTTATAATTCTTATCTATCTTAAATTCCATAAGCGTTAGAATTTATTTGTCTGACGTCAGAATTGTGTACTTTACGACTAGTCTGAACCCAAATTCTGACGTCAGACGCATCCACCAGGGCACCCTAATATATATATATATATATATATATATATATATATAGACAGATATAAACAATATAAAAATAAACACGACTAAAACAAAAATAATGAAAAACGTTCTTCTTGAGTTTCTTCTTGAGATTTGTAAATATGTCCTACAAACTGAATATAGGTAGATAGTATAACTCTGCAGTATACTTGTACGTATCATCCTACATATTAAACAATTTTGGTACACTTTTGCAACCTTGAGGCTCAAGCGTAACAATAGCGATTCCGATACAAAATTAACAATTTTTGATTTTTTTAGCTGAACTTTCGGGTTTTCCAAAAATTTTTTTTTAAATTATCCCTGACCTATAGCGAACAAAACAAAAAAAAATTTTTTTAATAGGTCCACCCGTTTTTGAGTTTTAGCGAGACTAATGCACAACAATTAATTTTAAATTTTTTTATTATTTGATGATGATTGATGATAATGATTTTTTTAGCTGGACTGTCGGGTTTTCAAAAAAAATTTTTTTCTGAATCATTTCTGAACTGTAGCAAACAAAACAAAAAAACAATTTGAAAATCGGTCCAGCGGTTTTTGAGTTTTAGTGAGATGAACGCACAGCAATTCTTTTTTTTTTTTTTATTTTTTTAGCTGAACTTGCGGGTTTTTCAAAAGTTTTTATTCTTCTAAACCATCCCCGAACTATAGCGAAGAAAACAAAAAAAAAATTTTGAAATTCGGTCCAGCCGTTTTTGAGTTTTAACGAGACTAACGCACAGCAATTTATTTTTATATATATAGAAGATAGATAGATGTGAGAAAAAATTTGGATAGTTCGGACTGGGATTTAAATCCAGAACCTCCCGATGACATGTTGGCTGCACTTTAATTTTTAATTTTTCGATTTTTTAATATTTATGATTTTTTCAAATGGTTTTTTTTTTTTTTTTTTTTTTTTTTTTTTATTATAAACCATCTTTAAGGTAGTACTACCGTTACCACAAGAGTCAAATCCCAAAACCTAACCTTATTTGATTAACGTAGTAGATTTCCCTATACTAAATCACGTTGGAGAAAGAGAGACAGAAATAAATTTTGAATGTTTTTTATTAATAAATATTCTCATATGCTTGGAAACCATACTGATTGTTATTAAATATGTTCTAGATGTTATTTTCTCTCGTTGTCTTAATTTTTATAAGAATCTGACCGTCTAGTTTTGTGAAATAAAATAAAGTCTTTGATTTTCTATAAGGATCAATGGTTAAGGCAAAAATATGTAAATATTAATATCTTTTTTTCAGGACTTGCCAGGCTTCCAAAAATTTTACTGCTTAATTATGATATTATAAAGTACCAATATGCCAAATTTCATTAAATTTTGAACGTCAATTCTAAAACCGGTAGTACTACCTTAAACCATAACGTACAAACCAAAAAAAATGATCGAATTCGGTCAAGCCGTATTTGAGATTTAGCGATACTAACACGTAGCAATTTATTTTTTAACTTTCCACTAAGAAAATTGAAAATTTTCAAAAATCGGGAAGTTATTGTTTTCACCCCGTTTTTCGAAAATCAAGTTTTCATCAGATCTCGACGTTTTGAGGTCCTAGGAAGCTTCCCTGACTATTCCCGCGAGGGTGTCACTATGTCTGTATGTACGTATGTATGTGGGTCATTCCACCAAATAAGAACATTTTTACGGGGCGACCCTCGCGGATTATGTTTAAAATTTATGGAGGTGTTCTCTATAATAAAAAATAAATTCCCTACAAGTTTCAGCCCTTAACATGCAGCGGTTCTGGAGTTATGATTTTTTGAAATTTTGAAAAAAAATTTTTTATAACTTTTTTATTAATTTTTTTTTTTCTGAAAAATCAGAGTTTTCGACACAAAATATATGGTTTTCACGATGTGCATATTTTTTGTTCAATCGCAATTAAATTAAACGTAAAATCTTTATAATTAAAATACTTTTATTTTTGAACTTTTTTCAGATGTTGATACAGTTTTAATAAGAGCATAACCAATTTCATCATTTATCGGTAAAAGTGTGCAATGTCTGTGTACCCTTTACCGTTTTTGATAAAGAATATCGTACGTCTAACACATTTTTTTTGTCTAAATAATCATCATTCGTTATGAAAGTGAAATCAACGCCTGTAAAATTCTTGATTGCCCAGGAATTCAAATCTTGTGGTGCCAGTATATGTTTTTTATTTTCCATTTGTAATAAAGCTCTAGCAGCATGTCGTTTTACTGGACCTACAAGCCCATCGCATGGTCCTTTGCCATGGGCAGTCGCAAAAAAATGCCACTCAACGATGATTCTAAAGTCAGCATAATATTAACATAAATTAGTAAATGTTTTTTTATTTTTAAATTGCTGAGGTGCTCCATCTGAGAAGTAAAAAATCCTTTCAATAACAGTAAATTTTTCTCTTAAAAAAGAAATCAATTGTTCTTGAAATAAATAAATCAAAACTGTGTCATGTTTAAGGCAATCTGAGATACCAACTAAGCCTAAATGCTTAATAGTATCATTTTCGTTTTAGTAAACCACCATTTGAAGTATAGTAGCTTGGTCATTATTTCAATGATAGCCTTGAGCAGCTTCCTGCACAACAAACGCAATTTTCTACCAAGTTAAAAACTACCGCTAATTCACCACTCTTCAAATTTAATTTTGCATCAGGGAAAAACCGACTTTGTATTTTTACTATAAAGTCATGTTTTAAAAGTTTCTCAAGTTGCGTCGCTAAGGTATCAATAAAGTCATCGGAATCCGAAATAACGTTTACAATGGTAGATCGATCGGTTGATGTCCACATTTTAAATTCGATTTCATTTACATCAAATTCTTTAAACGATGGATAAAAGTAATTAATGATTTCTTCATTGTTTGAACATCTATTACAACTTCTGAAGAAGCACGATTCCGTTGGATTATTACAAATCAATTTATTCAAGAAATTTTTATAGATTGATTAAGTTTCTATAATCCAATCAGTATTTCTCGCAAATTTTGGAAAATTACATCCTAAATAAGAAAATGGAATCGTAGTTGTGAGCGCCATCTGCATTGTATAAACTCAATTTTTTAACGAGCAGTTTGAAATTTTAAATATTTAACAGAAAATTATTTTACCATCCCGAATAATCGTATAACGCTTAGCCGATATAACGTTTAATTTAATTGTGATTGAACAAAAAATATGCACATCGTGAAAACCATATATTTTGTGTAAAAAACTCTGATCTTTCAGAAAAAAAAGTCAAATTGGATGTACCTTGCACCGCACACCAAGAAAAATCAATTTTTCCACTTAAATTGGATTTCAAAGGGTCTTCTGATGTGTTTATGATAAAATGGATATTTTCATTCAAAAGCTGAGAATTTTTCCGACAAGATAAGATTTTTCGTGGATTTTAATAAAAAAGTTTTCCTTATCAGAAAAATTAATAAAAAAGTTAAAAAAAATTTTTTTTCAAAATTTCAAAAAATCACAACTCCAGAACCGCTGCATATTAAGGGCTGAAACTTGTAGGGAATTTATTTCTTATTATAGAGAACATCTCCATAAATTTTAAACATAATCCGCGAGGGTCGCCCCGTAAAAATGTTCTTATTTGGTGGAATGACCCATGTATGTATGTATGTATGTATGTGTGTGTGTGCGTGTGTGCGTGTTTTTTTTTTTTTTTTATAGAGGAGGTCAAATACATTTACGTCTGCGATTTTTTCCTTTAAAAGATGCTGCACATAGGCTTCGACAGCTGACCAGTTATCTTCTTTTTTGATCATGCTGGTTACTAAGCTCTCAGGGGAAAGCGTGGTGCCAATAGTTTCATCAGTACTGCTTTTGTAGTCCTTCCACCGGTCACACTCAAAGAACGTGTGCTCGACGTTGTCAATTTTGTCTGGGCAGTATTTGCACGTTGGTGTGCTGTGCAGTCCCATCTTAAAAAGATAGGCATTGAACTGCCCATGTCCCGTCAATAGCTGGGTCAAGAAAAAGTCCGTTTCTCCGTATTCCCGAGAAAGCCAGACGTTGATGTTTGGGATCAGGCGTGCCGTCCATCTGCCCGTCTCTCCCGATGTCCATCGGTCCTGCCACTCTTGCTGCGTTTCCGCCTTTATCCTCGTTCTTGCGTCCTTCATGTTTTCGTCACTGTTTTTAGCGTCATAGAGTTTCGCACTCTCAAACGCAAGTAGGTCGATGGGTGCGGCTCCCGCAGTGACCAACATAGCCGCTTCGGAAACCATTCGATAGGCGCAGGCAACCCTGAGAGCGCCTCGCCGCTGCACTGCCGCTATTTTTCGTCGGTAGGTCTTCTGTTTCAATATGTTGAAACACTAAATTTTTCAATCTTAAAAAATTTAATTCCTTAGCCCACTAAACCTCGCGGATAAGAGAATAGTCGCCTAAGTTTCATAAAAAGTTTTGGGATTTACTGCTCTTTGGAATATTCCGCTTCCATATGAATGTCGGTATTTTGTTTAATAGAAAAGGTCTAGACAAAAGTTCTCACGCGTGCCAGTTAACTTGCTTTAATTACTTACAAATTTGACTGCGAAGATGACCCTTTGTCCTTGATTGACCCTTTTGATTGACGAGATTGGCCGAAATAGTTGTGCGGTGTTGTTTCAATAATGATATATAGTAGTATTAACAATGAACTCAATTTTATTGCACAATTATTCACTTTTGTTATAATTTTATGAATAACTTGGTAACGCAACTTAATAGAATATTGATAATAAAGATAACATACACTTAATAATAGAAATATACGTGGTTTAACAATAATTGTGGTGAATTATCACCTAATATGAACTGATAATATTAATAAAAGTAGTATAAGATTTTATAATAATTAATAATAGATTTTATATGATTTTGGTGAGTAATCATCGAATAGTAGTAATAGTGGTAATAGTGGTAAGATTGACTAAGAAATATCTAGCGTGGTGGTTGACACCGGGGGATAGATCGAAGTGTCGATCAATGCTCAGGTTTTGAGGCTCGTAGCTGATTTTCCCCTCCTCGTGTCGTCTTGTGACGTCACGGGGGCTAGACATTAATTTAGCTAGTGTCGGTAACGGAAATTTCGGGTGGTAGTTCGCCAGGCTGGTAACATCGGGGCATTTTGTAGTGTCTCAATGTCTGCCCATACCCTGATAGCCACAGTTTCAGACCAACCAAGTTGGTGTCAGATAGTTGCCACCAACTTAGCGACAACTTGCGGTCAACTTCCAAATTTGTAACTGTTGGCGCCAAGTTGGCTACAAGTTTCTGAGAAAAAAGAGACCAATCTACTGCCGCAATATGTCACCAAATTTCTTGAGAAACTTATCGTCAACTTGGTGTGAAAAAGTTTCAGAGCAACTTTTGCCGACAACTTGGTGACAACTTGGTGAACAAGTTGACACCAACCGAGTTACTTTCCAAGAGTTGCCGCCAAGTTGGTGACAAGTTGCGGCAGTAGATTGACAGAAAGTTGCGGCCAACTTGGCTATCAGGGTATTTCTGCTCCATAAAGCAGTACCGAGTGGACTACTTCTAGAAGAACTCTTCTCTTTTTGGTTCTTGTTCCCATAGTGTTGGTCATGATTCTTGCTAGGCTAGACACCGTCTTGCTGGCTTTCTTGCATGCACTGTCAAGGTGTTCGCGGAAAGATAGTTTCTCGTCTATCATTACCCCTAGATAGCGCAGGGCCCTTGTTGACGTCAGTGTTGTTCCTTCCATGTCCACAGCGAATGGTTTTGGGAACCATTTTTGACGTGTCAGAATAACCATCTCGGTTTTATGCTTGGCGAGTTTCAGGTGGTGTTTATCAAGCCAGGTCTCGACTAGGGGTTCACACGAGACGAGAGTAGGCGAGAGTATCAAAAATCTCGTCTCGGTTTCGTCAATTCCGAAAAAATTAAGTCTCGTTCGAGTCTCGGTCTCGTCTCGTTACCAGTTGTCTCGTCTCGTCTCGCTTAGTTCTAAATGTTAGGAATTTTCTATTTTCTTACCAAATACTTGAGTGTTCGACCAATTCTATTATATATACTCCCACAGATGTCTACAATAATTGTTCATATATTTACTACAAAAAATACAGGAAAAAACAGAAAATTCTTCCATGGAATCTGCAGATGTCCAAATAGAGACTTAATTTTCAAAACATCGAGATTTAATGGCAATAAAAGTTGTCCGTTAAGTACTGAATTAATAATGAGATTAGTTTTTATATTTGTAAATTCTATTTTTTCTTGAAATATAACGTTAATTATTGCAAATTTGTAACAACTATAATAATTAATATTCTTTTAAAATATTATATCATATTATAAAATATTATATAATATTATAAAATTATAAAGAGAACGAGTTGAAGTAAAAATGTGAAAAAATCATACTTGGCTAAGGATGCCATAATGTTTTGTATTGACAAACTACGATATATAATATAAATATTAATACGTATACTTCAAAAATTAGAGTTTCAACTCAGTTTTTTTTTTTTAAAGTTACAAAAAACTATTTCACAGATGGTCTCCAGATTTTATAGTTTGTAAAATTGATTGTTCTCTATGTGGATCTTTTCTAATTTTCCTAATAAAAACTTCACAAAAAAAATTTTACGAGACCAAGAACGAGACTCTCGGGTTGCGCTATATGTGGTCTCGGTATCGCCGATAATTTTTTCAAAAACGTCTCGTCTCGTCTCGTCTCGCTTTTCCGAGACGAGAACGAAACGAGACGAGAAAAATCTCGCTCTCGTGTGAAGCTCTAGTATCGACGGCGTCAATGGTTTCCCGAACCAGTAATTCGGCCTATTCTACGCTGTCTACTACTATCGTGGCCGTAACGTCGTCTGCAAAGCCCGTTAGCTTTACTTGCTTTGGTAACGAGATTTCAAGAAGCTCGTCATAGTCCGCATTCCATAGATCGGACCCCATTATTGAGCCTTGCGGTACGCCAGCCATTATGGCGTATTCTTGTGGGCCTTCCGTAGTTTCCGCTATTAGCTTTCTTTCGTCCAGGTAGTTGTCGACTAGTGCCAGATTATCTGGCTCCGCGTTAAACTTGTGCTCCAGAGCATCTAAAATGTCTCTCCGATTTGCGCTGTTAAATGCGTTTTTGACATCTAGCGTGAAGAGGAGACATACTTTACGAGCTTTGAGGCAACCAGACCATGCTTGTGTTGCTGTTTTTATAACTTTCTCGATCGCTCCGACTGTTGAACGACCTTTCCGGAAGCCATGCTGGTTGGTGGCAAAACCTCCAGCACGGTCGATGTCGTTGCGAAGTCTCCCTTGTATGAGCTTCTCGAGCAGTTTTCCAGCAATGTCTAGCATACAGAGTGGTTTAAACGACGAAGGTGTTACGGGGGTTCCCTTTCCTTTGTCTAAGAGAACCAATCTCTACCGCTTCCAGACCGCGGGAAACGTGCCAGTTGCCATGCATGCGTTGTAGGTGTTCAGGAGTATGTCTGGATATTCCAGGGCTACAATCTTGATCACCGCTGCCGGGATGTCATCAGGTCCAGGTGCCTCACCTGTTTTGAGTGACTTGGCCGCGTCTTGTAGTTCTTTAGTTGTGAAGGGTGTTCCTTCGCTGTTTTTAGCATAGTGTTTCTTCTCCCGCGGCGGGTGTTTGGGGGAAAGCTCCGCTTCAATGCTGTCCATTAAGGCAGGAGACTTCGGCGCTTCTGGTGAAGCCTTTCCAAGTCGTTTGGTGACAATTTGGTAGGCTTTGCCCCAGATGTCCTTGTCGAGATCATTACAGATCTGTTTCAACAATATCGTTTTTCTTGCTTTAATCGCTCGGTTTAGCGTCTTTTTGGCCTGCTTGTACTCTTTTGAATACAAGTCCTCGCTTGGGGAGCGTTTCGCGGCTCTCGTTGCGCGGCGACGTAGCCTATGACATCTTTTGCGAAGTCCTGCTATGTCTGTTGACCACCAGTACACTGGCCTGTGGAAACTTCTATTTTTCAGCCGCGACATAGAGGCGTCACATGCGGCAGCAATCTCCTTCATCATGTTTAGCACTGCCTTTTCCGTCTCGCTGCAGGTATCCAGAATCGGGTTGTTCTGAAGAATAGACCAGCATCGTGCAAGTGAAGCTCGCAATGCCACTGGATCAAGCCTTCTGGCATTCCACTTCCACTTAGAAAGGTCGCGTTGTGAAACCGGAGTAGATGACAATCCAACGTTGAATGTCACAAACTGGTGGTCACTACTACTGTATTCTTCGGATACAGTCCAGTCTTCGATCATGTTGGCAGTCCTTGGAGTCACCAACGAAATGTCGAGGATGGACTCTTGGTACCCGGATTTTCTAAAGGTCGTGGTACTCCCGGTGTTCAACACTATGAGGTCGAGTCTAGCCGCGACGTCAGCGACCTCGTTACCTCTGGTGTCGGAGAAAGCAGCGCCCCACTCAGCCGATTTAGCGTTGAAGTCTCCGGCTACGATGACTTCGCCGTTGAACTTAGTGACCGCATCTTCTATATTTGCCAGTTTCTGTCGGAACACACTAATCTCTTCGTTAGGTGAGAGATAGACGCTCATGAAGTAGGTTGTGGGGGTTTGAATCTAGACAAAACCTGCTCCACTTCCGCTGTTGTTGACGGTAACGTTCTTTGTGTTCACAATCCAAATTGCTGCCGTGCCAGTTTCGTCTGCGAACCATGTTTTACCTTCGATGTTTAAATATTGCTCGCAGATAAAGCAGACGTCGATTTTATCTTCAAAGACACGCTGGCGCAGCAGGTTTTGCGCCAAGGCGCATCTATTCAGGTCACCTTGTAGTATGCGTGTCATTTCTGCCCTCTCTTGGCTTCTGCAAGTGCTGTACGGAATGTCCTGCAAGCTCCAGTGCCAGAAATATGGCATAGACCATCCTGGGCATCTTTGTCCGGAGCACAAAGGAAGCATTTTGGCTTCTCCGTGCAGTTTACGGCCTTGTGGTTCTCTCCACCACATTTGTAGCAGCACCTGCTTCTGTTTGGTCCCGCACACTGGCGTGTTTGGTATCCAAAACTTAGAAATTTAAAACAGCGGGTTACTTTTCCAACTGGGCATATACGACAGTTCACCCAACCGATCATTATATGGGCCTTGTCAAGGGCCTTAATCGCACTGGCCTCGTCTACTCCGCAGAAGGCTGCCCGATTTCCTCGTGGTGTGGGTTTTGTCAAATTTGCCCGTTTGACCTCCAGGCTGTCAGTGAATTCACGTTTGAGTGCTTCACGGACTTCGCTCTCGGTAGAGATTTCGTCCAAGTCGAGGATCTCGATCGTTGTTGTTGGTGTTAGCGTCTTGACAGTGCCGATGTTTGCAGTGGCTGACCTTACTGCATCGGTGAAAGTCTTGCTGTCTTCGGTCTTTCGAGCCATTTCAAGGAGAACGCCTCCGTGTTTCGTCTTTTTAATAGACTTTATGTCTACGCCCGTCTCGACAGGGCTTACCTTGGCCTTCATTTCCTTTAGGAAAAATCAGCATAAGTTTGCTCGTCTACTGGTTGGACAAGAACAGCTTAAGTTCTTGTCTTCTTTCTCCTCGGTTTCTTAGAGGCACCCTTACTTGGCTGGTTTTGACCTTTATTAGGGAGAGCCGCTGTTTCATGCTCTTTTTCCTTCTTCTTCCTATTTCGGTCCACTGTAGTCCAGACGTCCTCCCGGGCTGTCTTTTTCTGTGGTGGCTTCTCGATTATTGAAGAAGGGCTGGGCATGGACAGCTGCCTCTTCTTGTTATTGTCTTTTCCTTGCTGTGGTAATTTTTTAGGAGTGACCAAAGATGGCTGTAGTTTTTTGGTCAGACTCGGAGTTGTTTGGATCGTTGAGGCCGACATGCCTGGTGATTTGTTGGCTAACCTATATGCTTTAGTGATAGATGTAACCAATTTTCTAATTTCATGATGGAGATTCTTCTTGTCTTTTATAAACTCGGCTAACTCTTCGATCTTGATACCGAGCCTCTCCATTGGTGACTGTTGGCCTGTAACGGTCGGTACAGAGTTGATTCTTCCTCGGTAGGTTTGATTAGTGACAGGAGCAAAAGGTCCTCCACTTTTTGGAGGAATGTTGCTCAGCTGTCCGTTCTCTGCCATCTGGGCTGATTTCGTACTCCCTGTAACCTTGCTAGCATTGCTAGACAGTAGAGCCATGGGGTCTACTCCGCTGTTCAAACGGTCGCTTGATAACGACGAGTTCAGGCCCGTTTGCACGCCTTCCCCCGCCGGCACTGAGATATCCCCCCTCTGCACCGTAGACGATGTTTGAAATTGATCTGGCATTTTTTTATCATCTTTTGCTAGGTTTTGGTCCACCCCGAGTATTCTATTTCCTCGGTACCCAACGCATCTGGCGTGCAGATATGCCGGGCATTCCTTTATCCGCCACCTGGGGAGGCGCCCGATGCGGGACCCAGCAAGCCCGACACGAGGTGTGTGTGTGTCTGTGTGTGTGTGTGTGTGTGTGTGTGTGTTTTCCCTTTAGGGGAATCCTTTTTACGGATTCTAGGCATAGTTGTTTGGCCTGGATATGTGGCGACTCGACGCAGCGTCATACTAAAAACTCGACGCTAACGCCCCTACCCACTAAACCCTAAACCCCTTTCTCTTCTATCCTCTGATCCCCCATGGTACCGCCGTAAGGCATTTCTTCGCGGGGGGAGGAATTAGCTGCCGCTCTTCCTTCTGGTGGCTAAGATGTTATTTCTTCCTTCTAGATTCTGTCTTTTGCTCTTTTTCTCTCGATGGAACGCAGCTCTGTAAGCACTTCTGTGGCAAAAGTGTTCGTTGCATTCCAGGCAGCTTCTGAAGACAGCATTGCTTCTACGACTGACTCTGGTTGACTTCTCCTCTTCAAGATCCTCTCCAGCTCCTCACGTTGTGGATTAAAACGCGAGCACTCGAAAAGGACGTGCTCCGCATCTTCAGTGACTCCAGGGCAGGACGGGCACTCCGGAGAATCGTCATGCCTAAAGCGGTGAAGATAAGCCCGAAAACAGCCATGTCCTGACAACATCTGCGTTAGGTAGTAGTTGACCTCTCCGTGTTTCCGGTTCAGCCAAATGTCGATCTTTGGTATGAGACGATGCGTCCATCTACCCTTCTCTGCGGCATCCCACTGAGATTGCCATCGTGCGATGCTGTGCTGTCTTTGTTCCGTTCTGAGTTCTTCTGCGCTCAGTGTTGTTGACCTCTTTCGTTGGTAAAGGTTCCTTCTTTCTTCAGCTAGGACTCTGAGAGGTAGAGTTCCAGAAATTACGCACACTGCTTCCTCAGATATTGTGCGGAAGGCGCAAGCTACTCTTAGGGCACTCAGGCGATATACTGGTCCAGCCTTTCTCCATGCTTCTTGTAATTCTAGCGCATCGGCCCAAAACTGATCCGCTACTGCAACTTACACCTCGGCAGAGCAAGCTCACATCAGCCGTAGCCTGCATCGTCGGAAATAATCGACACGGGTTCCGGACACTCCCAGTGAGTTACAGCAGGGAACGATCGTCTTGCTAGTTCAGTTAGTGTGACCAACCTATTAAAGGATGTGTGTATGTGTGTGTGTGTGTGTGTGTGTGTGTGTGTGTGTGTGTGTGTGTGTGTGTGTGTGTATGTGTGTATGTATGTAAACTTCTCATAACTTTTGAACGGCTTGACCGATTTGATCGCGGTTAGCGCCATTTGCAAGGGTTCAACTAAACTTAGATTTTGAATACAAGTTGGACTGATTCGGACCGATAGATTTTGAGAAATCTTAAAAAAACTGCGAAAAAAAATTTTTTCAAATGTGGTTTTTTTTTAATAACTTTCAAACGGCTTGACCGATCAATTCCAAAAACTAATCAGCTCTTAACATCAAAAAACCACATCGATTGCCAGCAAGCCGGTCAAAATCGGTTGATTCGTCGTGAGTTATCGTTGAGGAAAGAAATTGAATAAAAGTGTTTTTTTCGAATTACACCGAAATTTCTGGTCTGATCAATTTGTGTTTGAAAATGTATCATAAAATTTGAAAAACTGCGTCGAATGCTGCTAACCACGTGAAAATCGGTCCATTCATTCAAAAGTTATTGCGGTTTGAAAATTAAAAAAAAAAGTGTTTTATTAAACTTTCACCAGACTTTTGAGGTCGGAGAGCTCAAAAATACACGAAAATTATATTTTTGAGCTCGAAGAGCTCAAAAGCGTAATAAGTGCAATTTTGGGCACTTACTTACGAAAGTAGCGGGAAGTTGCAGGGATGGCCTTCAGGGTTAACCGTTTTCCTAATTTTTTTTTTTTTTTTCTTTAGAATTTTACACAGCCTTCTGGCCTAGACACGTGGGATTTTTACGTCCCGTCCTACTATTTATTGTCCTTGATGTGTCTAAATACACATCTTTACCTGTGGCCGACTTACAATCTGTACCCGCATTTGCCTGTGCCCCACCCCTTAGCACAGTGACTAAGGAAACCACAGAAACCTGGCCAGGGTACAGTCGGCAAGGGAGCAAGCCTTGGAAATCGCAGAAAAATTGCGACTGCCAGGGCTCGAACCCATGCCTGAACGACTGTTGTACGGGCATTTTAAGACTTAAACCACTCGGCCACGCAGTCGCTCTGCAATTCATTTTTATAAATATAGATATAGATTTTATATGGCGCAATTTTCTTAATTTTTTCTTTCATAAGAACCTTCTCTTGACAACAACAAACACATCAAAAAAAGAATTAGTGAAATCGGTCCAGCCGTTCACGCGTGATGGTGTAACCAAGGGAAATAGGGATTCATTTTTATATATACCCGAGTCGAAATTTAAGTCGTAGATTCAATGTTTTGAACGTTCAAATCGCAAATTCAACGTATTGAACGTTGAAAATGTAAGTTCAACGTATTGGACGTTGAAATCGTAATTTGAACGTATTGAACGTTGAAATCGTAATTTGAACGTATTGAACGTTAAAAACGTTAGTTGAACGTATTCAACGTATTGTGAGCGTAAATCAAACCGATAAGGAGTAAAAATAAGTAATATCAAAACTATTCAGATAACCACATGCTTTCAAACGGAAGTACGATAAAAATTATTTTTATAATTCTGTTAGGGAGAATTTCAGTTTTTTGGTTGAAATTCTACCATCTGTTCAATGAAAATACTTAGTCCGAATTTTTTATTTGTGGAATGGTTTCCAATATGTTTTTTTTTTTTTTTTTTTTCGAAGGTATATGGCTGTTTAAGAGGATTACCAAGAGTTTAATTAAAAACTAGTGATACTTGGAGTATCTTGGGGCTCTCTTACAGCTAGAAAGGTTAGCTTTAGAAGCTATCAAGCTCATTTTTCATTCAATAAGAGAGTCTATCAGGCGCTGAATGATCAACTAGAAAGATCCGTTTGAGTATGTGAATAACGAGGAACTCTATACACAAAATAAGCCTTTTACAGATTGTCATTTGACGGATGATCTGGCAAAGCAGACATTTAAAAAGTGAGCAACACCACAGATTGATCTGCTAGCCATGAGTTGATTCATAAGCTTTAGTATTTTCATTTTTGCCACTGATACTATTAATTTCCTACCACTTAAATTTAGCGAAAAATGTGTTGCTGATCGAAGCTTTTTGTTAGGAAAAATTGTTGACGGGACATAAGTGGTGACGATGTGAATTTCATATCCTCGGTATGGAGAGATTCTATATGGGAAATGTACAGTTTAGCATGGAAAAATGACAAAAACTGTTCGAGTGATAATCAATTGGTTGTCAATGTTAAAGATATTATCCGTTAGAGCACGACAGCTTTTTTCAGGTCTCGAGGTAGACTGCTGATATACTTATTATATAATGCTCTTGTCGATTGCTGCAAAAGAGTAAGTTACAGCGTAATACTATCATTTTTTGGCCAACTTTTAAATTAATAATTGGCAGTATTAGCTATACACAATGAAGTTGATTTATTTTTAGTCCTTTCAAAATTATCTTATATCAATTTGTTTTTAACTTCAAGTCCTGTGTCGATATCATGAGTGATGTTTTCGTATACCTTTGAACAGGAGATAGATTTTGATGAAATTTTGAGACTAAGCAATCGTTAGAGCGCTGAAATTCTTTTTAAGCTCTACTGCAAAGTGCAGATATCTAAATATTAAAATTTTAATTGATTTGTTCTGTTTTATTGCTGAAAGCATACAGAAAATTAGAATTACTGGACATTTTTTTCATCGATTTTTGTGAGAAAAATTAAATAAACTTTGATAAGTATTCATAGATTGGAAGAAAAAGCCTTCAAGGTACTAGAAATGTGGATACTAAGATATTTTTTTCATTAACTTTAAAAGATAAATTTGAATAAGTTATGTTGCTTCAACAGAAAAGGATTAGAGTAACGAGCACTTTAGCTCTAGATACTTTTACCTGTAAATATATTTATAAAAAAAATAATAAAAAGTCATAAATATCATAGAAACTTATTTTATGAGCCTGTACTGAAAGTATAATTCAAATACCGAAAATAACAAAAAATTATGTAGAATTAATAACAATATACTCCCTTTTTTTTAAACAGTCAATGTAAAACTATCTTCAGAAGAATAGTCTAAACTTAGTTTTTCATTATTTATCGCGTCATCTCCGTTACTGCCTTTGTCTTCCTCAATCTCATCATCCTCGCTACTGATGCCATCTTCTTCGACTTCCATTTCTTCATCAGAAATGATCTCACTACTCCTTTTTAACTTCCCGCTAAGAAAATTGAAAAATTTTCAAAAATCGGGAAGTTATTGCTTTCACCCCGTTTTTCGAAGATCGAGTTTTCATCAGATCTCGACGTTTTGAGGTCCTAGGAAGCTCTCCTGACTATTTCCGCGATGATGTCACCGTGTGTGTGTGTGTGTGTGTGTGTGTGTGTGTGTGTGTGTGTGTGTGTGTGTGTATATGTAAATCTCTCATAACTTTTGAACGGATCATCCGATTCGATCGAAATAAGCGGCGTTCTGAAGAGTTTCTTTGCTCCTAGAATTCTGATACTAATCTACAGAATTTGAGTCGATCAATTTTGAGAAATCTTAAAAATAATATTTTCAAAAATTTGTTTTTTCGAAATATCTTTTAAAAGGCTTAACCGATCAATTCCAAAAACTAATCAACTCTTAACCTCAAAAAAAAAACACGTCGATTGCCACCAGCCCGGTAACAATCGGTTGATTTTTTCATGAGATATCGTTGTCGAAAAAAATTGGAAAAAATGTTTTTTTCAAAATTTCTATGAAATTTTTAGTCTGACCAGTTTATGCTTAAAGATTTTTCAAAGAACTCAAAAAACTGCGTTGAATGCCGTCAGTCGCGAGAAAATCGGTTAGTTCATTCAAAAGTTATTGTGGTTTGAAAATTCAAAAAATAGTGTTCTATAAAACTGCCATTAGCCTTTTGAGCTCGAAGAGCTCAAAAGCACAGAAAGGCGATTTATTTGAGCTCGGAGAGCTCAAAATTACACAAAAATTATATTTTTGAGCTCGAACAGCTTAAAAAATAAGTGAATTGTTGAGCACTTAGGTATGGAGGTAGTGGGAAGTTGCAGGGATGGCCTTTAGGGTCAACCTTTTTTCTAATTTTTTTTTCTAGAATATATAATATTTATTATATAGTATTAGATAGTTAGGAATATTTTGATTTTTAATTTTTTGATATTTTTAAGAATCTCTCAAAAAGTTCTTATTAATTAATTTTGTGATTTTTGTTATTACTGGTTTAAAAGATATAATTTTCAAAATATTGTTTTTATTTTGTTTTTTTTTGTTCTTAACAATCTTAATAAAGGTCAAAATTGAAGCTTTTATTTTAAACATTGAACTTGCTACATTATGTTGTTCCCAATAAAAATATTAATTGGTTACGATCATTTGATATCAACTAATAGTAATCAAATCAAATACAGTTATAAGTCTCAAAGCAGTAACGTCAAAATTAGTGTTTTTGATTTCAAATTGTTTAAAAAATTATTTCAAAAAAAAATTTCAATAAAAAATTCTAGAAAAAAACTAATGTCAAAGATAGCTTTAGTTAAGCACATTAGTATGAACGTTATTGACAAAAAAAAAATTTTTTCGAAAATTTTCTGTTTTTTTTTAACAGATTATTAAAGTATTTCCATGTTTATTGAGTAAGACTCTGAAAGGTATTCAGAAATTACTAAATATTGAAGAAATCAAAAATCAAAATTTTTGCAAACCGCCTAATTCAACGTAGAACACTGCCTGCATTTTCTGTTTCGTACCATTTTTCTTTGAAAGATTATTCGGCTCATTTTCAGTTTTCCGTTGATTGCAGGCGTAATCGTTAATGGCCTTAGTAAATATTTTGACCGTCACAGAATCTGATTTTTTTTTGCCCAACCTTAAAACATCATAGAAATTTAACTGCTGAATTCGCTTCATCACGAAATTTTGGAAAAATTAGACTAAATTCTGACTCAGCTCGTAAAACCATGTCAGAAAATACATCCCTAGTAGAAATGAAATTGAGTTTTTGGGTAGTAACTGGCCAGTCCAACTAGACTTGTCAGTTACTGCACAGAAAAAAAATTAACTTGATTTAAGAGAAAAATTCTTGAACCAAGAATATAATTTTGAAGAAGGTAATTGTCTAGAATCAAGACGAAAAATTCTTGAATTAAGTAAAATTCTCTAAATCAAAAAAAATTTTCTTAAATCAAGAATTTTTTTACTCAAACCAAGATTATTGAGCTCTTCAAAAATATATACTTGACTCAAGAACATTTTTTTTTCTGTGTGGTCTAAATTGAGTAAAAACTTGATTATTTCTACTAGGGATATGGCTTAAAAGTTAATGGATGTATACATATATATCCGGTTTTGTCTCTAATTTAACTCCCTCAATTCTGAATGTAGCAAGTTTTTTATAGAACGTCGCATACTTATACTGTGGAAGATTTCCAAGGTTAAGTTCAAAGATGCGCTGAATCGGTCAATTCGTTTGAAAACGACAGCAACTCAAATTTTTTTAATTTCAATAATTTGTACTTTTACTGCTCCTACTGACTCCTGAACACGAGAAATTATTGAAAAAATCGATTTATTAAAATCGGTTGATTCGTCGTGAGGTCATTGAAGAAATAATGTGATTTTTTGAATTACTCAGAAAATTTTGGTCTGATCGATTTCCCAGTGAACACAATTATGTCAAACTGACGTCAGAATGACGTCATGCTACGTCATGATTTATATATGACTCATGATTCATATATGACTCATAATTTCCCACTTCCTGACGTAAGATTCTTACGTAATACGTATGACGTACCTATAATGTAAGTGTGACGCTTGTATGACATTTATGACGTTTATATGACGTAATTATGACGTCCTTATGATATATAACTGATGTCAAAATTAATTACGTGGAAGAAAATTTTTTTAAAAAAAAGTAACATTTAATTATGCGGTTTTGAGTTCGAATAATAATGTCGAGACTGATTACATGCTGAGGAAGATTTGGAGTTGAAAAATCCTGGCGTGTGCTGGGCTTGAACTCGGGTCGATTGAGTTCGGAGTCTTGAATGCTGCTCACTTGTCTGCACCACGATTGATATTAAAAACGTTTATTTAAATCTATGCAACATAGATATCGTCATAGCGACCCCAGGAACCCAACACTGTCTCAAGATTCATTTTTGTATTATATGTTTATTTAGTTAACTTTATTTAAGGTGTGTTTTATTATTTTTGTTATTCGTGTGACGCACCCGGCGACTTGGGTATGTTATGCCGGCTGAGCCGGCGCAGGAAGGCATTAAAGAGCCGAAATTTATTGTTTATTTATATCTTTTGTTATTGTTTTTTTTAATGGTTAACTAAAGACCATATATATGTATGAACCTATATGAAATTTGGAATTTTGCCGATAAATTCCGACGAAGGAAAATTATTTTGCCCCGCGCATATCGTTTTTTTGGGCATAACGAGGATTGTTTATTACAATTATTGTTAAGTATTTATTATTTATGTTAAATTTTGGTATGCGCTAAATGTTCGCCAGGATAGGCTCGAATTTTGGAGAATCCAAAATCGTCGGAATGGGCCTGGAGAACGCCGTGTAAATTATTTTAGTGCGCCGTAGGATGGCCGTAAAAACGCCAAAATTATTCTTAAGTCCCGGGCAAAAATTAATGAGGGAAATAATTTTGTGCAAAATCAATTATTGAAAATAAAATTTCGAAATTAAAAACTTAGAATTAATTGACGTTTTTCGAGCTTCCAAACCTGGCGATAGGTGTCTAAAACGATCCTTCCGTTTCGTTGCAAGTGACTTTTTGGAAAAATGATAAAGTCCCAAATTTGTCGCGGAAAAAGACATCCAGTACCACTGAGACGATTTTCCCTGTGGAGGCTATCCAGAAGGGAAAAACGCTAAGGAACTCAAGTTACCCCGAGTACGACTGTACCAAGGTAAGTGGAGCTCTTCTCTTAAGGGTATTACGGACTCCCCGTACTCTGACCTTCTGTCAGGGTGCGGCAGGTGATCATAGTCGAGTAGGAGGGATCGAGCTGGAGGCTATCCTCTTGATCCTTGGGGACGGCGATTAGGAGGTCGAGGAAGTCGGCTAGATACCTCGACTTCGGGGACCTGGGTGGCAGCACCGCGGGAGAAGGGAGTCGGAGAATATCCTCTCGTTTCTCCGGGGGAATCCCGAGTAGGAAATTGACCCACTAGCGCCGCGAACTGGAGTACGCGATTTTTTGGAAACCCCCAGACAGTCGGTAAAACAGAAAACGACCGCGCAAAAAGTCGGTAAACAGGTTCCTGTTTTACCATCAGTCGGTAAAACAGGAAAATACCGGGAAGCTTGGATTTGGACGTATGAGTGTGTCTACTATTTTGTAAAGGTGATAGAAGGTTTTCTTTTTCACCACGATGTGTAATTATTGTTACTAAATAAAAGATTTCTATTGTTTCTTCTATTACGTTTGTTATGGTTTAATTGGACAATCCCCTTTTTGACCCTGGACATCGGCGAGCTCTAAATTCGAGCCGGGGATTTATTGATACTGTCTAGTACGGTCTATTTTAGGATTTTTGGATCAAGCGAAACTGGACTCGGGTTAATTTAGTAATTTAGATAATAAAAGGGGCTAAAATCCCTATTATCACCAATTTTACCCGTTACATCTATATGAATTTAAAAGTTGGAAAGGTGGAAGTTATCGTCTAGAAACAAAGTCCGAATTTGAGACCCATCGAAAATTCCTTCTTTTAATTTGGCATTACTTATCGCTGGGAACTTTTTTCCCAAATATATAAAACAATTGCTATTTTTTTCCAGAGCTTTGACGAACTGCTTCATAAGACCAAGCTTAATATGAAGTGGTGGTAGTAGGTATTTAGAAGGATCAATTAACGGTGTTCGTATCACATTTTTAGAACCATGATGAAAGTTCGCTCTCGTTGGCCATTCTTTCTTCACATAGTGATTTTCCCGATCTCGACTATCCCATAAACATAAAAAGCAGGGATATTTTGTAAACCCTGATTGCTGACCTAACAAAAGTGTTGCAATTTTCAAATCACCACGAATTTTCCATTGATGCTCTGAATACTTTATTTTATTTAATACAATCTGTAAATTTCCATAAGTTTCTTTAAGTTTGGTCGAGTAGGCTATTGGAATTGGTGTATATGTGTTTCCGTTATGAAGAATAACAGCTTTTAGACTTCTCTTTGATGAATCAATAAAAAGTCTCCATTCATCGTCTTTGGATGTGTTCGGTTTTAATTTATCAACCAAACCTATTACATCTGCACAGTAAACCAATGAATTTTTGTTATCGTTGTTGAAAAATTTTCGGATCTCTTTCTCCCTATCGCGATAAAAGTAAGCTGATGTTTCTTTAGTTAATAAATTTTTCTTTTTCAATACAGCCGCTAAATGTTTAGATCCCTCTTTGGATAGCCCTATATCTCGCAAAAGGTCATTTAATTCTAGTTGGTCGAAGGTTTCAGGGTCTTTATTTTGACCGAAATCGGGCAAGTATTCTTCGTCCTCAGAACTTTTTTCTTCATAGACGTCGTCAACTTGCATTTCTTCTTCGCTTTCATCCATCGGCTCAAAAGTAGCAGTTTCTTGAGGTTCAACACAAGCGAAGAACAGCTTAAAATCAGAAAGATCGTTCCTTGTCTTCGCATGGTTTTTAAAAAGATTTTTCGATAAAAATAAATCTAATCAAGTTCAATCAATATTTTGCTTAATGCTAAAAAAGAAATACCAGAAGAAAACAGAAAAGGTAAGAGGGAAAACCTCTGCGTAGCTCATTCGAAGCTAAAAAAGTTCGATACAAACGAAGGACAGTCCGAAATTCGAAAACATGGTTCTGTACTTTCTCCTTACATGCTACTTTTTAGAGATTTTATAATTTTGTCAGTTTTTCCAATCTAAGATCATATTCCATCCATGAAAATACACGTAAGTCATTAACGATCGTGTTTAATAGATTTTTTCTCATATTTATAACTGCAATTTTCTCGATTTTTTTGATTTTTTGAGATTTTTTTATATTTTAAAACGTCAATGGGACAAAAAAACTTCAGATTCAACTTCAGTGGAACAAAGTACATGAAAATCATACTCAATCTGAATCCAAAAAATTTTTTAATCTCGATAATTTCGATTTTTCATGATTTCTTGAAATTTTTTTTAAATTTTTTGCAATTTTTTCAAATTTTGACGACTCAAGGAGCTACTAAACGTTTAGATTCGGATTTTTTTAATTGAAATACATAAAAATCATACGTGATCTAGGTCCAAAAAAATTTTTTCATTTCTGTGACTGCAGTTTTTCGCAATTTTTTGCCTTTTTTTGGGTTTTTTGCATTTTACTCAAAATTTTGAGGGTGTGTGGGCAAAACTGACTTTAGATTCGGATTCATCGCGTCGAAATACATAAAGGTAGGTAGGTCCGGTCAAAAGTACAGAGTACTTTTTTTTTTTTGTGGGCCGGTGTTATTTGTGTAAAGATTTTAGTAAGGCAATTCATAAGAGCGATTCCTCTGTAGTTACCAGGGTTTTTTGGATCGCCTTTTTTATGCAACAAACACATAGTTACATTTGACAAGCTTTCAGGGGGGGTATCCTGAGTCCAGAGTTATGTTGAAAAGTTCAAGTAAGACTGGAAACCAGTTTGGGGGAATCTCTTTAAGAAATTCGTTGGGGATGCCGTCAGGGCCCGCAGCTTTGTTTGTTTTACGCTCGGCGATGCTTTTTAGGAGCTCGTCCATTGTTATCTGGGCGTCTAGGGAGTCATCTGAGTGGCATGAGCTGAAGTGAACGGAGTATGGCCTCGGAGTGTAAATGCCGTGATAAAAATTTTCTCATTCTTCTAACAAGGAAACTCTCTCCGGTGTCCCCCTCCGATTTTGATGAAACTGAGATATGTTATTCTCCGTCGAAATCTAAGAGACACGTATTTTTTTTTATCTGCGGAAAAACATTTCTAGGGGGTGAAACTACCCCTCAAAAGTTATCCTCCAAAGGGGTGTTTTTCAAGTTTCGCATACTTGCAGTTTAAATAATCGAATGGGACCAATTGCATAATTTTCAGGGTGGAAAATCATGAAAAATGCTTTTGGTTTTATAATAAAACAATGGATAGAACAAAAGTTATGAGGGTTGAAAATCACAAAACTTTTATAAAAAAAAAACTATTCGATGGATTTCAACGAAACCAACGGCAATCGGAAAAGGAAAAAAAAGTAGAGAATACGTCTTTCGGGGTTTTTCCGAAAAATTAAGTTTAGGGGGTGAACATCCCTTAAGCATATCTACAGTGACCACCAAGAAAATATCGTTTTTTATATTAATTTTGATATGAATTCATCAATAATAATTTTTTCGTACATTTCTAGCATTTAGAATATAATAATAATATTATATCTTAATATTTTACTTACTTGTTTACTTCGCATCCCAAACTTTATTTTGTGTATCGGGACATCAAATATTACAAATGTCATTTAATGTGAATCTGCTTTGGAAAAAAAAAAAAAAAGAAAAAATGCTTATAATGATTTATTATAATCATAATAATCATTCATCGTTATCTCATACAAAAAAAGAGATAATTATATTTTTAGTATATATGAGTCAGTAATGTGAAAAACAACATAGTATAAATAAATGTATCATTTCGAGATTAGTTTAGTTACTGCGATGTACTTCATCTTTTATAATTCAATATTATAATCGTGTTTTTTTTTTTAATAAGTGAATAATTTAAAATTGTACGAAAATCTTTATTTTAGTACATAGAGCAAAATGAAAGTCAATCCTATAAATGTTATAAGACTACTCTTAACAACATTTCAAGTCATGAACATTCCAGAATCGCCAGTAAATGACAAAGAAATACAAATCAAAGAAAGTTTTGAAAATATTTTACTCAATGCTATGAACGAATACTCCGGAGTCGAAATGGTCGAAGAAAGTTCTTTGCATTTCCAAGAACCGTATAAAGATTGGACGATGGAAGTCGTGGAAGATAAAGAGTGGGCAAATGCACTAGTTGATCAAGAAACACCTATCGACGAATGCACTAAGGATGTTGAAGATTTATCTTATGAATATAAATTGAAAGCCGTCGAGTACTGGCGTAGTGGCAAAAAAAGAAATTTAAGTTTAGACAGTGTTAGACAAAAATTTAGAAAGGTACAATCTGTGCGACAGTTACGAAGATGGGCTCATACTTTAAATCAGGGAGGGACTTATAAGGAAAAATTAGCAAGAATTTGTGAATATACATTACAAAATTTCAAAGCAGCTATAGATGCAGGTTTAATCGTACATGATTGTAACATAAAAAGATGGGCCTTACAAGCTCAAAAAGAAATTGGTGCGGAAGATTTCCGTTTTAAAGCATCAACAAAGTGGATCGCGTCATTCAAAAGAGCACATCGCATCGTATCAAGAAAAATAAATAAGTTTATCACGTCCAAAACCATTGAAGATAGTAAATCATTAAAACAGCAAGCTGAGGAATTCGTCAATAATGTAAAACAAAAAATTAAAATTTATGAATTAGCAAACGTATATAATTCAGATCAAAGTGGTTTTCAGTTGGAAATGCATTCCGGTCGAACTTTAGCTGTTGAAGGAGAGAAGCAAGTAGAATGTCTTGTACAATCTGTTACTTCTACTACTCATAGTTACACAGTTCAACCAACTGTATCCGCTGATGGAAAGCTTTTATCCCCACTTTTTTTGGTTCTAAAAGAACCAAGTGGTAAATTTGGACCAATAGTTGAAACAACACTTTTTAGACCTCATAATGTATACATAGAAGCATCGAAATCAGGAAAACTTACATCAGGTACGAATTATTCTTTATTTTTTTTCTGTTTTGCGCATAAGTTATTATTGATACAAATAGTTCATATTTTTTAATTTTCAGATCATTTCAAAATTTGGTTGGAGAGGGTGTTTTTTCCAAATGTGGGCCCAAAATCTTTATTACTAATTGACTCATGGACTGGGCATTGTCCTCAAGTTGTACAAAGCGTTAAACCAACAAATAAAGATACTGAAGTAATGATCTTACCAAAAGGTACAACTGGAAAAATTCAACCGCTTGATGTTTTTGGATTCCGAGTATGGAAAAATTTTGTTCGATATTTTTCGGATCGTACAGTTTTGATGAATTTGGACATAAACTTGCATTTACGAAATAACATTATAAAATTACAATCACTTACACATATCCAATTGTCATCTCCTCGGTACATAAATTTATTCAAGTACTCGTGGTACAAAAGTGGCTACACAGAAGTAAAACCAGATGAGTTCGAAAATCCTGTGGATTTTGCATTTCACGGATCATGCAATTCTCATTGTGAGGTTCCTGGTTGTCAAAATATAGCAATTATCCGCTGTTCATGGTGCAAAAAGTCGTTGTGTTTTCAACATTTTTTTCATGAACATCACGATTGCAAAACATATATTGAATATATCTGCATATGACAAAATGATGAATTTAAGTATTAAATTTCATAAACATCAGAAATATTAAATATTTTTGTAAAAAATTATTTTTAAATTTAATTTGATTATAGTAAAGCATATATTGTAAGCATTTTTTCTTTTTTCTTTTTTTTCCAAAACAGATTCACATTACATGACATTTATAATATTTGATGTCCCGATACACAAAATAAAGTTTGGGATGAGAAGTAAACAAGTAAGTAAAATATTAAGATATAATATTATTATTATATTCTAAATGCTAGAAATGTACGAACAAATTATTATTAATGAATTCATATCGAAATTAATATAAAAAACGATATTTTCTTGGTGGTCACTGTAGATATGCTTAAGGGATGTTCACCCCCTAAACTTAATTTTTCGGAAAAACCCCGAAAGACTTATTCTCTACTTTTTTTTCCTCTTCCGATTGCCGATGGTTTCATTGAAATCCATCGAATAGTTTTTTTTTTATAAAAGTTTTGTGATTTTCGACCCTCATAACTTTTGTTCTATCCATTGTTTTATTATAAAACCAAAAGCATTTTTCATGATTTTCCACCCTGAAAATTATGCAATTGGTCCCATTCGATTATTTAAACTGCAAGTATGTGAAACTTGAAAAACACCCCTTTGGAGGCTAAACTTTAAGGGGTAGTTTCACCCCCTAGAAATGTTTTTCCGCAGATAAAAAAAAATACGTGTCTCTTAGATTTCGACGGAGAATAACATATCTCAGTTTCATCAAAATCGGAGGGGGACACCGGAGAGAGTTTCCTTGTAAGGTGATTGAGGAGGGTTAGACGAATTGTTTGCGCGTTGTTCTTATGACGCTCCAGAATTCCGACGCATTACGGGTGTTAACGAATTTTTGTTGAAGTAAATTCGTGTATGCAACTTTTTTCTTGTCTAGTAGTTTAAGGTAGGTAGGTTTCTTTAGATGATAGTTTATCCAGGTGGAACGATCAGAGTGGGTGTTCTTGCATTATTTGAGTGATGAGTTTACTTCAGACTTCAGAGCATGACATCGACGTCAAACCATGGCTTGGATGCGTAGTGGTTCTTTTTGATGGAGGTGAGTTTTGACATTCGGCAATTTCTTGCAGCAGTGATGATACTGCTCACTAGGTAATTGTTTATTTTATCAGAAGTCCAGGTTGTGAGATCCGGTGTAGCGTGTAGGGAGTGGAACATTTCGGAGACATATTGTTCTTTGGCAGAAGCGTCCCAGCGAAGGGAAGAAAGTTCTTTGTTGACAAGCGTGTTGTTGGTTTTGTGGGACTATAGAGCGTATTTCTACTGTTATCGGGAAATGATCGGAGGAAGACCAAATGTTGTCCACCCGCATGTCCTCAATTAAGTGTAGGCTCAGGGAGTTTACCCAAATAAGATCAACGATGCTTTGGCCGTTACTGTTAGCGAAAGTAAATTGTGCCGGAGAGTCACCCCGGGAACGACCGTTTAGTAGAATGAAACCGTTAGAATCCATGAACTCGTCCAGTAGGCATCCTCGGTGATTGATGATTTGTTCGGCAGAAGTTCTGTATTCTTGCAAAGAGGTTCCGATTACAGTGTTAGGATCCAAGTGTCCAAGGGTGCTCAAGCGTGTGTTAAAATCATCGGTTATGATGAAGATGTCATGACGATAGTTAAGAGATAGATCTTGAATAGAGACACGTAGATCATCTAGCAGCATGGGTAAGTCGCATGAAGGTGGGAAGTATACAGAGACAGAAATAATCGTAAGTCCATGCGAATGGATTTTAGTCACTGTCCAAAATTCAGTTACGGATAAAGGGGTTGGGTTGGTGTCTAGGTGAGCCAGGGTTATCAGCCCACCATTAGGTCTGCCAGGTCCGACTGGTTTGTTCGCCAGTGTCCAAAAGCAATGCCAACAGCTGGAGATGTCCTGTAGGAATAGTGGAAGATGATTGAGCCAGGTTTCACTGTAACTAATGACTATTGAAGAGAAGAGATGGGGGGAGGTGATCAGGTCTTTGTCGCCTCTGACGTTCCAGAACGTAATCCTCAGATTTTCAGTGGTGTTGTGTCCATTGTGTGTGCTAGGTGGTTTTTTTGCTCGGATTGGAGCAGAAGGGGCAATTATTTTGGATTGAGCGTTTGAAACACTAGCTAGGTTCTGGGAGTTAGATACCAGTTTGTCGGCGTTTGTGATGGTACATGGATTGACGGACTTGGACACAGTGCTGTATTTGTAAATATTGCCATCAATGGAGACGTAGAGGTGGTCAAATCTAACTTTTTTGTGATCTGGGATGGCCTGTTTTCCAAAGTCTCTGATTTTTTTGAAGGCAATTTCTTCCTCCGGAGTCAGGTCATGATTGATGTAGATAGGAATCGCTAGCGACTTTTTCTTAGACATGACTAAGCTCTTTGAATTGCTGTCTTTGAAGGTGGCCTTAATTCTTTTTTTGGTTTTGCCTATGACTGTAGCGTTGGCTATGCAGTCTGGTAGGTCAAAATGTGTGTTGATGAACTCTTTGACAATTTCAAGGGTCTTACCATTGTTGGTTTCAAGCCCACTGATGATTATGTTGTTCCTTCTCATGTGTTTTTCGACTGCGGCGATTGTGGGGCTGGCAAGGTTTTTATTTAACGCTGAGCTGACTGAGGAGCTTGTGGTTTTCATCCCGTGAGGCTGGTTTTCAATTGCTGAAAGTCGAGTTTCAATGCTAGCTATTTCTTTTTTAAGAGCGCTGGTTTCTGCTGCGATTTCTGCCTTCATTTACTGGATAAGGAGAAAGCTGTACGTCTTGACAGCTTCGATGTTCGTATTGAGCTCTGCCATCATTTTGTTTAAGTAGCTGCGATCCTCCTGGCGCCATACTTGCATTAGTTTAAGGAAGTCGGGGAAAGAATTGCATGCATTATTATCGGTGTTCATTGCGGTTAGATTAAGAGTGTTACTTACGTGGGACGAGTCGTCTGCTGTATGTTCAGGCGGCGGAGTAGAGTCAGGTTTCAACAGCTTATTCGGGGGACTGACTATGGCCAATTCTCGTTCACGTTTGTTAGAAAAGTTGCGGAATAACTCTGGCAGGGAGTATGTTGAGTTATTTTGAGATTTAGCTAGTTGCTCCGCGTTTGATAAGCGTCCCCTGGTGCGTCGCTTTGGCGTTGTCTCGGGACTGTGGGACGTTACTGTCAGCAGAGGAACTGGAGCAGTGAGTGAGCTTGGAGCCTTGGACTCAGTGTTTGCGGTTCGTTTTTCTTTTGTAGCGGAGTTGATGTTGTTATTCATTACCAGGCCGAGTGACCGGTCAACATGTGCCAGCCGCGGTTCTTAGATGGGTATTGTTGTATCAAACCTTGAGGCACGTGGAATCGACAGCGGACCGGATTGTGAGATGTAAATAAAGAGGCATAACCTCAAAAGTTATTGCGAGCAGGGTAAATTAATTAAATTACGAAAAATTAATTCCTGTAGGTGCAAAATTTATAGCACACGTTATATAGTAGTGGTTCAAGTATTAAACAGAACAAATGTTGCACTAGATAATTAGCAAATATTATAACACAATTGATTTATAAAACACTGTTAGCAAAACACGTCTGGTCGCACGCATGGTCAAACATGCCCTCTATATTACATTATAATAACGTTTATTGTAATATACCGAATTCTATTACAGCTCATAATTATCTTTTATATTTTAAAATATTAAAAACGTTAATTTATTTAGTGATTTGAATTATTATCATGTATTCCAGCTATCGAGTTATGAAAAATGTCAAGAGAAAATTGCTATTTTTGCTTTTGATTTTAAATAAATATTTGTTAACTGTTAACAAATATTTATTAACTGGTCATAAATATTAATTAAATCCCATGATGTTAAAAAATCACTTATTAACAATTAATAAAGCTCATTCCCAGTAAACACGTTTACGTCAATGTGACGTCAAAATGACATTGGGCTATGTCAGGATTTACGTAAGATACAAGTCACGAATGAGTCATATGTGACTCATTATTTCACACTTCTTGACGTAAGATTCTGACGTAAAAATATGACGTAGTCATGACGTCAGTATTATATCTCAATGACATTTATGACGTCAATATGACATACCTGTGATGTCTATATCATGATAATGATCTCATTATGACGTAAAAGTGATGTAAGTGATGTAAAAATTATACCTCAGAAAAAATATTTAAAAAAAAATTTCTCAAAAATAAAAAGATGGCAATTTTGAAATTAATTGTAGTGTTGTGGACTTATTACAAAGTTTAAAACAATAGTTATATGTTGATACTTGATGAAAAAATCCTGAAATATGCTGGGCTCGAACTTGGGTCCTCACGTATCGGAGTCTGGAACGCTGCTCACTTATCCAAGTAACGGTTCATGTCACGAAGTTAATAACTTATGTGATAAGCCTTACATAACGAAAAATGCTTATTTCATAATTTTTTCTGAGATTAAATGGATTTTAAGAGCTGGAATTGTATAAAATTCAAGTCTAATAATTTCATAAAATTTCATGAAACTCATGAAATTTTATAAAGTTCTATAAAACTTTGTAAAAACTCTTATAAAAGGCTCTCTAGTGAAACTTGTGGTAATTAATAGACAATTTATAAATTTTCATAAGAATTGATTGAATCTTACACTTTCAAAAATTTTCGTCTAAAAGCGGACACAGAGAACTTTCACAAAGTGAAATTTTTTCAGAGTAAACGATGTATCCGTGTCATTTGAATATTTTTTAATACTTATTGATTTCTCAAGACTCGAATTTTTTATTTAATTTTTCCGAAAATTTAGTATTTTTCATTTGGATTTTTCTTCTTCAAAATTTCACTTTACAAAATTTAGATTTTTTTTTTTAATTTCATCTCTTTTAAATAAAACATTTTTTTTAGTTATATTTCTTTTTAATTTCAATTTTTTCGAAATTTGAATTTCTTTAATTTAACATACTAAAAACATTATGAAACTTGATGTACACAGTAAAAATTTTTGCGTCATTGTGTCAAAAATTTTGTGTTAAAATTTTATGTTAAATATTTAACATTTTTTATGTTGATTTAACACAATAAATGTTAAATTTACACTTAAAAAGTTAAATATTTAACACAAAAATTTTTAACACTAAAGTTTTTGACGCAATGACGCAAAATTTTTACTGTGTAAAATACTATTAGTCTCGTCAATAACAATCATGGAACTGTTTGAATTATTTCAAATACAATGTTTCATAAGTAGCAGCACTAATGTCAGAAAATTATTTTTCAAGTAATAGTGCAATATTTAAATGACTGACATTTAATTTCTTGACGCGAAATCATAAGAAATTATATGTTTACTCGCTTGACGGTTTAAAAATTTAGAGTTCATGCCACATAAATTGAACTCGGTATTTTGTTATCAGTTTCACACCAAATCATTTATACTGAATGAAGTCGAAAATATTTTTACAATGGATAAAAGTACCTAAATTCATGGAAAAAATATAAGTGAGAAACATATGCAACGAAAAAAAAGTATTTCTTGCACCAAGAAAATTTTGACGGAGGCCGAAGTTATATTGGAGCAAGAAGTGTTTTAGTGTCAAGAAATTTTGACTTCATTCACGAAATTTTTAGTCATCTCTAATATATTCTTGGTCCAAAGAAATTTACCTTTGAGTCAAGATTTTTCTGCAGTGTATGGAAACATACAAGCAAAGATACAAAAAGTTTATATCCCACATGTATTTAATTTGTATGTTTTTTTCTTAAAAACGTAAATGAAAAATATTTTGTATGTTATTTGCTAATATGTTAGATATATTCATTAATATTATAAATTATAAATTTTTGTTATTAAGAGCGGACTTAAATTTGCAAGGTACCAGCTTAAATCAGCTGTTTACCTCTTCCTGATTCTTACTAAATTTTAAACCAATTTTCACTAATATTTAGCGATTAATTGTAAATTAGACATCTTGTTAAAGAAGTTTTATATTTGATAAATTTTGATCAATCGATAATATTAAAAAAATACATTCCCCAAATTTTATCAATATTATGGAAAATAATCGTTTGTCACTGATTTAGAAAATGACTTTCAAATAACGTCAGTATTATGTACAATTGTGACAAATTATTGATGTTAAATAATGACTCACAGATGGTATCGGTATTACGTAAGACCGTGACTTGTCACTGATGTAAACACATGATATTAATCTTACGTCAAGATTACGTACAACCGTGACTTGTCACTGATGTAAACGCATGATATTAAACTTACGTCAAGATTACGTACAGCCGTGACTTGTCACTGATGTAAACGCATGATGTTAAACTTACGTCGTTATGACATACAATGATGGCATTAATATTACGTAATATTGTAGTTTATATATTATGTCAGTTGTACGGAATATCTAAGTCATTTCCGTTACATCATAGAGAAGTAATAAACTTACATCAGTATGATGTCAAAAATATATCATATATTTTTACATCATAATTGGATCACAAGACAGGTCAATTTTACGTCATATTTACGTAAAATATTGTGACATTCCTATGACTTATAAATGACGTCATATTGAAGTCATGTGTTCACTGGGTTATCATTAAATATTAACAAATCCTTCTATCAGTGCAACTATACGGAAATCATATATAGTTATATATGAATCATATACAATTGTATATAATTTTTTTTATCTCAGAGTCTGCTACTCCAATGATTAATAATCTATTAATCTATAGTATTTTTTGTGGATGAAATAATAGGAACTGTATTAATTAAGTTAACTTATAAAAATTGATTATGGATATGATTTGCATTACTTGTAGTTATTTCAAACTTTGCTCTACAAGTAAGTCTCGTAGGTAAACAAGTGGCGCGTCAGTCTTTCAAGCGTGAGGTCCCCGGTTCGATCCCCGCGCACGCCGAACTTTTTTTTTATTTTTATAGAAATAATTATATGTAATTCTATATAGTTATATATAATTATATAGGGCCAATTTTTATATATAATTATATATAATCTTTTTTACCCGGGTCGGGTAACCTCAGTTATATTGGAGCACTTAAAAAAGTATATAAACACAATTTTTTTCACTAACATTTACGAATAATAAATAATATTAATCGAAATATTCAATTTAATTCATTATTGAATATAATTTATTAGCACAAATATAAACCGCACTTGTATGAAACTTTTTTTTTTTTTTTTTTTTTTTTTTATAACCCTGCTTTTCAGACTTCTGTCTCGATGGAGGTCCGGCCGATACCGGAAGGGGACTCCAGGCTGATCGGTACATTAAGTTTGGCAGAATAAGTTTGGCGGTATTACATACTTTTTCAGCCTGGAGAGTAATGCGGTGATGGGCCGACTTTGGGGAAACTGCACGCATTCGCTTGTGCCCCACCGGTAGCACAGGGCTTGGGGAAACCATCGAAAAACCCAAACCTGTACAGCCCGGTGTAAGTTACGAGCACCGATATTCACTGAAAATTAGATTTCAGCTCACACCGGGATTCGAACCCACGCCTCACCAGTCCCAAGCAAGCATGACAAGCGTTGTACCGCTTAGCTATGGGACTGGCTTTACTTGTATGAAACTAAAAGGCGTATTTACAGGTGTGCCATATAAAAGTCAACCAAGAGTATAACTATGCCAATTTTAGCTGTGCCATATCATTTATATCATTTGTAATCTCTACCGTTATAAAACTGAACCGAAATAAATCTTTATCATATAAAAAGCCTACCAATAAAAATTTGTAACAAAAAATTAGCCTACCATTAAGAAACTGTACCAATAAAATTTTCCGCCAAATTAAAATACGCCCATAAAATATCTCTACCAAGTGAAAAAGCAACTGTAGTCAATATAAATTCGAGTAATATCTAATGTTGGTAAGATAGTAATATTCCAACAGATTGACCAATAAACTTAAGAATTATCTGACAATTTACAAACTTTGCTTTTATGATCTCGTTTATTTTTAATGAATAATATTGAAATTAACAATTAATAATAAGTTTTAAAGGTAAAATTGTTTGAAAAAGATAAATAAAGAAAACTAAATTTATAATAAAGAGGAAATGAATTTGTTGATTGATAAAAAAAATTATATAAACAACCAAGTTATGATTAATTTTTTAAAAATATGTAGGGTAAAAGACCCCATTAGTGGTGGGGACCCCATTACTGAAACTTTCTTTGATTTTGGTACTTATTCAATTAATTTCAATAATAAATATATTATTTCTAATCTTTAAGACCTTTTGATCAAAAAAATTTTTCATTTTTATTTCAAGTAGAACATTTTTTTATCGAAAGAAAAAGTGCCACTAATGGGAGTTAAAGGTGCCACTAATGGGGTCTTTTACCTTAAGTAACTTTTTTAAATTGTTTCAATCATATTAAAACAAAACCTTAAGTGAAATAATTTTTTTTTTTTTAATAAAAAAAAATATTAAATTGAGCTGGTTGTTTAAACAATTTACAGCTCATTAAACATAATAGCACAATCAATGCAAATTATTATTTTTTGAGTTCATTATTATTATTATTTTTTTTTTTAATGAGCTGTAAATTGTTTAAACAATCAGCTCAATTTAATATTTTTTTTATTAAAAAAAAAAATTTTTTTTCACTTAAGGTTTTGTTTTAATATGATTGAAACAATTTAAAAAAGTTACTTATATGTTTTTAAAAAATCAATCATAACTTGGTTGTTTTTATCATTTTTTTTATAAATTAATAAATTCATTTCCTCTTTATTATAAATTTAGTTTTCTATATTTATCGTTTTCAAACAATTTTACCTTTAAAACTTATTATTAATTGTTAATTTTAATATTATTTATTAAAAATAAACGAGATTGTAAAAGCAAAGTTTGTAAATTGTCAGATAATTCTTAAGTTTATTGATCAATCTGTTGGAATATTACTATCTTACCAATATTAGATATTACTCGAATTTATATTGACTACAGTTGCTTTTACACTTGGTAGAGATATTTTATGGGCGTATTTTAATTTGGCGGAAAATTTTATTGGTACAGTTTCTTAATGGTAGGCTAATTTTTTGTTACAAATTTTTATTGGTAGGCTTTTTATATGATAAAGATTTATTTCGGTTCAGTTTTATTATGGTAGAGATTACATATGATATAAATGATATGGCACAGCTAAAATTGGCATAGTTATACTCTTGGTTGACTTTTATATGGCACACCTGTAAATACGCTAATCACCAATCTTTAAATATTATCTAGATATAATTTGAGTTATGGTGGCAACTAATAAAAATAATACAATTGCAATTTTGAATATAAATAAAAATCGGCTTGTTTACTTAAATAATAACAATGAACAACTTGAGTCACTATGCGATTTTATTTGCACATATCTCAAATACTTTTTTTTTAAAAACAGGTAGACGGCTGTATACATACTCACCATTTTTTTTCATTTATTAGAGTAGAAAACAGCAACTTGTTTTAATTTAAAAATTTTTACCAATTAACATTTCTACAGAAAAATTATTATAGAACATGGACAAATGCATAATCTGACTTTTCTTTCGGACTCTATAAAGATTCTATATGTATTTCACCATATGTTCTTTAAGAAATTTTCTACAGGATTTGATATTTCTATCACTTAAAAATATCCTGAAAAACTTAGAGGAGGCGTTTTCGCATTTCTAAATAATTAATTTCAAAAGAGTGAAAATACTCATTTTTTGAGGTAAAAAAATTTTTTCAAATGTAGTTTGTTTTTGATAGCTTTAAAACGGCTCCACCGATTGATTCCAAAAACTTATCAGCTCTAGAGAATAAAAAACCACATCGATCACCTCCAAGCTGGTCGAAATCGGTTGGTTCGTTCGAGAGAGTTCGTAAGCGAAAAAAACCGAAAAAAGCGTTTTTTCGGAAGTACTCCGAACTTTTTGGTTCGATCAATTCAAACATGAAAATTTTATGATGCTGATAAAACTACGTCGAATGCTGCCAACCGCATGAAAATCGGTTAATCCAGTCAAAAGTTATTGCGGTCTGAAAATTCCAAAATAGTGTTCTATGAAACTTCTTTCAGACTTTTGAGCTCGAAGAGCTTAAATGCATAGAAATATTATCTCTGAGCTCAGCAAGCTCAAAATATCGCATAAATTATATTTTGAGCTCAAAAATCTCAAAAACGTCATAAGTACAATTTTAAGCACCCAGGCATGGAATTAGCGGGAAGTTGCAGGGATGGCCTTCAGGGTCAACCGTTTTCCTAATTTTTTTCAACTTTATTTTCATATCTTCATAAACTTAATAAATAAAATATTCTGGCCATATTGATACCACTGAGATTTGAACAAAAAATTTTTTTACGTTGGATGCACTCGGGTATAACTAAAATGGCAGTGGAAAAATTTTTAATTTAAAATATTTCTTTAAAAAAAAAAATATTTTTAAGTGATAGAAATATCAAATCCTGTAGAAAATTTCTTAAAGAGCATATGGTGAAATACATATAGAATCTTTATAGAGTCCGGAAGTAAAATCAGACTATGCATTTGTCCATGTTCTATAATAATTTTTCTGTAGAAATGTTAATTGGTAATAATTTTTAAATTAAAACAAGTCGCTGTTTTCTACTCTAATAAATGAAAAACTTTCGAAGTGCAATAACTCTTGAATGAATTAAAAAATAATCGAAAAAAATGTTTTTTTTTTTACATAACGACGACATTCCTTTTTGATTGTTTTTAATGAAATAAAATAATTTTCGGTGTCTAAAAAACCACGTCGATCGTTGCCAGGAACGTGAAAATAGGTTGATTGGTTGATTGAACGGTTCGAAAGTTCAAAAAATAGTGTTCTTTGAAACTTTTATCAGAATTTTGACTTGACGAGTTCAAAAACCTCATAAGTACAATTTTAAGCGCTTAGATATGGAATTAGCGGAAGTTGCAGGGATGGCTTTTAGGGTCAACCGTTATCCAGATTTTTTGTGATAAATGAGCGTTATGAGACGTGCACTTTTCTGATTTTCCAAACTTATCTTTTCTCTCCGTGTAGAGTAATAAATTGATAATTCCGTGAAACTTTTTAAAAATTTAATTTATTCAACTCGGGTCATGATTTCCTTACAGTAAATGAAATAAAGGAGAAAAAAATTTGATACATGAGTAATTTTTTTTTTTAGCTTTATAAAAATGTTAGCGCATCAGAACCAATTTAACATAAAAAAATAATTTTTAAGACAGTAATAAATTAATTTGTATCAGTTTAATACTTGAATAATCAAGATTTTATACATTTAGAAGTTTACGTCTGAATAACTTTTTGTCTTTATGATAAAAGTGTAAGAGACCTTTTTTGTAGAGCGTTAAATTTTCGACAAGAATATGCTATGGACTTATTTATATGAGGTGCGTATGCCGAGCTAGAAAAATGAACAAAAAAAAATTAGGAAAACGGTTGACCCTGAAGGCCATCCCGGCAACTTCCCGCGAATTCTATACCTAGGCGCTTGAAATTGCACTTACGACGTTTTTGAGCTCTTCGAGCTCAAAAATACAATTTATGAGTCATTTTGAGCTCTCTAGCTCAGATAGATAGCTTTCCTATGCTTTTGAGCTCGAAGAGCTCTTATCAAAGTTCAATGATACACGATTTTTTAAATTTTCAAATTGCTATAACTTTTGAATTAATCAACCGATTTTCACGCTGTTAGCGGCGGTCGATGAAGTTTTTCGAGCTCTATAAAAAATTTTTTACAAAAAAATTGATCTGATGAAAAAATTCGGAGTTATTACAAAAAAACACTTTTTTCGATTTTTTTCGACAACGATATCTCACGAACGCATCAACCGATTTTGACGCACTTGGTGGCGATCGATGCAGGCTTTCAAGGTTAAGAGCTGATAAGTTTTTTAAGTCGATCGGTTCAGCCAATCCGGAGATATTTTGAAAAAATGAAAAAAAAAAAAAATTTTTTTTTCACTTTTTTGGCAATTTCTCGAAATCTACAAGTCCGAATTGGTTCCAACTTACAGAAAATCTAAGTTTGGTGAAGCCCTTTCGAATAACACCAACCGCGATAAAATCGGTCAAGCCGTTCAAAAGTTATGAGAGTTTACATACACACACACACTTACATATATATTAGGGTGCTTTTTTTTTTCGACTATTTTTTTTTTTCAATTCCATTGTGAAATTTCGTTGCAAGTACCCAAAAAAAAATACCCTGAAAGTTTAGACCCTTAATATTAATATTAAGACCTCGACCCAGGTGTTTAAAGATTTCCCCTTAAAAAAACACAGAAATTTTGATTTTTTTATGTTTCAATTTCTATAGCTCAGTGGCATTTCACAGCATTGCTTCGACCGCTAACGGGATTTTTTTTAGAATTGAATTCTCTACAAAAGTGTCCATAGCGGCCAAGCCGTAACTTGAACCGGCGAGATAGTACAGGCCTCTAAACTTGATATTTCCACAAATATCGCGTTTTTTCGCATTTATCTCGTGAATGACAAGAGATACAGAAAGAATGTAAATGACAAACTTAAAGAACATTTAATTTTCTACAAAAAAATCTTCAGCACCAAGTTGCTAAAATCAAAATTTTCAGAGATATTTAATGATATTTATAAAAGATATTTTTTATAATTTGACGCAATTTTCGATAAACATTTGAAATTACTTAAAATTCATCATCAGAAGTGAAAACAGCAACGGCTAGTGCTACTTCCGAAGGGGAAAAAGCCGCCGGAAGAACCGTCATCCTATCGACCACTCTGCATGTTAGACACGGCCGGCAAGATATTCGAGCGCATAATTAATCAAAAAATAGAGGCTGTAGTAGATCCACTCCTGGCAGAGAACCAGTTTGGTTTCCAAAAAGGACGGTCAACTCTGGATGCGATCAAATTTGTTGTTGATATAGCCAAAGATATAATCGCCGGAACGAGATAGAAGGGTGGAAAGAAGAAATACTGCTTGGTGGCTGCTTTGGACATCAAGAATGCCTTCAACTCCGCTAACTGGGACTGCGTTATGCGGGCTCTAGAAAAAAAAAACGTACCAGGATACCTTCGCAGAATGGTAGCGAGCTACTTCACGAATAGGGTTCTGAAATATGACACGAAGAACGGTACGGAAGTGTACGAAATCTCCGGAGGAGTGCCACAGGGATCAGTTTTAGGTCCTTTGCTATGGAACATCATGTATGATGGCCTCCTGAGAAAAGCATTGCCCACGGGAGTCAAACTTGTAGCATATGCGGATGACGTAGCTGTCATGAGGGCTAGTCTCGCACGGCTGATGCCTAACATCGGAGGCTTAATGCAGAGCAGGAGGCTACTATAGTCATCAGTAGTCACATCAGTGCTCACTTACGGAATATCCATTTGGGCTGATGCACTGGAAACCCAGAAATCATGGAGAAAAGCTGGACCAGTATATCGACTGAGGACTCAACGAGTAGCTAGTGCCTTGCGCACTATATCAGAAGAAGCAGTGTGCGTCATTGCCGGAACCCTACCTCTTAGAGTTCTAGCAGAGGAAAGACGAGCCCTTTACCAACGAAAAAGGTCAACTGCACTGAGCCCTGAAGACTACAATAGGATTCGCCGTCACCGTCGGCTTCTCTGCAGAGACGGGTAGGTGGACGCACCACCTCATACCTCGGATCGACATTTGTCTTAACCGGAATCACGGCGAGGTCAATTACTATCTTACGCAGATGTTGTCGGGACACGGGTGTTTTCGAGAGTATCTACACCGCTTTAAGCACCCCCTCTGAGAAAAAAAAAACACACACACACACATACACACACACATACACACACACACACACACACACACACACACACACACACACACACACACACACACACACACATCCTTTAATAGGTTGGTCACACTAACTGAACTAGCAAGACGATCGTTCCCTGCTGTAACTCACTGGGAGTGTCCGGAACCCGTGTCGATTATTTCCGACGATGCAGGCTACGGCTGATGTGAGCTTGCTCTGCCGAGGTGTAAGTTGCAGTAGCGGATCAGGAGCCAGCCACTTCGGGCCTTGATCAGGAAGTATGCAGTGAGTGTTAGAGATCGGAATCTTCACCACCCCGAGCGAGTCTAGTCCGTCCGTGTATTCTGGGACTGGCTAAGTGTCAGCTAGGCCTCAGGGAACTGGGGTAGGAGTACTATCTCCGAGGGTACACCCGTTCCTAGTTATGACAACCCGCTCCACTTCGTACGATGCGCTGGTAAATCAAAGTATGAATAATTTATAGTAAACAAACAAGAGTGGAAACAGGCTTCATGCCCAACAAGCAGCGATTGAAGCAAGCGCTGAAATGAAGAGAACGCAAGTGCTGGAGCGCCTTGAAAAGCTGACTATTGAGCTGCAAGAGTTTGTCCAAACTAAGGTCAATATCCACAAGGAGATAAAGACCAAGACAACCGGTGTAGTCAATGCTCTTGGAAGATTCAAGAAACTGGACGAGGAATGGCAGTGATCGCGACGACGCATTCAAATTGAAGTTAAGACGGAAGAAGCAATGGACAGAAGAATATATGGCGAGGCTTTCGCCTACCTCTGAAGAGGCCGTTTCCTAGGCTCAAAAGAGCTATACACGCACGTATATTTTTCCTACCCTCACCATAACGAAAGCACAGCCAAGTTCGCGGACAAGGAAAAACCGCTGCTCTCTTGTGTTAATACACATTCATTGAACAGCTGCAAGAGTTGCGTACAATTGTAAGTGTGTGCAACTCTCATCGACTCCTCTGGCAACTCATTACCTGTGGGCACATCGAGATGTACCCACAGAATATGAGCAGTATCCAGCGGGGACCACGGGGAGGCGGACTCGATTGAAGACCATGTTGTTTGTTTAATGTGTTTTGTGTAAAATATGATTCTACGTGTAAGTGTTTGCGTGTGTGGGGTGCCCGGGCACTTTTGTTGTTTGTGGTCATTTTCCCTAAGAAGCAATGGACACTGGAGCCGACGGTGACGGCGAATCTGCTGCTGAGGACAAGGGTGAAACTGACACAAGGCCTGGAAAGAGAAACGACCGAAATTCGCCAGAGCCAACCGACAAAGTCACAAAGAAGAAGGACTTGAAAAAAAGCCCTCCCCAACGACTGGCAGGGCAGGGCGACGAACCTAAGAAGGCGACTGATTGGGAAAAAGTACAGTCTAAGAAGGAGAAGAGTAAGCTAGCTAGAGAGCAACTCTCAAAGCAGCCGCCGAAGGAGCCCAGGCCAGAGCCTAAGCGGAAAAAACCACGCAAATGGATCAGACCCGACGCACATCATCCGCCCGGCCGAGAAAACAAAGTATGCCGAGATTCTGCATCGCATAAAGCAGGACGTCCCAGATGAGCAGGTTCGTTCAACGGTAGATAAGATCAACAAGACCAGAAGTGGTGACTTGTTGATTACGATTTAAAGCAAGAGCACTGACCAAGACCAAGCCCTCCAAAAGACGATCGCAGACATCCTTAAGGAAGAGGCCAAAGTGCGAAGGACCACAGGATACCATCGAGATCCGAGATGTCGATGACGCCACAACGAAAGAGCATATTTAGACCGCTCTAAAGAGGGAAGCTGGAGAAAGTTGTGAAATCCCACTAAAGGCAATCAAAATCCTCAAAGCCTTAAGGGGTACGCAGACAGCCGCAGTGTTACTACCAGCAGCTGCAGCATACAAGTTACTGGAGGGAAACTGCAAAATAAGGATCGGCTGGGCAATTGCCGAATGAGAGCAACGAAGAGACCCATAAAATGCTTCAAATGCTGGCACTTGGAGCACTTTGGATCTCAGTGCAAAAGCGATGTCGACCGGTCTAAGCACTGCATAAGGTGCGGAAAAGAAGGACACAAAATTGCTGATTGTAAAAATCCAGCTAAATGTGCACTGTGTGTTGAACAGCACGGCGTAGAAAAGGCGGCTCACCATGCAGGCACGAACAGATGCCCCGTCTTCCAAGAAGCGCTCCAGAAGATAACGAAGCCAAGAACATGAAGATATTGCAGGTCAACCTCAATCATTGTGAGACTGCGCATGACCTGCTCATGCAAACTGTGTGCGAATTAGAGGCAGACGTAGCACTTATAAGTGAGCCTTATAGACACCTGAGTAAACAATTCTGGGAATCCGACAGCACTAACAAAGCCTTGGTGACTTCAATTCCTGGGCAGCAGACTGGGACAGCAAATTCACTAATAGACGTGGAAAAGCTCTTCTCGAGGCAATGGCCACACTGGACGTGATCCTTCTTAACACCGGTGACACGTCAACGTATACTAAGGGAGAGGCAAACCCAATTGTCGACCTTACATTTGTCAGCAGTTGCTTAGCTCGAAGAGGTTTTTCTTGGAAAGTATTGAACATCTACACAGCCAGTGACCATAGTGCGATACTATGGGAAATATCAATTCGCCAGAATCTAACAAGAGTTAACAGGAACGCCAGCGCGGTTGGGTGGACAGTTAAATCTCTCAACCTCACTGCTTTAGTAGTAGCCCTAGAGTGCGATCCGATCATCGTAGAAACTGCTAAAGAGAAGACCAAACATCTAATGAGAAGAGTCACCCAGGCTTAAAAATTAGAAAAACGGTAGACCCTGAAGGCCATCCGTGCAACTTCCCGCTAATTCCATACCTAGGTGTATAAAATTGCACTAATGACGTTTAATGACGCTCAATAATACAATTTATGTGTAATTTTGAGCTCTTCAAGCTCAAAAGTCTGATAGAAGTATCATAGAACAATATTTTTTTAATTTTCAAAGCGCACTAACTTTTAAATGAATCAACCAATTTTCACGCGGTTGGCAGTATTTGACGCAATTTTTTTAGTTTCATAAAGAATCTTCAAGTTTGAATTGATAAAACTAGGAAATTTGGAGTAATTCCAAAAAAACACTTTTTTTGGTTTTCTTTCGTTCATGATATTTCTTGAACGAATTGACCAATTTTGACCGGCTTGACGGCGATCGACGTAATTTTTTCATGCTAATAGCGGATTAGTTTTTGAAATTGATCAGTGGATCCATTTAAAAGTTATTCCAAAAAATGTCGGAGTTATGTTAAAAAACACTTGTTTCCAAATATTTTATCGAGGATATCTCTCGAACCAATCAACCGATTTCCACGTTTTTGGCGGCGATCGACGCGGTTTTTTAAGCTCTGAAATTATTCTGGATCATCAAACACGATCTGAGAAGAAATGACGAAGTAATGTCAAAAAAAGACTTTTTTCGGTTTTCTTTCGTTCACGATATCTCTCGAATTAATCAACCAATTTTGACCAGATTAGCGACGATCGGCGTGGTTTTTCAAGCTTAAAGGCAAATTAGTTTTTGAAGTTGATCGATAGAGCCGTTTAAGAGATATTCCAAAAAAACCACTTTCAAAAATGATTTTTTTCTTATTTTTTTTTGAGATTTTTCAAAATTTCTCAGTCTATCGGTCCGAATCGGTTCAAATTCTCAGGAAATCTAAGTTTGAGGGAACTCTTTAGAACGCCGTTTAGTACGTTCCGATCGGTTCAGTCGTTCAAAAGCTATAAGCAAATCACATAGTCACACACACACACACACACACACACACACACACACACACACACACACACACACACACTTGGGGCAGAGGAGAAACTGCTACCAGGCGCGTCTCCCCGTAGCGGATGGGAGAACGCTCGCTGTACCTGGTACAGAGGGTAGAAGCCAAATAAAATACGTTCCCGTGGACAAAACTCCCCTGTAATGGGTTGGTCACACTAACTGACCTAACAAGACGATCGTTCCCTGCTGTGACCCACTGGGAGTGACCAGAACCTCGTGTCGTAGTTTCTGACGATGCAGGCCACGGCTGATGTGAGCTTGCTCTGCCGAGATGTAAGTTGCAGCAGTGGATCAGGAGCCAGCCACTTCGGGCCTTGATCAGGAAGTACGCAGTGAGTGTTAGAGATCGGAATCTTCACCGCTCCGAGCGAGTCTAGTCCGTCCGTGTATTCCGGGACTGAAGAAGCAATGGACACTGGAGCTGAAGGTGACGGTGAATCAGTCGCGGAAGACAGAAGCAGAACTAGCAGCAAGTCAACTAAGAGAAAAGATCGATCTTCTCCCGACCCAACGATTAGCCAAGTTGTGAAGAAAAAGGACCTGAAACCAAGCTCTCCGAAAAACACGGCAGTGCAGAACGCCGGAAAAAAAGAGGTGACTGAATGGCAGAAGGTCCAATCCAAGGAGGAGAAGGAGCAAGCGAGAGAGCGGTTACCAAAACAACCGGTGAACAAATCTCGGCCGGAGTCTAAGCGGAAAACACCGCGAAAATTCACCAAACCAGATGCCTTAATTATTCGACCCTTGAGAAGGCAAAATACGCCGAGATACTGCGTCGGATTAAAAAAGATGTCCCACCAGATCAGACCCGTGACGTCGTTGACAAGGTTCAAAAGACGAATGATGGGAATATGCTCATTACGCTTTCCAGAAAGACCGCAGACAAAGGACAAGCTTTGCTGAAGACCATCAAGAGCATCCTTAAAGAAGAAGCGCAAGTCATCTGTAAAGTCCCAGAGGAACAGCTTGAAATCCGGGACATTGACGACGAAACAACTAAAGACGATATCTGGAAGGCCTTACAAGAGGCAGCTGGAAATGACTACGAAATACCTGAAGATGTCATTAAAATTCGTCCGGCCTACAGAGGTACTCAAACTGCTTCGGTACGATTCCCAGCAGCAATAGTGCAGAAGATACTCGGAAAGACAGGCAAAATAAGGATTGGTTGGGTAAATTGCCGTGTCAGAGCAGTTAAGACACCACTACGATGCTATAAGTGCTGGCACTTTGGGCACACTACTGCCCAATGTAAAAGCGAAGTCAACCGATCTGGGCTTTGCATCAAATGTGGGCAAACAGGTCATCAAGCTGCTCAATGCCCAAATAAAGTGAAATGTGCGTTATGTGCGGAAAAACCTGGCTCTCAGGACACTGCTCACCGGTCTGGTTCTGGCCGATGCCCAGTCTTCCAAGAAGCACTCCAGAAGCTGACAAATAAACGAACATGAGGATACTGCAGCTTAATATCAATCACTGCGAAGCTGCGCATGACCTGCTTATGCAGACAGTACGGGAATTAAAGCTCGACGTTGTGCTTTTATCGGAGCCATATAAACATCTAGCTGGATGAACGCAAGATAAACTTCGGGTAGGAAATAAGAAAGCACCGGGATTGGACGGAATCCCTAATATAGCCTTGAAAACCATCATTAAGGCAGCACCAACATTATTTCTAGACGCTTACAACGCATGCCTCAAGGAGGGGACTTTTCCTCGTAAGTGGAAACAGCAACGGTTAGTACTTTTACCTAAAGAAAAGAAACCGCCAGAAGAACCGTCATCTTACCGACCACTCTGCATGCTAGATACGGCGGGTAAGATATTTGAGCGTATCATCCATCAGCGAATAGGTGCAGTAGTCGACCCACTCTTGACAGACAACCAGTATGGATTCCGGAAAGGACGATCAACCCTGGACGCGATCAACCTGGTTGTTAATACGGCCAAAGAGGCAATCGCAGGAACTAGATGGAAGGGTGGAACGAAGAAGTACTGCCTGGTGGCTGCCTTGGACATCAAAAATGCTTTCAATTCCGCTAATTGGGACTGCATCATGCAAGCTCTCGACGAGAAGAACGTGCCAACATATCTTCGCAGACTAGTGATTAGCTATTTTACAGATAGAGTGCTGAAATACGATACAAAGAATGGTCCGAAAGAGTATGATTTAACCGGTGGTGTGCCACAGGGCTCTGTTCTTGGTCCACCTCTGTGGAATATCATGTATGACGGGCTCCTGAGACTGAAGCTTCCAAGATGTGTCAAACTGGTAGCGTATGCGGATGATGTTGTCGCAGTGATCGTCGCCAAACATCTCGACGAGATTCAACATCTGTTTGACATCACTTTTGAGTAGATCAACCAGTGGATGGATACAGTGAACCTACAACTGGCCAAGCAGAAGACCGAAGCAGTGCTTATTACCAGCCGAAAAGAAGTTGAAACAATTAAGCTAAAAGTCGGTGACCGAGAAATCACATCACAACCTCATATACGATATCTGGGAGTGATGCTTGATGCCCGACTCAACTTCAAGCAGCAAGTGGAACACGTCTGTACGAAAGCGTCAGTAGTGAGAGCTAGTCTCGCACGATTGATGCCGAACGTCGGAGGCCCAAAGCAGAGCAGGAGGCTACTATTGTCATCAGTAGTCACATCGGTGCTCACCTACGGAATATCCATTTGGGCTGACGCACTAGAGGTGCTAGATTCATGGAGAAAAGCTGGACCAATATATCGTATGAGTGCCCTACGAGTTGCAAGCGCCTTTCGAACAATATCAGAGGAAGCAGTGTGTGTCATTTCCGGAACTTTGCCGCTCAGAGTCCTAGCTGAGGAAAGACGGAACCTTTACCAACGAAAGAGGACAACCACACAAAGTGCCGAGGAACTCAGAGCTAAAGAACGGCAGAACAGCATCGCACGATGGCAATCGCAGTGGGACGCCGCGACAACAGGGAGATGGACACACCGTCTCATACCGAAGATCGACGTTTGACTAAACCGAAGTCATGGCGAGGTCAATTACTATCTGACGCAGTTGTTGTCAGGACATAGATGTTTTCGGACGTATCTTCACCGCTTCAAGCATGATGATTCACCGGAGTGCCCATCCTGCCCAGGAATCAATGAAGACGCGGAGCACGTTTTCTTTGAGTGCCCACGATTTTACCCACAGCGAGATGAGCTTGAGATGATCTTAAAGAAGAAAATCCAACCAAAGATAATAGTAGAAGCAATATTGTCATCAAGAGCCTCCTGGAACGCCATCAGCCTATTTGCAACAGAAGTCCTTACAGACTTGCGTTCCATCGAAAGAAGAAGAGCAAATGACAACAACTAGAAGAAAGTTAAAATAACACCTTAGCTACCAGAAGAAAGAGTAGTAGCTAGATCCTCCCCTCACGAAGTAATGCCTAATGGCGGTTTCCATGAGGGATTAGAGGAAAGAGGAAAAGGGGTTTAGGGTTTAGTGGGTAGGGGCGCTAGCGTCGAGTTTTAGTATGACACTGCGTCGAGTCGCCACATATTCAGGCCAAACAACTATGCCTAGAATCCGTAAAAAGGATTCCCTCCCCTTAAAACAAAAAAAAAAAAACACATACACACACACAGATATGCATACAGACATAGTGACAACCTCGCGGGGATAGTCAGGGAAGCTTCCTGTGACCTTCAAACGTCGAAATTTGATGAAAACTCGATTTTTGCAAAACGGAGTTAAAACAATAACTTCCCGATTTTTGAAAATCTTCGATTTTCTTAGTGGAAAGTTAAAAGAATTGTTTTTCCCATGTTATTTAAATGGGAGGTGGAAAATTAGGGACAGACATCTCTAAATATTACACAGAAAGAAAGGTTCACTTGAGCCAAGAAAATATTTTTCTTCATAATTATTTACTTGGGCGAAAAACAAATTTTTTTTTGACACAAGAAATTTCACTTATTCCAACAAATCAATTCCCTTGCTTCTAGAAATACGTTTCTTGATCCAAGGCAATTTATTTAAGTCAAGAAAATTTTCTTGTTTTGAGAAAATTTCTCTCTTGCTCCAAAAAATTAAGTTCTTGACAGAAGTAAATTTTCTTGTTTTGAGAAAATTTTTCTCTTGCTCCAAAAAATTAAATATCTTGATAGTAAATTTTCATTAATATTTCTATTCGCTAACATGTCAAATGGGAAGATCAAATAATATTGAATAATTTTTTTTCATTCAATATGCATAATTGCTCGCTAAAATAATTTAAAATGGGTATCAAATATTCAAGAGAAAAATTTTCTCAAGATAAGAAAATTTTTTTCTCAGCTGAAGTAGGTGGCGCTGCTTCCCTAAAGTATCTAAAAATATTAATCAAATATAAAAATTTCTTGTATCAAGTATTTATGATAATTTGAATTAAGAAAAAATTACTTCCACCAAGAATAAAATTTCAAGAAAAATTTTTACTTCGGCCAAAACAACTTCGGTCTTCCTTAGGGCGACCGAAAATTTACTTGAGCCAAGAATTTTGTTCTCCAGTCAAGAAATCTTTCCTTCTGTGTAATATTAAGAGCTCCGCTTTGAACAGGCTTCTGTTCTCACTTTATGCAAGTTTTCAGCCTGTTTTTTCGTTGAAAAAAAAGTCGCCTAAAATTGACACACCCTAATATATATTAGGGTAATCCAAAAAAAAATAAAATTTTTTTTTTTCAAACAGGCTTAAAAGTTTCTTTTGGGTGTAAAAAAATTACTGTAAAAGGATGAGCCCTTAATATTAATATTAAGATTGTCCTCATCGCATTTTTTTAATTTCCATAAGAATAACGTGGAAAAAATTTTTTTTGCTTCTTCTGATTTTTGTACCGTTTAAACGATTGATTGACTTATAAATAACTGTTCTTATCTTTATAGAAAATTGAACGCTCTACAAAGAGATCTGAAAAAATTTTTTGATTTGTCCACTCGTTCAAAAGTTATTCAAGATCAAAGTTCAATTTTTCAAAAATTTTATCGAATTTTATAAATTACACCGAAACTGTTGGTTTCAGTATCAAAATAAGGATCAAATTTTTTGTCAAACATACATAGGACTTTTGATAAATGTTGACCAATGATTTTTTTTTACTTAATCAAATAAATAGGATGCTTTTAAGGAATTTTTTCGCAGTAAATCAAAAAATAAACAATTTTATTCTATTATTATATTCACTTTCATGTTATTAATAAATTTTTCTCAAAAAATTGCTTATTTATTTATATTAAATATATATCTTTGAAGTGATTTTTTAATTACAATTCGGAAAACATTGTCGATGGCCACGGAAAACCTGTTATTAATACTGCAACTATTCTTCATTTTTAGTTAGGCAGCAGTTATATTCGTCAATTAGTGCAATACCCTGTTCAGCAATCTCGTTCGTTACTTTCGAAGTTTTGAAAAATTCTAGACGAATGTTGAAGCTTCCTTTTTGTGTCCAAATTGGTGCGGCTTCCTTGTTGCCATTTTGTATTGGAAATTATTTTATATATATATATATATATATATACAGAGTGTCCCAGAAGTAACGGACGGCATTGTAGCATCTGATAATCAAAATAATTCTGAGACGAAAAGTCCTTAGCCATTTTTTAATCAGACGCATAGATAATTAATTATTAATTAAAATAACGTCCTTCTATGCGTTAGAGAGAGAGCACTAGTGTCAAGTCAAGTGCGTTCCAACGAAGACGCTTGCACGTGTGAATGTGTAAGTAAATATGTGTGACTACGTTAGCTATAGAAACTAGTTAGTCATACAGTTAGTTGTGTCTTTGTTTGGCACATACTTTACTGGACACTGGCGCTCTCTCTCTAACAAATAAAGAGACGTTATTTTTAATTAATAATTAATTATCTATGCGGTTAATTGAAAATGGCTTTTCGTCTCAGAATTATTTTTCATCAGATGCTATAATGGCGTCCGTGACTTTGGGACACCCTGTATATATGCTATATATGCTATATATATATATATATATATATATATATATATCCGGACATCTCGGCGGGAATAGTCAGAGTGGCTTCCGGGGACCTCAAAACGTGGAGATCCCATGAACCCTGATTAAAAATATTGATTGAAAAGTATTGGGAATCAGTCACCCCATGTAAACTGTATATCTATATATACATGAAAAAGAATTGAAAGTATTCAAAAGTATTCAAATTTCATCATTTTTAATCCTTTTTAATCAATATTTTTAACCAGGGAAAACCCAACTTTCTAAAATCGGACCACAACCAATAACTTCTCTTTATTGGAAAATTTTCAATTCCCGGGTCAAAAAATTTATGTAGAATTGGGTATAATTATATATGAAAAATGGCCCGGCATAATTATATATAATTATATCCAATTATATATAATTATATGCGATTATATATAATTGTATTATTTTTTTTTTTTCAAAAATGGATAAAAAAAATTGTTTTTTTTTTTTTTTTTAATTATTTTGAAACTAATACGATTCAGAGTATGATGTAGTAATCAGAAACTATTTTATCTGTGAAAAATTCCGGGCGTCCGCTGGGTTCGAATTCGACTTCTCCTGGTTATCAGTCCTGCACGCTATTCACTGATCTGAATCACATACTGTGTACCCGACAAAATCTATTAAATTTATTTACATTCAAACCCAAGAAAGATCAGATTTACATATAAATTTTATGAAATTTCTTAAAATCCTATAAAACTTAATAAAAGCAGTACATTTTTAATAGATGGTTTATTTTGACTATTGTTAATTTTTATATTGTTTTTTTTTTCTATAGAAAATGAATTGAATTTTTTAATTGAAGTATTGAAAGTTGATCATAGTAAAATAATCAATAATTTAAATATGCAAGCAGTAGTAAAACATATTATACCAGTTGCAGAATCTGAAAATTACTTGTTAATAAAATTGAGAGAAATACAAAGTGTTTTTCAGTTGTTAAGAGTAGGATAAGCAAGGATAAGTAAGTAAGGAGATTTTGTATGTAAGAGACCAGATAATTTAAAAAAAATTTGGTAATTTTATTACAAAATTGGATTTAAATCCCTACTAATATTATAAATGTGAATGTAAGTTTGTTTGTTACGCTTTCACGCAAAAACTACTTAACCTATCATCATAAAACTTTGTACACATATTCTTGGAAGTATTAGAAGTAACATAGGATACTTTTTATTAAAGAAAAAAATTTATTTTTTACGGAAGATAAAAAAATTGTTTGTCAAAAAATTAGAATCACATTGATTCAGTTCTATTGGAATGTAATGATCTTTGATATTTATCGAAGGACTACAACGCGAGCAAAGCAGCGGGTAAATGCTAGTTAAAAATAAAATCATTGTTTATAAAAAATTTATCTTTGTCATCACTTTTTCCAACTTTGAAGATTTAGTATGATTTTCATTTAATCATACGAAAAATATAAAAAAAAATCATTATCTATAATATCATATAATTTAATATGATTTGATATAATTATACATAATTGTTTATAATTATACAAAAGTTACGAAGAACATCATACATAAATTTTTAAAATTATACATCATTTTATGTAATCTATATATATATATATATATATATATATATATATATATATATATATATATATATATATATATATATATATATATATATATTGTGACGTTATTTTTTTGACCGGGGTCTATTTAAAATGAACGTCACTAGCGCCAACGGATTTTTTGTGATTTTAAGTCGATATTGCAAGGCCAAAATTTTATAGAAAATAATTGAGAGGATTAAAAGTGAGTCTTTAGCGAACCTTCAGTGAGTTCTTAGCGAGTCTTTAGTGAGTAGAGTCCGAGTGTAGATGCCGAGTAACGAGGAGCTACAGTTTTAGTGTGAATTTAGAGAGTTACAGTTACAGTCGAGCTTTTGAGATTTTTAAGATTAGAGTCAGTTTTAGAGTAACGTTTTGGAAAATATTGAGGTTGAGTCATTTAAGGTTTTTATTGAGTTATTTTGAGTTTTGAATTTTGAGTTTTGAGTTTCGAATTTTAAGTTTTGGGTTTTGAGGCTGCAGAGTATGTGGGTAAATCAGCGTTACCGTGGAGCGGGACTATAAGTCACCTGGTTTCGTTTGATGCTAGACGCCAGTCTAACCCTTTGAGACTTCCAGGTGGAATGCCTAGGTCTGGTTGAGATACCAGCGCTCTGATGTAGAGGAACATGACGAAAGCATATGGGATCAGTTTGAGTTACGTTTACGTTTACGTTTTTCGTTAAGTTTTTGTTACGTTTAAGTTACGTTTTTGATATTTTAATTTTGAGTTTAAGTTACGTTTTGAGTTACGTTTTTGGTTTCGATCCCAGCAGTAGTCAGTTCCCGGAGAGCGTCCACTAAAGGAATATCTGTACTCCGAGCCTCAATTGTTTAATTTAGAGATTAAAATGTTTATGGGGATTAATTGAATATAAAAATTTTAGTTGGGAGTGAGTCACGTTTAAGAATACTTGAGTTTTAGATTTTGTTAAAGAGAGTTGAGTCTTAGACCTCGTAGAGGACAGTCGAGTTGGAGAGTCGCCTCTGATCACTTCAAGTGATCGGATGTGCGTATTATTGCAGCTACAGGTTAAGAGTTTAGTCTCTTGAATTTTAGTCTACGTTACAGAAATGAATATAGTTATGAGGTTTATTTAAGTTAGTATAAAAAGTTACTCAGCATCGGCATTGTTTATATCAGGTATGATTTTAGTTTATTTATTGTAATTTGAGCGTTAATAATTTAGTTTTTGGTCTTGAGATATCGGATAGTCTCGTTTATAGTAAACTTTTGTATTATAAAGAATTTAGAGTTTTGTTGATAAATTTAATTGAGATTGTTATTCGAGTCATTAAGATTTATTTATTTATTTTTTTTATTTTATAAGAATAAGGTACTGTAACTTGGCTATAGCGTTGATATTGTTAGCTATATCGTTCTAGTAATTTTATATAGATTTGAGATTAAGTTTGTTAATTAAGTTTACGGTTTACTGAATAAATACCGATTTTGTTTTAATGATAAATTTTTAGTGTTGCGTATAAAATTATTACAATTATGGATCCTCTCTAACCGAACCACCCCCTTTCTCCACAAACCAGCACACTGAGCAACCCCGAGGTATTCCGTTGTCCTTCTGATTTTTGGTCTTTATTTTGTTAAGTTTTCTGTATTTTCGATTTAGTTTACGTTTTAGCTAGTTTGATAATTCCTAGCGAATAAAAATTATCTAATTACGTTTGAGTTTAAGTTTGAGTTCTGATATTGGTTGAGTTTGCGTTTAAGTTTAGCTAGTTTGAGAATTCCTAGCGAATAAAAATTCTTTACGTTCCGTGTTCACTAGTTTGGTAATTCTAGTGATTAAAAATTACCTGGCGCCCTATTTTATCGAGACTAGAGACCAAGAATTGGAAAGATAACGAAGTATAATCCAGATTTTATTTTTAGAATTAAGTTTAGTTAAGTTCCCGTATACCCCCCTTGAAATTTTGGGTTATAATATATATATATATATATATATATATATATATATATATATATATATATATATATATATATATATATATATATATAAATAAATTGCTGTGCGTTAGTCTCTCTAAAACTCAAAAACGGCTGGACCGATTTTCAAAATTTTTTTTTCGTTTTGTTCGCTATAGTTCAGAGATGGTTTGGAAAAATAAAAATTTTTAAAAAACTCGAAAGTTCAGCTAAAAAAATAAAAAAAAAAAAAAGTTAATTGCTGTGCGTTCGTCTCACTAAAACTCAAAAAAGGCTGGACCGATTTTCAAAATTGTTTTTTTTTTTGATTTGTTTGCTGTAGTTCAGAGATGATTCAGAAAAAAAATTTTTTTGGAAAACCCAACAGTTTAGCTAAAAAAATCATTATCATTAATCATCATCGAATAATAAAAAAATATAAAAATAAATTGCTGTGCGTTAGTCTCGCCAAAACTCAAAAACGGGTGGACAAATTGAACAATTTTTTTTTTGTTTTGTTCGCTATAGTTAAGGGATGATTTAAAAAAAAATTAGGAAAACGGTAGACCCTGAAGGCCATCCGTGCAATTTCCCGCTAATTCCTTACCTAGATGCTTAAAATTGCACTTATGACGTTTTTGAGCTCTTCCAGCTCAAAAATACAATTTATATGTTATTTTGAGCTCTCCGAGCTCAAGGAGACAGCTTTCCTATGCTTTTGAATTCTTTGAGCTCAAAAATCTTATCAAAGTTCGATGAAACACGATTTTTAAATTTTCAAACTACTATAACTTTTGAATGAATTAATCTATTTTCACGCATTTGGCAGCGATAGATGTAGTTTTTTAAGCTCTATAAATAATTCCAAACATAAAAATTGATCTGATGAAACATTTCGGAGTTATTACAAAAAAACACTTTTTTCGATTTTTTTCGACAACGATATCTGACGAACGCATCAACCGATTCTTACGCTTTTCGTGGTGATCGATGCAGGTTTTCAAGGTTAAGAGCTAATGAGTTTTTGAGGTCGATCAGTTCAGCCAATTCGGAGATATTTAAAAAAAATGAAAAAAAAAAAAAATTTTTTTTTTCACTTTTTTTGCGATTTCTCGAAATCTACTGGTCCAAATCGGTTCCGACTTTCAGAAAATCTAAGTTTGGCGAAGACTTTTCGAATGACATTAACTGCGATCAAATCGGTCAAGCCGTTCAGAAGTTATAAGAGGTTTACACACACACACACACACACACACACACACACACACACACACACACACACACACACACACACATACAGACGTACGGGCATCATCGTAAAAATAGTCAGGAAAGCTTCTTAGGGCTTCAAAACGTCGAGATCTGTTGTAACCTCGATTTTTTCAAAACGGGGTGAAAACAATAACTTCCCGATTTTTTGAAAATTTTCGATTTTCTTAGCGGGAAGTTAAAAATTTTTGAAAAATGCGAAAGTTCAGCTAAAAAAATCAAAAATTATTAATTTCGTGTTGGAATCGCTATTGTTACGCTTGAGCCTCAAGGTTGCAAGAGAGTACCAAAATTGTTCGATATATAGGAAGATACATACAAGTATACTGCAGAGTTGTACTATTTACCTATTCAGTTTGTCGGACATAACCACAAATCGCAAGAAGAAACGCAAGAAAAATGTTTGTCATTACTTTTGTTTTGTTCGTGTTTATTTTTGTAATGTTTATATCTATCTATCAATGGGGTATTCCATACCAAATCGACCACTTTTGAACCCGACCCCTTTAGATTTAGCTGAAACTTTACGATTCTTTTCTACTCTTCAAAAGACATTTTTGAGAATTTTTTCAAATTTTTTTAGCCAACCCAAAAAAAGTTATGAATTTTTTAAAAAAATGGCTTTTTTATTTTCTTTTAAAATTTATGAAACAAAAATTCTTGAAAAATTTTTTGAAAAATTTTTGATTTTTTTTGATTTTTTTTTTTTTGCTTAGTTTAGTGTCTAAAGTTTACGAAGTCACTAATACAGATTCAAGAAAAAAATAAAGAAAAAATTTTTTTTTCATTTTGACAAAAATTATGACCTTTTCAGAGCGAAATTCTTGCTCCTTTAATTTTTTCAAAAATTCAATCAAGTGGGAAAAAAAACGGTTTGCTGGATTAAATTGAAACTTTGTAGGGTTTTTGTGGGTATATTGAACAGTAAAAAGCACAACATTAGTGGTTTCCGCAATATTTTTAATTGAGCGTTTGATTTTCCAAAAAACCACAAAAAAGCCCTTTTTTCGTTGCTTTTTCAAATTCATGTAATGATTTAAAAAAATTTTTTTTTTCAAAAATCAATAGCCAATCCTTGTAGAGAATTTAATCAAGTTTTTAAAACCAACCTTGAAATTTATGTGCGATCATTGGTTGCTGAGATATTGGTATTCAAAGACGAAATGATCTTTTTCCATTCAAACACCGATATCTTAGCGATAAATGCTCGTATCGAGATTTTTAAAAAATCAAATTAAAGCTGAATGAACAAGTTATCAGATCCATATATGATGCTTAAGTCGAAAAAATTTTTTCCAAGTCCATAGATTAAAAATAAATTTCGAAATTTTTTTTTTTCGGTGGTTTTCTTAAGATTATTCGAAAAAAATTTTCAAAAAAAATTTACAAACTCAGATCCGAGAACTAGACACTTAGAGCTACAATTTGCTTTTTTTTTTTATTTGCTGTACGGTCATTTTTCTAGAAGTTACAGCCTGTTGAAAATCCCCCAAAAATTTGGAATTTTTTCTTGCTCCCTTAATTTTTGTGAGAAGTGTATAATCATATATAATTGCACATAATCTTTTTTACCCGGGTTTTCATAGCGGGAAGTTAAAAAGTATGGAATAGAATCAGAATTTTGAAATACTGGTTGAAGCCTTTTATATCCTAAAAAGATAATAAAATGAATACATTATTTCAGGATTAAAAAGTATTCAATAGAACCAGAATTTTGAAATACTGGTTGAATTCTTCTTTATTATAAAAAGATAATAAAATGAAGGAATTATTTCGAGATTAAAAAATTAGGATAACGGTTGACCCTAAAGGCCATCCCTGCAACTTCCCGCTAACTCCATACCCAAGCGCTCAACATGTCACTTATTTTATTTTTGTGTTTTTATAAGCTCTCCGAGCTCTAAGAGATAGCTGTTCTATGCTTTTGAGCTCTTCGAGCTCACAAGTTTGATAAAAGTTTCATAGACCACTATTTTTTGAATTTTCAAACCGCAATAACTTTTGAATGAATCAAGCGATTTTCTCGCGGTTTGCGGCATTCAACGCAGTTTTTTGAGATCTATAACAAATTTTAAAGAACAAACTTGTCAGACTAAAAATTTCATGGAAATTCTGAAAAAAACATTTTTTTCGAATTTTTTCGACGATATCTCACGAATGAATCAATCATTTTCAACCAGACCTGCAGCGATCGACTTGATTTTTTGAGGTGAAGAGCTGATCAGTTTTTCGAATTGATCAGTAAAAAGTTATTCCATAAAAAACTGTTTTTCTACTGGTCCGAATCGGTTCAAATTTTCAGGAGTAAGTTTGGTGGAACCCTTTGGAACCCTGCTTAGTTCATTCCAATCGGTCAAATGTTATAAGAGGGTCACACATACACACACACACACACACACACACACATACACACACATATTTTCAATTTTCTTAGCGGGAAGTTAAATGTGAATGGTAGAGTGGAATATAAAGAGCTACAAATATAATATAAATATATTATATTTATATTATATACATTTAATATATTACATAGTAATTATATATAAAGTTATTACATAATAATTATATATTTATTATAATACATTGGGAATAAAGTTAAATATAAATAGTCTATACCTTCGGAAGGTTCTGGGTTCGAATCCCGTGTCCGAGCTATCTAATAATTTTTTCTCGCATATTCTATAAACTCACATTAAGATTATCCTCTCCACATTTCTTTCTCAATCCTTTCCTACCAATATCCTGTTACGTGAATGTGGAACGCTTCACGTAATAATTACCGTAACTCCTATTCTTTCTCGCTTCACAGCATTATTTATATTTGTAAATTATTATGTAATAATTGTTTATAATAATTTTACCCTTTATTCGGACTATACTATATAATACATGAAGGGGAAAAAAGTATGAAATAAAAACATAAATTCAAAATACTGATTAAATTCTTTTGTATTTAAAAAAGATAATCAAATGAAAACATTATTTTAGAATTAAAAAGTATTCAATAGTATCAGAACTTTAAAATAATAGTTGATTCCTTTTATATTCAAAAAAGATAATCAAATGAAGACATTATTTTAGGATTAAAAATTATTCAGTAAAGATATAAATTTCAAATACTGGTTGAATTCTTTTATATCTTAAAAAAATAATGATATTAAGACATTATTTCAGGATTAAAAAGTATTCAGTAGAATCAGAAATTTCATGCGCTAGTTAAATCCTTTTATATTCTAAAAAGATAATGAAATGAAGACATTATTTTAGGATTAAAAAGTATTCAATAGAATCAGAAATTTTAAATGCTTGAATCAGAGATTTTAGCTTGCAAATCACCTAAATACTCCATGTATGTTAGGTTAGTAGTCTTCAATGATGATACATTCCTTGGATTCGTTCCGAAAACTAGTTCTGAAGGAGTAAATCCCGTACTTTCATGTTTGGATGTGTTGTAATTTAATCCAACTAAATGAATCTTCGTCTCCCAGTTATCAGTATTTTCGTTAGAAAAGTGACGTAGGTAATCTTTTAACACTTGATGACTTCTTTCCAGACTGCCATTACTTTCAGGATGAAAGCTTGTAGTTGTAATATGTTTAATACCTAGCATTTTCTGAAAATTCTCCATTAATTTGCTAGTAAAATTGGTTCCTTTATCTGTCAGAATATTACTTGGCACTCCAAAGTAACCAACGTAATATTTTAAAAATTCACCTATTACTGTGGGAGCGTTGCAATCTGCGATTGGCATTCCCACAAAATATTTGGTTAACCCTTGACAAGCACACATCTAAACCGTATACCTCTTTAGGCATTGAGGGTGAAAAGTACCCAAAAGTACCTCAAAAAATTTTTTATAAAATAGATATAATATTAAATTAATTAGTGTCAATTAAAATAAATAAAAATACTATAGATGTTTAAATATACACAAAAAATTATAACAAAATAGAATTTTGGGGTGGGTACTTTTTACCCAGTGTGCTTGTCAGGAGTTAAACAATCTTGAATTGTTAAAACATACTTATTACGTCTTTCCGTTAACGGCAATGGTCCACAAATATCTATGGCAATTTTATCGTTGAAATTCCTCGGAGTATCAGTAATAATCATAGGCATTTTAGTTGGATGCCTATTGACTTTATTTCTTTGACTTATTTGACATTTCTTTACATAATTTTCGACATTTCTTCTTAATGTTTTCCAAAAGTCATTCTCACTAATTCTATATGTTTACTTTACTCCACCATGACCTCCAAGGAGACTATCATGATTTTCTATCAATATTTTCTCGATATCTTCTGTCTTGGGTACTATTCTTTCTTTATCGTGTAGAAAAATTGTTGTATTTCCTCGGAAAAATACTTCTTTTAAAATTTTCTCAATTTCTTTCTTGAAAAATCATGTTAATCGAGCACACTTATTGTGATCGATGTGAAGTTCCTTGAATTCTTCAGCAACGGCTAAGTAAGTACATCAATTCAAAAATTTTTTCTTTCAATTCATCTTTTGATGTATGTGAATTTTCTTCGACGATAATGTGATATTCCTCATGATCTTCTTTATGATAAACTTATATTGTTTGTCCTCCATTATCTCGGACAAATGACACATCAACGCTGCCCTCGGGTATCGCTGAATTTGTCAGAAATAACTGTTTTCCTAGTTAAATAATTTTTTGTTCTTTTTTATTTTCTTCTTTTTCTCCAACATCATCTTGATGATACTCTTCTTGGTACCTTTTCTACATTCTGTTAGTGTTTTCTACATTCAGTTAGTGCTTTCGTTTTCCTGCTATAATCTTTAATAAATTTTCTATAATATCCGGTCATTTCCAAAAATTGTCTTATTTGTTTAATATTTTTCGGAGTTAGAAATTTTGAAACACTTTTACATTTTTCTGGGTTCGGTTTAACTCCATCTTCAGTAATGATATGACCTAGATATTGCAATTCGGGTTTTAAATATTCTCACTTATCAGGCTGAAGCTTCAAATTAGTTTCTCTTAATCGCTGGAACACAATTTTCAGATTTTCGTTATGTTCAACCAATGTTCTTCCGTATACGATGATATCGTCGAGGTAAACGAAACATACTTTTCCGATAAGACCTTTCAAAGCGTTATCTATCATTCGCTGGAATGTAGCTGGCGCATTCTTTAACCCGAAAGGCATTTTCAAGTATTCAAAATGACCTTGAGGTGTGCTGAATGCTGTTTTCATACGATGCTTAGGATTTACCGCAATTTGGTGAAATCCACTTGCAAGATCAAAAGCAGAAAAGTACCTGGAATTTCCTAGTTGATCCAAAATTTCTTCAATGTTGGGAATCGGGTATGCATCCTGAATTGTTTTGTCATTTAATTTTCTAAAATCTATTACGACTCTCTATTTATTTTATTTGGTGCATCTTGTTTCTTGGGTACAATCCATAATGGCGAGTTGTGAGGGGAATTCGAGTTTTGAATCACTCCCTTCTCTTTCATTTCCTTAACTTGCCGGGCAATTTCTTCTTGTTGAGTAGTTGGAAACCTATATTGTTTAACATTGATAGGAATTTCATCTGTTGTTTCTATTGTGTGTTCCGCCAAATTTGTAGTAGGTAAAGGGTCACCTGGTAAATAAAAAATATCTTGATATGAATCAATGATTTCCCAAATTTCTTCTTTTTCTCTAGCTTTAATAATGTAAGACAGTCAGGTATTTTCTTTTAATACTTGACTACGCTTAGTTGAATATCCGCATCGCGGATTTGAGAATTTGTGACTGATCCCGATTAAAAATAATTGTTCTTTTCTTCGCAAGTATAATAGCATCTTCTTTTTCTAAAAACGGTCGACTTGCTATTCCATCTTCTTTTAACGGAAAATTATTCGGAACAACTAAGAAAATGTGATCTATTTTATCAACTGTAATTTTGCATTCTTGATTAGTTGATTACAAATAATTGGGATATCATTAATTCCAGTGGTTTCTGCGTTGATTTTTCTTACTGGAAACCCTAATGTACATTTTAATTTAATGATATTTACAGCTGCTCCTATGTCTGCCAGGAATGAATGATTTTGCTGTCCGACGGTGGTGTCGACTCTGAGCATGAAGCTTGCTCCTGGATTTCTTCAGTTTTTTGACATTAAGTATATTTTATCTGATTTGGTGGAACGTTTGGCACCTGCCGTGATGGAAAATTTTGATATGATATTTGTCGTTTCTCAGGACAGTCTTTTATAAAATGTTCATAACTTCCGCAATTATGACAAGGATATTTGTTTTTCTGCTCTGGTTTCTGTGGAGATCCTTGACCTTTTCCGAGACGTGTACTTCGTTTTTGAGAGTGAAGTTCACTTTCAGCGAGCTGCATATATAGTCAAAAGATACTACGCAGTTACCCCCACTCCTCTACTTTAAAACCGGTTTGATGACGTCATCTACTACGCAATAAGAAAATTCTAGAACAGTATGAGTCATCTACTACGCAGTTACATGACCTTGAACAGGTTTAAACCTGTCTGATGACGTGGTTAACTACGCAGTTAGAAAGTTCTAGAATGGTATGAGTCATCTACTACGCAGTTACATAATCCTGAACAGGTTTAAACCTGTTTGATGACGTTATCTACTATGCAGTTAGAAGTAATAACAGCAAGTACCAGATGTCGCTGTGTAAAATCCTTCTCGCAAGTAGTTGTAGTAACTTCATTTTAAATATATAAAACATGGACAGATACATAATATAAATGCGTAATCCTGAACTATTGATCTGTTATGGCTGAGCCAAAGGCGGGTTAATAGTTATGGATGTTTTTTTCTAACCTCAAAATTCAAAATAATGGAAATCAGATTCAAAATGGCGGATTTAAAACTCAAAATGGTGGATAGCAGCCACCAGATGGCGGATAGTGGCCACCAGATGGCGGATAGTGGCCACCAGATGGCGGATAGCTACCACCAAATGTCGGAAAAAATGGCGGGAAAATGTCATCTATGAAAAGCTCAATTATATCCACAGTCAATAAAAAAAAACCTTAACCATATCCACACTCGATAAAAAAAACCTCAACCATACCCACAGCATGTACACAAACCCACTGCCGGAAAAACAGACGTGCGATCAGTAAAGTAGATTTAGTATGGACACTTACCAGATCTGTTTGACCGGTTGATAAGGCGCCTCCTGCTACCCTACCCGTGGTTACTCATTATACTAAACTAACCCTGTATGTAATAGTTTTTTTAGCAGTTATTGTTCTCGTTCCTTTTATTTTGAACTGCCCTGCTCCGTCTCATAAAAAGGTTCACTACAGTTACTAAGGTCACTAAATTCTTCGTATATATAGTTGGGTATGATGTTGAAAAAAGTTCCTATAAACATATTTTATTTTTTAATTTTTTGTACCTATCAATTAAATCTACTTCCATTTTTGGCAGTTACAAAAAAAATTAGAAACTACTCTGCAACGAATTGTTTGATTTTTTTTTCTTTTAAAAATTAATTGTACAATTTGTTATTTTCATTAAAAAGTAGTGAACGATATGAAGCGTAAATTTTGAACTCTCCCCAACTTTTTAATCTTGCTTTGAGTATGAGTAATATTTGATTAACATTTCATTTTTTAGGAATGTCTATATCATCACCCGGTTCATAAAATCTCATTTATTGCACAAGATATGACTGATTCACGAGCTTTTGGTTACATTTTTGGATCTCCGGACACTGGTCATCGATTTTTTGGTATAAAGACTGATAAAGCTGCAAACCAGGTTAGTATTTAACTTGACTATGAACTTATTCGGCTGTATTGAACCAAGCTTACAAAGTGTTGTTCAGGTTAAAATATCTAAACAGAATGTGATTGTGTCAAGTAAATTTATCATCTTATCGGTATTAAAATTGATTCATTATCATTCATTTATTGCTGATTAAAAATATAGATTGAATAGAAGTGACTCAATCTAAACTGTCTATTTGGGGCATTCCGACCCACACGATACCATTTAAAAAATTTTTTGATATTTTTTGTTATCACTAAAAAATCTCCTTCAGATCAATTTTAAGATTTTTTTGATTATTGGTTCAAGAGATATCGAATTAAAAAAAAAAAAAAAAGTGTGAGCCGTCACGGGACGCCTGGCAGATGTGAAACATCGACATTATTTTGTAAAAGTAATATGCAGAAAAGAACAGATTGTGATAGGAACTAAATATGTCATAATAATAAAATAAAATATTACGATTTTTTTTTCCAGATAACGATGGCTATTTATTGAATAAACATTTATTTTCATTAAATACAAAAATTTACGAATTTATTTCAAATCGTGACTACTTAATTCGTTTAATCAGTGACTTCGGTAATAGTTATATTCGATGTTGCCTCTGAGGACGGTATTACTGTGACAATTGGTCGATGGTAACTGAAGTATGTTACAAAAGTATTAGACATAACATTATCAAGATATCTAATAAATACAGCATCTATTGTTGTTCCGCATCTGGTGGTGGGTTCTCTTGGATTGTTATTAATTTGCAATTGAAATTCTTCTTGGAAAAACGTAATTAATGGCGTTGATTCATCTTTTGAAAAATTTACATTGAAATCCCCAGCTAAAATCAATGGTAGTTTGTCTTTATTGGTTTTAAAAGTTATTGAATCTCTGTGACTTTACGGAAATAATCTCTCGTGTAAAAATGAAATGATGTCATTTATTTTTTTATTAGGAGAAATGTACACAACAATCATCGTCAATTCACTTCCATCTTCTAGTTTAACGTGTAAAGCATATATATCGCCAATAGATGTTTGGGAGACATGAACTTCTGTAGCATTTTGAATTACTAAATCCATGTTGAATGTAGTAATATGTGAAGTATTGTTGTTTTTATAAATGGCAACTCCAGCGGCTCTAACATTTTGTCTCTTAAATTTAGCTATACAATGAAAATTAGGTAAGTCAACTGATTCATCTGCAGGAAGCCATGTTTCAGTTAGTAATAAAAAGTTACTCCTTTGACAAATAGAATTTTGTAAATCAGTAGTATGTCTTCTGAAACTTTGGCAGTTTAAAGTATAAATGGTTAATTTATTTAATGGAGTTAATAAATTCAGTGATCAGTCCTTGCAATGTAGTAAGTTTGCTTAGAGATAATCCTTTAAATTCTTGCTGTAAACTTGAAACTGATGGATCTACTCTTCTTCCATGATAAAATCTTAAATTATCCTGACTGTTACATATAAATAACCCTTAAAGACTTGTTACTCGTGTTAAAGCTACGTAAAGTAATGAAATAGAATGACTTTTACTATACTCATAGACCACCTCGTCATATGTACCTCCTTGAGAGCTTAAATAAAAATTAGTATATTCTGGTACTATTAGATTAATAAAATCTTGCATAACATTAATAGTATTTCTTGTGTTTAACTGATCTTGGTGATGTCCAGTTTCAATAATAATATTTTGTGACCCCTGTGATGATTGTTGGGTTCTGATATATTTATAAAAAATATGTTATTAAAATATACAGAAAAATTTTAATTGGTTTTAATATATTAGTAAACTCAAGAATCTTAGCTAGTTATTTCAACATATTACTAAAGATCGTAAATTATAAATATCAATAATGAATGTTTCACTATAAATTCCACTATGATTAGAAAAATTAATTAATTTTTTAATGTTCATATTAATAACAAATAAGAAAAACATTCGTGCGCTGCATGCCATCAGCTGATTTTGAAATACAATTCTGTCAGTCTTAATAAATTTATTCTCTGAGCAATTGTTTTAATGCATTCATTTCAATAAGAATGAAATTGAAATTAATAATCAATTTAAAAACATTATATGCAATGAAATTTATGTGAATTTTAATCTACCAAGAAAGTAGATTTTACATTTACTGGCGTTCAAAACACACCAAATATACGCGTGCTTAATGCACAGATAAATGCATACTTTAATTATAAAAATATAAATAACTTACTGATGACTTGATAGTGTGTCATAGTGTGATTTTGCTTTCTTTGCAGGAGGCTGATCACTTTCACTCTCTAAATTATCACGGTCAGACATTTTATTATCAGAAAAATAATTTGTTTTCAAGTAAAACACAGGTTATGTGTACTGTAGTAAACAACACTGTATACACTACGGAGTATACACTATAGGTATTCGAGCTCAGTGTAGCGAGAAAAATGGCTTAGCGCCGGATCGAGTGGGAGAGAATCGCACAGTCGATTGCGCATGGTGACTCGTCGCCACACCGTACATACTACTGCATATAGACTGTATATATACCATCATATAGCGTGGCGACGCGTCGCCACGGCATGCGTCGCCACGCCAGAAATCGGTTTAACGTGCAGCTATAGATGTTTCACATCAAAAAGAAACCTCTTTCATTGATCTTTTATTCATAATTTTTATAACAATGGTCGAATTTCAAACATTTTTTTTTTAATTTTTGTCTTATTTCCATTTACTTTCTAAAGAAAGATAAAAATACTGCTATCTTTCGCCGGTAGGTCTTCTGCTATGTATGTATGTATGTATGTATGTATGTATGTATGTATGTATGTATGTATGTATGTATGTATGTATGTATGTATGTATGTATGTATGTATGTATGTATGTATGTATGTATGTATGTATGTATGTATGTATGTATGTATGTATGTATGTTTTTTTTTTTTTTTCTTTTATCTTAGGGGGGGGAATCCTTCTTACGGATTCCAGGCATAGCTGTTCGGCCTGGATATGTGGCGACTCGACGCAGCGTCATACTAAAACTCGACGCTAACGCCCCTACCCACTAAACCCTAAACCCCTTTTCTTCTTTCCTCTAATCCCTCATGGAAACCGCCGTCAGGCATTACTTCGTGAGGGGAGGATCTAGCTACTGCTATTCCTTCTGGTGGCTAAGGTGTTATTTTTCCTTCCTTCTAGTTTCTGTCATTTGCCCTTTTTCTTTCAATGGAACGCAGCTCTGTAAGCACTTCTGTAGTAAACGTGCTTGTGGCGTTCCAGGCAGCTTCGGATGACAGCATTTCTTCTACTATTGACTCTGGTGTGATTTTCTTGTTCAGGATCTTCTCTAACTCATCACGCTGTGGGTTAAAACGAGGGCACTCAAAGAAAATGTGCTCCGCATTTTCAGCAACTCTTGGGCAAGACGGACACTCTGGGCAATCATCGTGCTTAAAGCGATAAAGGTACTCCCGGAAACAGCCGTGTCCTGACAACATCTGGGTCAGATAGTAGTTGGCCTCGCCGTGATTCCGGTTAAGCCAAACGTCAATCCTTGGTATGAGACGGTGTGTCCATCTCCCTGTTGTCGCGGCGTCCCACTGCGATTGCCATCGCGCGATGCTGTTCTGCCGTTCTTTAGCTCTGAGTTCCTCGGCACTTTGTGCGGTTGTCCTCTTTCGTTGGTAAAGGTTACGCCTTTCCTCAGCTAGGACTCAGTTAGGCCCAAATGGATATACCATATGTGAGGACCGATGTAACTACTGATGATAGCAATGACCTCCTTGTCTGCTTCGGGCCACCGATGTTGGGCATCAATCGTACTAGGTTGGCTACTACTGCTGATGCTTTGGTGGTCACGTGTTCAACTTGTTGTTTAAAGTTAAGTCGGGCATCGAGCATCACTCCCAGATATCGAATGAATGGTTGGGATGTGATTTCTTGGTCTCCGACGTTTAGGTTGATCGTTTCCACCACTTTTCTGCTAGTGATAAGTACAGCCTCGGTCTTCTGTTTAGCCAGTTGTAAATTTACTGTGTCCATCCACTGGTTAATTCGCTCAAAGGTGATAGCGAACATATGTTTTATCTCATCAAGATGCTTGGCGACTATTACTACGGCTACGTCGTCCGCGTACGCTACCAGTTTGACGTTTCTTGGTAGTTTCAGTCTCAGCAATCCGTTGTACATGACATTCCAGAGAAGTGGACCGAGAACAGAACCCTGCGGTACACCTCCAGTAACATCATACTCCTTTGGACCATTCTTCGTGTCATATCTCAGGACTCTATCTGTGAAGTAGCTAGCGACTATCCTTCGTAGGTATCCTGGTACGTTCATCTCTTGAAGGGCTTGCATGATGCAATCCCAGTTGGCGGTGTTAAAGGCATTTTTTATGTCTAAAGTTGCCACCAGGCAATATTTCTTCGTTCCTCCCTTCCATCTGGTACCGGCGATTGCGTCTTTGGCTATACCGACAACCAGGTTGATCGCGTCCAGGGTTGATCGTCCTTTCCGAAATCCGTACTGATTGTCTGCCAAGAGTGGATCGACAACTGCTTCTATCCTTTGGTGGATTATACGTTCTAGTATCTTACCGGCTGTATCCAGCATGCAGAGTGGACGATAAGATGACGGTTCTTCCGGTGGCTATATGTATGTATGTATGTATGTATGTATGTATGTATGTATGTATGTATGTATGTATGTATGTATGTATGTATGTTTTTTTTTTTTTTTTTTTTTTTTGTAGGGGGGGGAATCCTTTTTACGGATTCTAGGCATAGCTGTTTGGCCTGGATATGTGGCGACTCGACGCAGCGTCATACTAGCTCGACACTAACGCCCCTACCCACTAAACCCTAAACCCCTTTTCCTTCTTTCCTCTAATCCCTCATGGAAACCGCCGTCAGGCATTACTTCGTGAAGGGAGGATCTAGCTACTGCTCTTCCTTCTGGTGGCTAAGGTGTTAACTATCTTCCTTCTATCTTCTGCTATTTGCTCTTTTTCTTTCGGTGGAACGCAAGTCTTTAAGGACTTCTGTTGCAAACGTGTTGGTAGCGTTCCAGGCAGCTTCTGATGACAACATTGCTTCTACTAGTGAATCTGGTTGCATTCTCTGGTTCAGGATCCTCTCCAGTTCTTCACGCTGTGGATCGAAACGAGGACATACAAAGAAGACGTGCTCCGCGTCTTCAGCAGCTCCTGGGCAGGACGGGCACTCCGAAGAGTCATCGTGCTTAAAGCGGTGTAGATACTCTCGAAAACACCCATGTCCCGACAACATCTGCGTAAGATAGTAATTGACCTCACCGTGATTCCGGTTAAGCCAAATGTCGACCCGAGGTATGAGACGGTGCGTCCACCTACCCTTCTCTGCAGCATCCCATTGTAGTTGCCATCGGCCTATGCTCTTTTGCCGTTCTTCAATTCTAAGTTCTTCCGGGCTCAGTGCAGTTGACCTTTTTCGTTGGTAAAGGGCCCGTCTTTCCTCTGCTAGAACTCTAAGAGGTAGGGTTCCAGCAATGACGCACACTGCTTCTTCTGATAGAGTGCGGAAGGCACTAGCTACTCGTAGGGCACTCTGTCGGTATATTGGTCCAGCTTTTCTCCATGATTCTTGGGTTTCCAGTGCATCAGCCCAAATGGATATTCCGTAAGTGAGCACTGATGTGACTACTGATGACAATAGTAGCCTCCTGCTCTGCATTGGGCCTCCGATGTTAGGCATCAGCCGTGCGAGACTAGCCCTCACTACTGACGCTTTGGCACTGACATATTCCGACTGCTGTTTGAAGTTGAGTCGTGCATCCAGCATCACTCCCAGATAACGGATAAATGGTTGTGATGTGATTTCTCGGTCACCGACATTAATCTTAATTGTTTCAACTTCTTTTCGGCTGGTAATAAGCACTGCTTCGGTCTTCTGCTTGGCCAGTTGTAGGTTCACTGTATCCATCCACTGGTTGATCTTCTCAAAAGTGATGTCAAACAGATGTTGAATCTCGTCGAGGTGTTTGGCGACGATCACTGCGGCAACATCATCCGCATACGCTACCAGTTTGACACATCTTGGAAGCTTCAGTCTCAGCAGCCCGTCATACATGATATTCCACAGAAGTGGACCAAGAACAGAGCCCTGTGGCACACCACCGGTTATATCATACTCTTTTGGACCATTCTTTGTATCGTATTTCAGCACTCTATCTGTAAAATAGCTAATCACTAGTCTGCGAAGATATGTTGGCACGTTCTTCTCGTCGAGAGCTTGCATGATGCAGTCCCAATTAGCGGAATTGAAAGCATTTTTGATGTCCAAGGCAGCCACCAGGCAGTACTTCTTCGTTCCACCCTTCCATCTAGTTCCTGCGATTGCCTCTTTGGCCGTAATAACAACCAGGTTGATCGCGTCCAGGGTTGATCGTCCTTTCCGGAATCCATACTGGTTGTCTGCCAAGAGTGGGTCGACTACTGCATCTATTCGCTGATGGATGATACGCTCAAATATCTTACCCGCCGTATCTAGCATGCAGAGTGGTCGGTAAGATGACGGTTCTTCTGGCGGTTTCTTTCCTTTAGGTAAAAGTACTAACCGTTGCTGTTTCCACTTACGAGGAAAAGTCACCTCCTTGAGGCATGCGTTGTAAGCGTCTAGAAATAATGTTGGTGCTGCCTTTATGATGGTTTTCAAGGCTATATTAGGGATTCCGTCCAATCCCGGCGCTTTATTATTTCCTACCCGATTACAGGCCTCCAACAATTCTTCTTCAGTGACAGGTGGAATGTCGTCCAGTTCATCTTGCGTTGACTGATAATTGAGACTGTGTTGCTGTGGAAACAGCGCAGTGACGATTTTCTGAAGGAGTTGGGGACACGTAGGTGACGGCATTTGTTGTTTCTTCAGGTGCGTCATGACCACCTTATACGGCCGACCCCACACGTCTTTGTCGACCTCGTATATGAGCTCTTTCCAGCATCTTCTTTTGCTCTCTTTTATGGCCTTATTCAGTTCACGACGCGCCTTTTTGTACTCTGCGATCAGCACTGCAGAGTAAGGTCGTTGATAGCCACGCTGTGATATTCTTCTCTTTCGATGACACTCTTTACGGAGGTTGCTGATATGATCATTCCACCAGTGTACCGCAGGTCTTGAATTCATAACACGTTTGCGAGGCATACTGGCATCACAAGCTTGTGTTACTCGCATCATCAGAGCCTTAGTATGTTCTTCTGCACATCCAGTCTCTATCGGATCACTATCGAGGGCTATTAGCAATACTTCTGGGTCAAGAGATTTCACCTTCCAACCGACGGTGTTAAATTGCTTGATAGGCCCCCGGAGGTTCTGGTCGTTTGACGTTTCCCAGAGTATCGCATGATGGTCACTGGCAGTGTAGATGTCCAGTACCTTCCAGTTAGTGTTACCTTTAGCAAGGCTGGTACTGACAAAAGTGACGTCTACAATCGAGCTTGCGTCACCTTTGGTGTAGGTCGGCGTGTCACCACTGTTGAGCAAGACTACATCTAGTGTAGAAAGAGCTTCTAGCAGCTCTCTTCCTCGTGCATTAGTCTGCTTACTGCCCCAGTCCACTGCCCAGGCGTTAAAGTCCCCGGCTATCGCCACTGGATGATGTTGCTTCGCGTCCTCGGTCAGTCGATCCAAGAAGTCAGTAAACTCAGCAATTGAGAGGCTAGGTGGTGCGTAGCAGCTGTAAAAACGGATGCCATCTACTGATGCTGCTACAAAGCCAGCACTGCCATTGGTAGCTACACTCTGGAAAGGGAGCTTACCACAAGCCCAGATCACAGCTTTCGTGGTAATATCCGTCTCCCAAGGTTGTCCAGCTAAATGTTTATATGGCTCCGATAAAAGCACAACGTCGAGCTTTAATTCCCGTACTGTCTGCATAAGCAGGTCATGCGCAGCTTCGCAGTGATTGATGTTAAGCTGCAGTATCCTCATGTTTGTTTATTTGTCAGCTTCTGGAGTGCTTCTTGGAAGACTGGACATCGGCCAGAACCAGACCGGTGAGCAGTGTCCTGAGAGCCAGGTTTTTCCGCACATAACGCACATTTCACTTTATTTTGGCATTGAGCAGCTTGATGACCTGTTTGCCCACATTTGATGCAAAGCCCAGATCGGTCGACTTCGCTTTTACATTGAGCAGTAGTGTGCCCAAAGTGCCAGCACTTATAGCATCGTAATGGTGTCTTAATTGCTCTGACACGGCAATTTACCCAGCCAATCCTTATTTTGCCTGTCTTTCCAAGTATCTTCTGCACTATTGCTGCTGGCAATCGTACCGAAGCAGTTTGAGTACCTCTGTAGGCCGGACGAATTTTAATGACATCTTCAGGTATTTCGTAGTCATTTCCAGCTGCCTCTTGTAAGGCCTTCCGGACATCGTCTTTAGTTGTTTCGTCGTCAATGTCCCGGATTTCAAGCTGTTCCTCTGGGCCTTTACAGATGACTTGCGCTTCTTCTTTAAGGATGCTCTTGATGGTCTTCAGCAAAGCTTGTCCTTTGTCTGCGGTCTTTCTGGAAAGCGTAATGAGCATATTCCCATCATTCGTCTTTTGAACCTTGTCAACGACGTCACGGGTCTGATCTGGTGGGACATCTTTTTTAATCCGACGCAGTATCTCGGCATATTTTGCCTTCTCAACGGGTCGAATAATTAAGGCATCTGGTTTGGTGAATTTTCGCGGTTTTTCCCGCTTAGGCTCCGGCCGAGATTTGTTCTCCGGTTGTTTTGGTAACCGCTCTCTCGCTTGCTCCTTCTTCTCCTTCTTGGATTGGACCTTCTGCCATTCAGTCACCTCTTTTTTTCCGGCGTTCTGCACTGCCGTGTTTTTCGGAGGGCTTGGTTTCAGGTCCTTTTTCTTCACAACTTGGCAGATCGTTGGGTCGGGAGAAGATCGATCTTTTCTCTTAGTTGACTTGCTGCTAGTTCTGATTCTGTCTTCCGCGACTGATTCACCGTCACCTTCGGCTCCAGTGTCCATTGCTTCTTCATTGACGATAGTTGCTTGAATGCTTCTCTCCGGTGTAGTGCGAGAAGTGCGTCGTACTGTTAAACACCATTCTTCATCAAGTTTCTTGAATCTCTGGAGGGCATTGGCTACGCTGGTCGTCTTGGTCTTAATCTCCTTGTGGATATTGACCTTAGATTGGATGAAGTCATTTAGCTCACTGGTCAGCTTTTCAAGGCGTTCAAACGCTTGCGACCGCTTCATTTCAGCGCTTGCTTCAATCGCTGCTTGTTGGGCATGAGGCCCGTTTTCACTATTGTTGTTTTCCTGAATTTTACTCATACTTTTAAATTCACCAGCGCATCGTACGGAGTGGAGCGGGTTGTCATAACTAGGAACGGGTGTACCCTCGGAGATAGTACTCCTACCCCAGTTCCCTGAGGCCTAGCCGACACTTAGCCAGCCCCGGAATACACGGACGGACTAGACTCGCTCGGAGCGGTGAAGATTCCGATCTCTAACACTCACTGCGTACTTCCTGATCAAGGCCCGAAGTGGCTGGCTCCTGATCCACTGCTGCAACTTACACCTCGGCAGAGCAAGCTTACATCAGCCGTGGCCTGCATCGTCGGAAACTACGACACGAGGTTCCGGTCACTCCCAGTGGGTCACAGCAGAGAACGATCGTCTTGTTAGGTCAGTTAGTGCGACCAACCCATTAAAGGGGAGTTTTGTCCACGGGAGCGTATTTTGTTTGGTTATTTTGCTTGGCTCCTACCCGCTGTACCTCATCAACTAAGAGATTAAGTGTCATCCAAGGACAGCGAGCGTTCTCCCATCCGCTCGGGGAGACGCGCCCGGTAGCAGTATCTCTTCTGCCCCGAGTGTATGTATGTATGTATGTATGTATGTATGTATGTATGTATGTATGTATGTATGTATGTATGTATGTATGTATGTATGTATGTTTTTTATTTTATCTTAGGGGGGGGGGAATCCTTCTTACGGATTCCAGGCATAGCTGTTCGGCCTGGATATGTGGCGACTCGACGCAGCGTCATACTAAAACTCGATGCTAACGCCCCTACCCACTAAACCCTAAACCCCTTTTCTTCTTTCCTCTAATCCCTCATGGAAACCGCCGTCAGGCATTACTTCGTGAGGGGAGGATCTAGCTACTGCTATTCCTTCTGGTGGCTAAGGTGTTATTTTTCCTTCCTTCTAGTTTCTGTCATTTGCCCTTTTTCTTTCAATGGAACGCAGCTCTGTAAGCACTTCGGTGGTAAACGTGGTTGTGGCGTTCCAGGCAGCTTCGGATGACAGCATTTCTTCTACTATTGACTCTGGTGTGATTTTCTTGTTCAGGATCTTCTCTAACTCATCACGCTGTGGGTTAAAACGAGGACACTCAAAGAAAACGTGCTCCGCATTTTTCAGCAACTCTTGGGCAAGACGGACACTCTGGGCAATCATCGTGCTTAAAGCGATAAAGGTACTCCCGGAAACAGCCGTGTCCTGACAACATCTGGGTCAGATAGTAGTTGGCCTCGCCGTGATTCCGGTTAAGCCAAACGTCAATCCTTGGTATGAGACGGTGTGTCCATCTCCCTGTTGTCGCGGCATTAGCGTTACCCAAAGCGTACCACGTGGAGGTTGCTCGGTCGGATTTACACTTCTGTGTGTGTGTGTGTTTTTTTTTTGTTTTAAGGGGGGGGGAATCCTTTTTACGGATTCTAGGCATAGTTGTTTGGCCTGGATATGTGGCGACTCGACGCAGTGTCATACTAAAACTCGACGCTAGTGCCCCTACCCACTAAACCCTAAACCCTTTTTCCTCTTTCCCCTAATCCCCCATGGAAACCGCCGTTAGGCATTACTTCGTGAGGGGAGGATCTAGCTACTGCTCTTTCTTCTGGTAGCTAAGGTGTTATTTTACCTTTCTTCTAGTTGTTGTCATTTGCTCTTCTTCTTTCGATGGAACGCAAGTCTATGAGAACTTCTGTTGCAAATGTGCTGATTGCGTTCCAGGAGGCTCTCGATGACAACATTGCTTCTACTATTGTCTCTGGTTGGATTTTCTTCTTTAGGATCATTCTCATCTCGCTGTGGGTAAAATCGTGGGCACTCAAAGAAAACGTGCTCCGCGTCTTCATTGATTCCTGGGCAGGACGGGCACTCCGGTGAATCATCATGCTTGAAGCGGTGAAGATACGTCCGAAAACATCCATGTCCTGACAACAACTGCGTCAGATAGTAATTGACCTCGCCATGACTTCGGTTTAGCCAAACGTCGATCTTCGGTATGAGACGGTGTGTCCATCTCCCTGTTGTCGCGGCGTCCCACTGCGATTGCCATCGTGCGATGCTGTTCTGCCGTTCTGTAGCTCTGAGTTCCTCGTTACTTAGTGTGGTTGTCCTCTTTCGTTAGTAAAGGTTCCGTCTTTCCTCAGCTAGGACTCTGAGCGGCAAAGTTCCGGAAATGACACACACTGCTTCCTCTGATATTGTTCAAAAGGCGCTGGCTACTCTTAGCGCGCTCAGTCGGTAAACTGGACATGCTTTCCTCCATGATTCTTGGATCTCAAGTGCGTCGGCCCAAATGGATATACCATATGTGAGGACCGATGTAACTACTGATGATAGCAATGACCTCCTTGTCTGCTTCGGGCCACCGATGTTGGGCATCAATCGTACTAGGTTGGCTACTACTGCTGATGCTTTGGTGGTCACGTGTTCAACTTGTTGTTTAAAGTTAAGTCGGGCATCGAGCATCACTCCCAGATATCGAATGAATGGTTGGGATGTGATTTCTTGGTCTCCGACGTTTAGATTGATCGTTTCCACCACTTTTCTGCTAGTGATAAGTACAGCCTCGGTCTTCTGTTTAGCCAGTTGTAAATTTACTGTGTCCATCCACTGGTTAATTCGCTCAAAGGTGATAGCGAACATATGTTTTATCTCATCAAGATGCTTGGCGACTATTACTACGGCTACGTCGTCCGCGTACGCTACCAGTTTGACGTTTCTTGGTAGTTTCAGTCTCAGCAATCCATTGTACATGACATTCCAGAGAAGTGGACCGAGAACAGAACCCTGCGGTACACCTCCAGTAACATCATACTCCTTTGGACCATTCTTCGTGTCATATCTCAGGACTCTATCTGTGAAGTAGCTAGCGACTATCCTTCGTAGGTATCCTGGTACGTTCATCTCTTGAAGGGCTTGCATGATGCAATCCCAGTTGGCGGAGTTAAAGGAATTTTTCATGTCTAAAGTTGCCACCAGGCAATATTTCTTCGTTGCCCCCTTCCATCTGGTACCGGCGATTGCGTCTTTGGCTATACCGACAACCAGGTTGATCGCGTCCAGGGTTGATCGTCCTTTCCGAAATCCGTACTGATTGTCTGCCAAGAGTGGATCGACAACTGCTTCTATCCTTTGGTGGATTATACGTTCTAGTATCTTACCAGCTGTATCCAGCATGCAGAGTGGACGATAAGATGACGGTTCTTCCGGTGGCTTTTTCCCTTTAGGAAGTAGTACCAGCCGTTGTTGTTTCCACTTCCGAGGAAAAATCCCTTCCTTCAAGCAGATGTTGTAGACGTCGAGGAATAACGCTGGCGCTGCTTTAATAGATGTTTTCAAGGCAATATTAGGGATTCCGTCCAATCCCGGCGCTTTATTATTCCCGACGCGGTTACAAGCTTCCATCAGTTCTTCTTTCGTGACAGGTGGAATATCATTCAGTTCGTCCTGTGTCAACAGATAGTTGAAAACGCGCTGTCGTGGAAACAGCGCAGTCACGATCTTCTGTAAGAGTTGAGGACACGTAGGAGACGGCATTGGCTGATATTTCAGGTGTGCCATGACTACCTTGTAAGGTCTACCCCACAAGTCTTTGTCCACCTCGTTGATTAGCTCTTTCCAGCAGTTCTTCTTGCTATCCTTGATGGCTTTGTTTAAATGTCGACGAGCTTTCTTGTATTTTGCGACTAGTTCCGCTGAGTCAGGCCGCCGATAACCACGCTGAGATATTCTTCTTTTCTTGAGACACTCTTTCCGTAGGAAGCTGATGTGTTCGTTCCACCAGTGCACCGAAGGTCTTTGGTTCATGCCCCGTTTACGGGGCATGCAGGTGTCGCAAGCCTGGGTCACTCTCTTCATCTAGTCCTTGGTCATTTCTTCTGCAGATCCAGTAGTAAGCGGTTCACTATTTAGGGCAGCTACTAGAGCACCTGGGTCAAAGGATTTCACCTTCCACCCAACGATGTCAAGTTTCTTAGCCGGTCTTCTAGGATTCCGATCCTTTGATACTTCCCAGAGAATCGCATTGTGATCGCTGGCCGTGTAGATCTCCATCACCTTCCAGTCGTAGTTTCCTCTGATGAGGCTGCTGCTGACAAAAGTAAGATCCACAATAGAACTTGCGTCTCCTTTAGTGTACGTCGGCGCATCGCCGCTGTTTAACAATACTACATCTAACGTAGAAAAAGCTTCCAGTAGTTCTTTACCTCGAGCGTTGGTGTGTTTGCTGCCCCATTCCACTGCCCAGGCGTTGAAGTCTTCAGCTATTGCCACTGGGTAGTACTGCTTCGCGTCCTTCGTCAGTCGATCCAGAAAGTCCATGAATTCAACAATAGTGAGGCTAGGTGGTGTGTAGCAGCTGTAAAAGCGGATGCCATCTACCGATGCTGCTACAAAGCCGGCGCTGCCATTGTTAACGACACTCTGGAAGGGGAGCTTGCGACAGGACCATATGACAGCTTTTTTGGTGCAGTCAGTTTCCCATGGTTGGCCGCCGAGGTGTTTATACGGTTCCGATATAAGCACAAGGTCAAGCTTCTGTTCACGTACTGTCTGCATGAGCAAATCATGTGCCGCTTCACAGTGATTGATGTTTAGCTGCAGTATTCTCATTTTCGTTTATCAGTTATCTTCTTGAGTGCCTCTTGGTATACTGGGCATCTGCTTGTGCCGGCATGATGGGCGTTATTCTCTGTACCGGATTGATCCGCACACAGTGCGCATTTAGCAGGCTTATTACATTCGGCGATTTTGTGTCCCTCTTCTCCACATTTAATGCAAAGTTTGGAGCGGTCGACTTTACTTGTGCACTGAACCGCACGGTGTCCAAAATGCCAGCATTTATAACATCGGACTGGTCTTAGTACTGTTCTAATACGACAATTGGTCCAGCCGATCCTAATCTTACCGTGTTCTCCTACCACTTTCTGCGCTACCGTTGCTGCCAGAGTCACCGACGCAATTTGTGTTCTGCTACGTAAGACCTTACGAATTTTAATGGCCTCTACTGTTATACCACAGTCGTTTCCAGCTGCCTCTTGTAAAGCTATTAGAATGTCATCTTTAGTTGTAGTATCGTCAATATCGCGAATTTCCAGGTCTTCTTCAGGTCCTGTACTAATGACATTTGCGTCCTCCTTAAGTGTTCCCGCGACAGTCTTCTGCAGGTCTTTACCTCTATCACTACTGCCTTTCGACAGCGTGATGAGAATGTTCCCTGTCGCGGTCCTCCATATCTTCTCGACTGTGTTGCGGACCTGATCTGGGCGAACGTCCGCCTTGATCCGTGTAAGTATTTCAGAATACTTATCTTTGTTCGCTGGACGGATAATAAGTGCCTCCGGTCTCGTTGCTGTTCTTCTTGGCTTCTGGTTCGGCTTCGGTGGAGGCACCAGAGGTTTTTCTGGGGGCAGTTTCTTGCGCTCCTTCTTCTTGTCCTTTCTGGACTGCACCTTTTCCCAGCCTGGCTTCTTGTTCTGTTCACAAGAGTTTTGTGGAAGATCCTTAACCACTTCCTGCTTCTTGATGGGATGACCAGGTCCAACGTCTTTCAGCTTCTTGGGAGTATGAAAAGCTCCGCCTTCGGGAGAACGAATTTTTCTTTTCAACTTCCTCAGGATGCGGCCGTCTTGGTCAAAGGATTCAGTCTCTGCCGTTGTGATAGTTTCACTTTCTTCTTCAGCGACTGATTCTCCGTCACCTTCGGCTCCAGTGTCCATCGCTTCTTCAACAACCACTTGACTGTTTCTCTCCGATGTAGCACAAGGGGTGCGGTGTAATGATGAGCGCCATTCTTCGTCCAGTTTCTTGAATCTTCCAAGAGCATTGACTACACCAGTTGTCTTGGTCTTTATCTCCTAAGTTGGCCAACTTATATGCCGTGGCAATGGACGCTACTATTTTTCTGAGTTCATGGTGGAGATTTCGTTTATCCTTTATGAACTCAGCTAATTCTTCGATCTTGCTACCGAGCCGTTCCATTGGCGATTGTTGACCGGTGACAGTCGGTAGAGAGTTTATCCTTCCTCGGCATGTGTGAGTGTTGACGGGAGCTACAGGTCTTCCACCTATTGGAGGAAAGTTTGTTTGCTGTGCGTCTACTTCCATCAGAGCTGTTTCTTTACTCCCTGTAGCATTGCTAGCATTGCTAGACAGCAGAGCCATGGGGTCTACTCCACTGTTCAAACGGTCGCTTGATAACGACGAGTTCAGACCCGTTTGTACGCCTTCCCTCGCCGGCACTGAGGTATCCCTCCTCTGCACCGTAGACGATGTTTGAAATTGTTCTGACATTTCCATACCATCTTTTGCTAGGTTTTGGTCCACCCCGAGTATTCTCTTTCCTTGGTACCCGAAGCATCTGACGTGCAGATATGCCGGGCATTTCCCTATCCGCCACCTGGGGAGGCGCCCGATGCGGGACCCAGCAAGCCCGACACGAGGTATGTATGTATGTATGTATGTATGTATGTATGTATGTATGTATGTATGTATGTATGTATGTATGTATGTATGTATGTATGTATGTATGTATGTGTGTATGTATGTATGTATCTATGTATGTATGTATGTATGTATGTATGTATGTATGTATGTATGTATGTATGTATGTATGTATGTATGTATGTATGTATGTATGTATGTATGTATGTATGTATGTATGTATGTATGTATGTATGTATGTATGTATGTATGTATGTATGTATGTATGTATGTATGTATGTATGTATGTATTATAATGGTCTTTTCACCAGCACTGGCGCCGACAGGGCCGGAGTGTACCACCTAAAATAGCTTACCTGGGTTTCGAAGATAGTTGGACGCCAGGAACTTACCGTTCCACGATTCGAAGTCGTTGTCGTTTGTCGTTGGGCGGCGGGTTGATGACGAAGAGATTTAGGACACTCTCTCGAAATAGGCGAACATCCTGGCTGATTAGCATGCTGAGTCGCTTGGCTCATCATGGAGTTCTCTGACGGTGGGAAACGTACCTGCATTGAACTTCGGGTGGTACGTGGGCTTGGGATAAGTTGCCTGCGCCCCGGTGGCACGCCAGTCGACATAAGGGTTCGCGATTCCATCGGTTAATACCTCCCGGTACTCGTGGGTGTCGTGTTCACCGTCAATAGACCAGTCGCCATTGTCGTAATCGTCGTCATAGTCGTATCGTCGTTGTCGCTGCTGTTCCGCAGCGAGGCAGCGAGATAAAGGGATTCTGGACCACTTTGTCCGTGATTTCATCCGAGAATCGCGTGATCGGCTGATCTTCGAGGGTCCATACCGTTTCGGGATTAATATTGTCTTTCAAGGCACGTAATAATCGGTCACGGAGTATGTCGGATGACCCTAATGGGTTCGCGCTGAGGGTAACCAGCATTTCGCTGACCTATAGCGAATTTAATGCATAAACCCATTCGTCGGATTCATTCATGGATCGAGTCGTCGACCCCGTTTGATCAATCGTGCGTATTGATTGTTCACGAGCGCTTAATTCTCGTGTCTTACGCTCTGTCTGCGACTTCGGCTTGAATTCGAAGTCGTTCAGCCGTAAGTCGTCGTCGCTCCAATACGAGGGAATCTTGTTCGGTTCGGGACGTATCCTGCCTCGAGCTACTCGGAGGTGGCGTTAATACGCGACCAGGCAGGGTCGTAGGCGGTCGGGATGCTGGATTAGCGGGATTGTTCTCATTGTTTGCGGGGTCACGGTCTTGTGGAAGGTCCTGATCAAGAGGTACCTGGTCCTTTATGGTCTCGTCGTCCGAAGTCATAATCGACTGGATGAATTAACGCGTTGATCGAGTAATAACAGAAACTTTAGTCGTAACGCGTCGAGATCTCTTCGTCGAGCCCCACGTTGAGCGCCAAAATTTATAATGGTCTTTTCACCGGCACTGGAGTCGACAGGGCCAGAGAGCACCACCTAAAATGGCTTTCCTGGGTTTCGAAGGTAGTTGGGGGCCAAGAACTTACCGTTTCACGATTCGAAGTCGTTGTCATTTGTCGTCGGGCGGCGGGTCGATGACGAAGAGATTTAAAATTCGAATGAACGGCGAAACGTAAAATTCTTAAATCTAAGTAAGCTCGGGAAAAAGAAAAACAAAAAAAAACAGTAATCGCCGAATGTCCAGTCAACAATTTATTTCAACAGTCGCCAAGAATTATTAATAATTTTCCAAAAATTACTATAATAGTTATTTCTTTACCGAATGAACGAACAATAATAACTAAAAGATACAAAAATAACCTTGATACGTCGGTGGCTCACAGATGATAATTTAAATGACTTATAATTAATACTACGATGACGTAAGCAATTAATTGATATTCAAATTAATTAATCATAACCAAAAATTGAATTCGGTCCGTTAATGGCGCGCAAAATTACCAATTTAAATTATAATTAATAATACAAGATAATAAACAATTAGTTTTGGTCAAATTAATTAATAATTAAATAAAGAATTAAATTCGGTCCGTCAACGGCTCGTAAAAATCCCAAATTAATTTATAATTACTTATACGATTTAAACAAACAATTAATTTTGCTCAAATTAATTAATAAAAAATACAAAATAATAAAACTCAATTCGGTCCGTCGGTGGGTCGCAAATGCTCAAGAGTAATTATACTTAATAATACAATACTCTAAATAATTAATTTATCTCAAATTAATTAATAATTACAAAAATAAATAAATCCGGTTCAGCAACGGCTCGCAAATACTCAACTTTATTTGCAATAGCAAATTAAACACAATGTAACGGTAATTCGACGATGATTCGCAAAAAAATAATTCAAAAATTCAAAATGTTAGCGGGCTCGCGGCGGATAACTAATTACGGTCGGTAACTCGACTAAACTCGCTGGGTAGTTGAAGCTCGAGATAAGTTTGGGCTCGCGCTCGGAGATGGCGCGTCGGTCGGGCTAGCTGTCTTACACAGCTCCAAATTTCTCAGGCGTTACGTTTAATAACAACAACAAAAAAAAATCAAATTCAATTGTCAGCATAGATCAATGTTCCAACTAATAAGACCATTAACAATAGTAATAATGATGTCAAACAAGTTGGTTCAATGACAGCGTCTAGAACACAAAAAAAAAAATAACTAATAATAATCGAACGCTCGACTTTGAATTCACGTTTTGATGTACAAGCACACACACACAAATACACCCCGATGGTACAGTGCCTCTGAGTATCGTCATACACACCTCGATAATCCGAAAGGAATTCAACAATTACTTTCGTAAAAAAAATTAATAGAAAAAAAAAAATTACACCAAAAATTAAACTGGTGAAATTCACCAAAATTGATCGCGATATCGCGGTGAGGGCACCCTGGGGCTAGATTAGCGATCAGACTCACCCTGCGGCAGCAGTGAAGCGCTCGGGTCGGTACTCGTCCGGGTAGCTGACTCTCAACGAAGTTGGCGGGATAGCAGGCGGAATAGCGTCGATGTCTCGGCGATGGTGTCTCCCACGTCCACGTAATAATGAAATATAATCGTCACTCGGCGATTTTTCAATAACAGATCGTCAAAATATCTTCAACAAGACAACAAATTAACTGATGGTAAAATTTAACCCAATAACGGATCGTAAGTGCGTTTCAAAATTATTTTTTGCACGTATCGGAATTTGGTAAACCAACAGGTACGTCGTCCAGATCAGAATCAGTCAATTATGGCTGCCTCCTTGGCAATATGGGTTCTCTAGTTTTCCGTTAGTTCAAAAAACTCGCATCCAATCAGCTCACGGCTTCGTCTAGCCCGCCGTTGTACTACGGGATGCGTCCAGTACTCCGTTGCGATCGATGATTGGTCAATATGTCACTCGATTCGGCTTACGGCCCCCAGATGGTGCCTCGTTCTGCTGCCGTTGATCAACCACCGTCGTCATTCGTCGGTTTCAAATTTTGCTTCGCTCTCGCCGTGGTTCTCCTCCAGATATCACGCTGGTCGTAAATAGCTCCGTGCAAATTTGCAGGTTCGCTTAGACTTAATTTCGCTCTCACTTTCACATACTCTCGACAATAGTCACACTCATCCACGCATACTTTTCAAATTCGGCGCGGTTTTTATTATAAGCCTTACCTCGAGCTGCACACTCTGATCAGGAGGCCGCTTGGGGCGAAACAGGCACGTCGAATCTCCGCATTCCGTCAGCTTCTCCAAAATAATTAATAATAATAAAGAATATTAAAATAAAACAAATAGCCAAGCTAGTTTCTTTTGACAGGGAAATTTTTCTTTGAGGACTTCTGTTGCAAACGTGTTGGTAGCGTTCCAGGCAGCTTCTGATGACAACATTGCTTCCACTAGTGAATCTAGTTGCATTCTCTGGTTCAGGATCTTCTTCAACTCTTTACGCTATGGATCGAAACGAGGACATACAAAGAAGACGTGCTCCGCATCTTCAGCAACTCCTGGACAGGACGGGCACTCCGAAGAGTCATCGTGCTTAAAGCGGTGTAGATACTCTCGAAAACACCCGCGTCCCGACATTATCTGCGTAAGATAGTAATTGACCTCGCCGTGATTCCGGTTAAGACAAATGTCGATCCGAGGTATGAGGTGGTGCGTCCACCTACCCTTCTCTGCAGCATCCCATTGTAGTTGCCATCGGCCTATGCTGTTCTGCCGTTCTTCAATTCTAAGTTCTTCAAGGCTCAGTGCACTTGACCTTTTTCGTTGGTAAAGGGCTCATCTTTCCTCTGCTAGAACTCTAAGAGGTAGGGTTCCGGCAATGACGCACACTGCTCCTTCTGATATAGTGCGGAAGGAACTAGCTACTCGTAGGGCACTCAGTCGATATACTGGTCCAGCTTTTCTCCATGATTTCTGGGTTTCCAGTGCATCAGCCCAAATGGATATTCCGTAAGTGAGCACTGATGTGACTACTGATGACTATAGTAGCCACCTGCTCTGCATTAAGCCTCCGATGTTAGGCATCAGCCGTGCGAGACTAGCCCTCACTACTGACGCTTTGGCACTGACGTGTTCCACCTGCTGCTTGAATCTGAGTCGGGCATCCAGCATCACTCCCAGATAACGGATAAATGGTTGTGATATTAATTCTTGTTCTTCGACTCTCAACTTGATGGTTTCTACCGTTTTTCTACGAGTGATGAGCACTGCCTCGGTTTTATGCTTGGCTAGTTGCAAGTTCATAATGTCCATCCACAAGGATTGATTTCAGGGCAATATTAGGGATTCCGTCCAATCCCGGCGCCTCATTATTCCCTACTCGATTGCCTGCCTCTATCAACTCGTCCAACGTGATAGTTGGGATGTCTTCAGGGTTAAGCTGCTCCAACTTGTAAGTGAATACCGGCTGTTGGGAAAACAGCGCAGTCTTCTCTAGGAGCTGTTGACACGTAGGTGATGAAAATGGCAGGCATTTCAGGTGGGTCATAACCACCTTATACGGTCTGCCCCATGGATCTTTCTCTACTTCTGCGACCAGTTCCTTCCAGCAGCGTCTTTTGCTATCTTTAATGGCTCTGTTTAGTTCTCGGCGGGCCTTTTTATACTCTGCAAACAGCTCTGCGGAGTTAGGTCGTCTGTAGCCACACTAAGACTTTCGTTTTTTTTTTAAGACACTCTGAACGTGGAATGCTAATGTGATCGTTTCACCAGTGCACCGAAGGTCTTGAATTCATGCCACGTTTCCGAGACATACTGGCGTCGCAAGCCTGGGTGACTCTTCTCATTAGGTGTTTGGTCTTCTCTTCAGCAGTTTCTACGATGATCAGATCGCACTCTAGGGCTGCTACTAAAGCAGTGAGGTCGAGAGATTTCTGTCCACCCAACCACGCTGGCGTTCCTGTTAACTCTTGTTAGATTCTGGCGAATTGATATTTCCCATAGTATCGCACTATGGTCACTGGCTGTGTAGATGTTCAATACTTTCCAAGAAAAACCTCTTCGAGCTAAGCAACTGCTGACAAATGTAAGGTCGACAATTGGGTTTGCCTCTCCCTTAGTATACGTTGACGTGTCACCGGTGTTAAGAAGGATCACGTCCAGTGTGGCCATTGCCTCGAGAAGAGCTTTTCCACGTCTATTAGTGAACTTGCTGTCCCAGTCTGCTGCCCAGGAATTGAAGTCACCAGCTACTGCCACGGGAAAGTGTTTTCTTGCGTCCTTAGTTAGCCGATCAAGGAAGTCTTCAAACTGTTCATTAGAGAGACTAGGTGGTGCATAGCAACTGTAGAAGCGGAGGCCATCTACCCATGCTGCTACGAAGCCGGCTTCTTTATTGTTGAATGTTCTCTGAAAAGGACATTTACCGCAGGACTAGATGACGGCTTTGTTAGTGCTGTCGGATTCCCAGGATTGGTTACTCAGGTGTCTATAAGGCTCACTTATAAGTGCTACGTCTGCCTCTAATTCGCGCACAGTTTGCATGAGCAGGTCACGCGCAATCATCAATCATTGCCTGACAATGATTGAGGTTGACCTGCAATATCTTCATGTTCTTGGCTTCGTTATCTTCTGGAGCGCTTCTTGGAAGACGGGGCATCTGTTCGTGCCTGCATGGTGAGCCGCCTTTTCTACGCCGTGCTGTTCAACACACAGTGCACATTTAGCTGGATTTTTAAAATCAGCAATTTTGTGTCCTTCTTTTCCGCACCTTATGCAGTGCTTAGACCGGTCGACTTCGCTTTTGCACTGAGATCCGAAGTGCCCAAAGTGCCAGCATTTGAAGCATTTTATGGGTCTCTTCGTTGCTCTCATTCGGCAATTGACCCAGCCGATCCTTATTTTGCAGTTTCCCTCCAGTAACTTTTGTGCTGCAGCTGCTGGTAGTAACACTGTGGCTGTCTGCGTACCCCTAAAGGCTTTACGGATTTTGATTTCTTTTAGTGGGATTTCACAACTTTCTCCAGCTTCTCTCTTTAGAGCGGTCTGAATATGCTCTTTCGTCGTGTCATCATCGACATCTCAGATCTTGATGGTCTCCTGTGGTCCTTTGCAGATCACTTTGGCCTCTTCCTTAAGGATGTCTGCAATTGTCTTTTGGAGGGCTTGGCCTTTCTCAGTGCTCTTGCTCGAAATCGTAATCAACAAGTCGCCACTTCTGGTCTTGTTGATCTTATCTACCGTTGAACGAACCTGCTCATCCGGGACGTCCTGCTTTATGCGACGCAGAATCTCGGCATACTTTGTTTTCTCGGCCGGGCGGATGATGTGCGTCGGGTCTGATCCATTTGCGTGGTTTTTTCCGCTTAGGCTCTGGCCTGGGCTCCTTCGGCGGCAGCTTTGAGATTTGCTCTCTAGCTAGCTTCCTCTTCTCCTTCTTAGACTGTACTCTTTCCCAATCAGTCGCCTTCTTAGGTTTGTCGCCCTGCCCTGCCAGTCATTGGGGAGAGCTTTTTTTCGTCCTTCTTCTTTGTGACTTTGTCGGTTGGCTCTGGCGAATTTCGGTCGTTTCTCTTTCCAGACCTTGTGTCAGTTTCACCCTTGTCCTCAGCAGCAGATTCGCCGTCACCGTCGGCTTCAGTGTCCATTGCTTCTTCCGTCTCAACTTCAGTTTGAATGCGTCGTCGTGATGACTGCCATTCTTCGTCCAGTTTCTTGAATCTTCCAAGAGCATTGACTACACCGGTTGTCTTGGTCTTTATCTCCTTGTGGATATTGACCTTAGTTTGGACAAACTCTCGCAGCTCAATGGTCAGCTTTTCAAGGCACTCCAGCACTTGCGTTCTCTCCATTTCAGCGCTTGCTTCAATCGCTGCTTGTTGGGCATGAAGCCTGTTTCCACTCTTATTTGTTTCCTGTAAATTACTCATACTTTTTGATTTACCAGCGTATCGTACGGAGTGGAGCGGGTTGTCATAACTAGGAACGGGTGTACCCTCGGAGATAGTACTCCTACCCCAGTTCCCTGAGGCCTAGCCGGCACTTAGCCAGTCTCGGAATACACGGACGGACTAGACTCGCTCGGAGCGGTGAAGATTCCGATCTCTAACACTCACTGCGTACTTCCTGATCAAGGCCCGAAGTGGCTGGCTCCTGATCCGCTACTGCAACTTACACCTGGGCAGAGCAAGTTTGAATCAGCCGTAGCCTGCATCGTCGGAAATAATCAACATGGGTTCCGGACACTCCCAGTGAGTTACAGCAGGGAACGATCGTCTTGCTAGGTCAGTTAGTGTGACCAACCCATTAAAGGAGGGGGGGGGGGAGTTTTGTCCACGGGAGCGTATTTTATTTGGCTCCTACCCTCTGTACCTCATCAACTAAGAGACCTAGTGTCATCCAAGGACAGCGAGCGTTCTCCCATCCGCGACGGGGAGACGCGCCTGCTAGCAGTTTCTCCTCTGCTGCAGGAGTATGTATGTTTGTATGTATGTATGTATGTATGTATGTATGTGTGTTTTTTTTTTTTTTTTTTATTTTAGGGGGGGGGGAATCCTTTTTACGGATTCCAGGCATAGCTGTTCGGCCTGGATATGTGGCGACTCGACGCAGCGTCATACTAAAACTCGACGCTACTCACTAAACCCTAAACCCCTTTTCTTCTTTCCTCTAATCCCTCATGGAAACCGCCGTCAGGCATTACTTCGTGAGGGGAGGATCTAGCTACTGCTATTCCTTCTGGTGGCTAAGGTGTTATTTTTCCTTCCTTCTAGTTTCTGTCATTTGCCCTTTTTCTTTCAATGGAACGCAGCTCTGTAAGCACTTCGGTAGTAAACGTGGTTGTGGCGTTCCAGGCAGCTTCGGATGACAGCATTCCTTCTACTATTGACTCTGGTGTGATTTTCTTGTTCAGGATCTTCTCTAACTCATCACGCTGTGGGTTAAAACGAGGGCACTCAAAGAAAACGTGCTCTGCATTTTCAGCAACTCTTGGGCAAGACGGACACTCTGGGGAATTATCGTGCTTAAAGCGATAAAGGTACTCCCGGAAACAGCCGTGTCCTGACAACATCTGGGTCAGATAGTAGTTGGCCTCGCCGGGATTCTGGTTAAGCCAAACGTCAATCCTTGGTATAAGTCGATGAGTCCATCTTCCCTTCTCCGCAGCATCCCATAGTTGTTGCCATCTTGCTATACTATGTTGTCGCTCTTCAGTTCTCAATTCTTCAGCGCTCAGTGTAGATGACCTCTTTCGGTGGTATAGGTTCCGTCTTTCCTCAGCTAGGACTCTAAGAGGCAGAGTTCTAGAAATGCCGCACACTGCCTCCTCGGATATTGTGCGGAAGGCGCTTGCAACTCTCAGTGCACTTAATCGGTAGACCGGTCCGGCTTTCCTCCATGATTCTTGGGTCTCCAGCGCGTCTGCCCAAACGGATATTCCATATGTGAGCACTGATGTGACTACTGACGACAGCAATAGTCTCCTGCTCTGCTTCGGGCCTCCAACATTCGGCATCAGTCTTGATAGGCTAGTTACCACCGCTGATGCTTTAGCACTTACGTGTTCGACCTGTTGTTTAAAGTTCAGTCGGGCATCGAGCGTCACCCCCAGATATCGGATAAATGGTTGCGATGCGATCTCCTGCTCGCCGACATTTAGCTTGATGTTTTCTACGATCTTTCTGCTGGTGATGAGCACAGCTTCAGTTTTGTGCTTGGCTAACTCCAACTTCATCATCTTCATCCGTAGATTAATCCGGCTAAATGTGATATCGAAAGCCAGATTGATCTCTTCCAAGTGTTTCACGACAATCACTACCGCTACATCATCGGCATATGCAACAAGTTTCACTTCTGATGGTAATTCAACTCTCAGGAGACCATCATACATGATGTTCCACAGCAAAAGACCCAAAACCGAGCCCTGTGGCACTTCTCCGGTTATTTCGTACTCCCTTGGACCGTTTTTAGTGTCATATTTGAGGACTCTGGTGTCTGTAAAGTAGTTTGCTACCATTCTGCGCAGGTATCCTGGCACTTCTTTATCTTCGAGAGCTGGCATGATGCAGTCCCAGTTAGCGGAATTGAAGGCATTTTCGATGTCCAAGGCAGCCACTAAACAATACTTCTTTCTGCCACGTTCCCATCTCTTTCCAGCGATAGCCTTGTTAGCTGTATCGACCACCAGGTTGATCGCATCCAGCGTTGATCGTCCTTTCCGGAAACCATACTGGCCTTCTGCTAGGAGTGGATCGACGACTGCTTCTATTCGTTAGTCCATTATACGCTCTAATATCTTACCCGCTGTATCCAGCATGCAGAGTGGTCGGTAGGATGATGGCTCGTCCGGTGGCTTCTTCCCTTTAGGGAGAAGTACAAGTCTTTGCTGTTTCCATCTTCTAGGAAAAATCCCTTCTTTGAGGCACGAATCGTAGGTATCTAAGAATAGATTTGGCGCTGCTTTAATAGCTGTTTTTAATGCGATATTCGGGATTCCATCCAATCCCGGCGCCTTATTATTCCCTACTCGGTTGCACGCCTCCATCAGTTCCTCTTCTGTGACAGGTGGAATATCTTCTTGATTTACTAGCAATGAAGAATAGCCGAACTTACTTTGTCGAGGAAACAGCGTAGAAACTATTCTTTCAAGGAGTTGTGGACACGTAGGTGATGTCATTGGCTGGCGCTTCAGGTGGGTCATGACCACCCTATACGGTCTGCCCCATGGGTCCTTTTCTACCTCATCGACGAGTTCCTTCCAACAGCGTCTTTTGCTATCTTTGATGGCCTTGTTCAGTTCTCGACGGGCCTTTTTGTATTCTGCGACCAGCTTCGCAGAGTTAGGTCGTCGCTAGCCACGCTATGATAATCTTCTCTTTTTGTGACAGGCTGTGCGAAGGGCGTTAATCTGATCATTCCACCAGTGCACCGATGGTCTTTTATTGATGCCACGCTTATGGGGCATGCAGGTGTCGCACGCCTGGGCAATTCTCGTCATTAAGTCCTTCATCTCTATAGCATTTCCTGTGATGATGGTCGAGTCACTGTCTAAGGCTACTACCAAAGCTTCCGAGTCAAAGTCTTTCACTTTCCATCCAGCTGCATTAGTTTGTCTAGTTGCTCTTTGAGGGCTCCGGCCAGCTGATATTTCCCAAAGTATTGCACTGTGGTCGCTGGCGGTGTAGGTGTTTAAGACTTTCCAAGAATAGCTTCCTTTCAATAAGCTGCTGCTGACGAATGTGAGGTCTATTATCGAACTAGCCTCTCCCTTGGTATATGTTGGTGTCTCACCGATGTTGAGAAGGACCACGTCCAGTGAGGCCATTGCTTCACGTAGTGCCTTGCCTCGCGCATTAGTCTGCTTGCTTCCCCAGTCTACCGCCCAGGAATTGAAGTCCCCTGCTATAGCTACTGGGTAGTATTGCTTTGCGTCTTCGGTTAGTCGATCCAGGGAATCAGTAAAGTCGGCAATGGAAAGGCTAGGTGGTGCATAGCAACTATAAAGACGGATGTCGTTAATAGACGCTGCTACAAAGCCGATGCTATCATTGCTCACTATGCTCTGGAAGGTAAGTTTGCCACAGGACCAGATGACAGCCTTGGTGGTGCTGTCAGTTTCCCAAGGTTGGTTATTCAGGTGTCTGTATGGCTTTGCTATTATTACTAAATCAAGCTCTAATTCACGCACGGTCTGCACGAGCTGGTCATGCGCTGCATCACAGTGATTGAGGTTAAGCTGTAATATCCTCATGTTTGCTTGCTTGTCATTCTCTGGAGTGCCTCTTTGTATACCGGGCACCTGTATGTGCCGGCGTGATGGGCAGCGTTCTCTGCGCTCTTATTTTCCGCGCATAATACACACTTCGCTGGGTTTTTACAGTCCGCAATCTTGTGTCCTTCTTGGCCGCATCTGATGCATAGCTTGGATCGATCTGTCTTGCTTTTGCACTGGGATCCGTGGTGCCCGAAATGCCAGCATTTGTAGCATTGGGTAGGTTTCCTCGTGGCTCTAATTCAGCAGTTGACCCAGCCAATTCGGATTTTACCGCTTCCTTCTAATATCTTCTGAGCTGCTGCAGCCAGTAGTGTCACGACAGCGGTTTGGATACCTCTGTAGGCTTTGCGGATCTTGATTGTCTCTGGTAGTATTTCGCAGAGCTCCTTGGTTACCGTATGCAGGGCAGCCTGAATATCCTCCTTTGTTGTGGTGTCATCTAGATCTCGGATCTCGATGTCTTCTTGTGGCCCTTTGCAGATCACTTTGGCCTCCTCCTTAAGAATGTTTGCGATGGTATGTTGCAGGCCTTGGCCTTTGTCCACGCTCTTCCGCGAAATCGTAATCAGCAAGTCCCCGCTTCTGGTCTTGTTGATCTTGTCCACTGTTGTGCGAACTTGCTCATCAGGGACGTCCTTCTTTATGCGACGCAAAATCTCGGCATACTTTGCTTTCTCGCCCGGGCGGATGATCAGTACGTCGGGTCTGATCCATTTGAGCGGTTTTTTGCGCTTAGGCTCCGGCCTGGGCTTCTTTGGAGGCTCCTTTGGGAGCTGTTCTTTGGCTAGCCTCCGTTTCTCTTTCCTTGTGTGGACATCTTTCCAATCAGTTGCGTCTTTTTTTTCGGCGTTCTGCGTCATCACGTTTTTCGGAGGACTTGGTTTCAAGTCCTTTCTCTTCGTCAATCGCCCATCTATTCCATCTGGGGAGTTTCGGTCCTTCCGCTTGTTAGACTTGTTGGAAGTATGACCTTCGTCTTTAGCATCAGATTCACCGTCAGCATCGCCTCCGGTGTCCATTGATTCTTCGATCTCCACAGTAAGTTGACTGCTCTTCTCCGGCGTAAAACGAGGAGTGAGTCGTTGAGGTGACTGCCATTCTTCGTCCAGTTTTTTAAACCTTTGAAGGGCGTTAACTACCCCGGTTGCCTTGGCCTTTATCTCTTTATGGATATTGACCTTTGATTGGACAAACTCATGCAGTTCGCTGGTCAGCTTTTCGAGGCGTTCCAGCGCTTGCGTCCGCTTCATCTCAGCGCTTACGGTAATCGCTGCTTCTTGGGCGTGAGGCCCACTAATACTCCTGTCCTTTTCTTGATTTTTCGTTTCTTCCATGGTTTTGAGTGATACTCCAAAGCAAAAGGTCGTCTCCGAACGCGATGCCTCCAGAAGTGGAGGAATGATCACTCTTACAGCTACCTCCATTGCTATAAGAGCTTTCGGTCATTGAAGCGGGAAATCTCAACCGCTTCGACCCTGCACCTGCTTCCTTCATCGGCTTCCTCTTGCTCCCGTGGGTGCGGCACGTAGATGCCGAGAGTTACCACGTACACCGCGCTATAAGGATCATTTCGCACATCTCTTTCGAGCAGCGTCACCTTATCCGCTTGCGTACGTGACCCTAGGTCAGATGGTGTGACCAACCCTTCCTGCCGAAAGGGGAGTTTTCGTTTTTTACCGCGAGAGCTATTTTATTTCGCTCTTACCTTCTGCTCCGAAGAACAGCGAGCTTTCTTCGACCCACAAGGATACACGGACGGTGGCTGTTACTCTTCAGCTCCGATGCCTGATTTGGTCCGCGAGGGCTATTTTATTTCGCCCCAATCCGCCGATCTTACGACCGGTTAGGACCCCTCTATCCGCCACCTGGGGACGCGCCCGGTGGGAGTTTGGCTTCTTCCGACGGGTATGTATGTGTGTGTGTGTGTGTGTGTGTGTGTGTGTGTGTGTGTGTGTGTGTGTGTGTGTGTGTGTGTGTGTGTGTGTATTTTTTTATAGAGGAGTTCAAATACATTTACGTATCCCAGGACGAGATGTTTATCCTGGGTATGTCGGACTCGGAAGTCAATATTATTGACAACAATACCGACTAAACATCCTCCTCTCTTCTTTCCCCATGGATGTTACGGGGAAGATTGGATCGGAACCGCGTTAGCATTATTTCAATCCAGTTCGTGTTGCGTCTCGCGACGCTTACTCCTGGGTGCTGGTTACTGGTCTCTTTTTCCGATTTTTTCTTTTAGAAGGCGCTGCGTGTAGGCTGCCACAGCTAGCCAGTTGTCTTCGCTTCTGAGCATGCAGGCTGTCAAGCTCTCAGGGGAGAGCGTGGTGCCTATTATTTCTTCGGTGCTGCTTCTGTAGTCTTTTTACCGATCATACTCGAAGAACGTGTGTTCAGCATCGTCAATTTCGTCCGGACAGTATTTGCACGTTGGCGTGCGGTGCAGCCCCATCTTGAAGAGATAGGGGTTTAACTGTCCGTGACCTCTTAATAGCTGGGTGAGGAAGAAGTCCGTGTCCCCGTGCTTCCGAGAAAGCCAGACGTTGATGTTTGGAACCAGGCGCACCGTCGATCTGCCCGCCTCTCCCAATGTCCATCGGTCCTGCCACCCTTGCTGCATTTCCGCCTTTATCCTCGTTCTTGCGTCCTTTATGTTTTCGTCAGTATCTTTAGCGTTATAGAGTTTTGCTCTTTCTAACGCTAATAGGTCGATGGGCGCGGCTTCCACAATGACCAATACAGCCGCTTCGGAAACTGTGCGCTAGACGCAGGCAACCCTGAGAGCGCCTCGCCACTGTACTGCCGCTATCTTTTGCCGCTAGGTCTTTTGCTTTAATATGTCTGCCCATATCTCCGCTCCATACAGCAGTACTGAGAGGACTGCTTCTAGAAGAACTCTTCTCTTTTTAGTTCTTGGTCCCATAGTTTCGGTCTCGAATACTTGATCTAAACCCGAAAGGAGGCAAATTGGCCGATAATATTTAGGGTTATTTGCGTTTTTGTCGGTGCTTTTAACTAACATGATGATTGCCCCCTTCTTCCACGCCTTTGAGAATGCTCTTAGCGCCAAGCAAGCATTATATAATTCTAAGAACTGATCGCGAAGGACAACCCCTGCGCGTTTAACTACCTCGTTTTCTATCAGATCCGGCCCCGGGGCCTTCTTATTTTTCAGTGTTTTTGAGACCTTGTCTAGTTCACGCGGGGTAAACGGTTCGGCGTCCGTGGTGTCAGGTAGTAAAATTGTGTTGGCTCTAATCTTTTCCTGATCGGAGATTTTGTTTTCCTGGTCGTCGTTAACAATGTACGTCTCGAGAAAGCACCTGGTCGTTTCCTTAAAGTTTTCCATGGATGCTCCGTTACGATTTAGTGTGCACATCGCACTCTTGACTCTAACTTTTTCTTCACAAGTTCTGTACACAGGACCCCATTTCTTTGGATAACCCTTTTTCGTAACGAAGTCCCGCCAGCTGGTTTCCCTTGTCCGCTTTGTCTGTCAAGTATTGTTTACGCAATGTTCTGTATTTGACGCTTAGGGTGTTTTAAACTAATTCGTCTCTTTCCCTTTGGTATACCCGTCTGGCTTTGTGTACCAGTGTACGTGTTAGTTTTCTGGTCCATCATGGGTATGATTTTACGTGGGTTTTTCCACGTGGGATCGCGGCTTCGCAAGCTTCTAAAATTGATTTGCCAAGCGCAGAGGCATACTTTTTCACGTCCTCAACCGATTCCACTGTAAGGCCCTCAAGATTTATGCATGCGCACGAGAAAAGGGTTTCGTCAAACTTTTCCCAATTGGCCAACGTTAAGTTAAACCTTTTGGGGTCGGTCTGTGCGCCATACTTTTCCCCCGATTTAGCTTCTAGAGTGATCTCTATCGGATAGTGGTCAGTATTCTGCCCCCAGCTCCTCTTGATGGATCAGCTATGAATGCTACTCGCGAGTTTTGGCGTGACGAGTGTCACATCGATATACGAGCTCCCGTTAGTTGATTCAAATGTCTGACCCTCCCTCGCGTCTAGATTATCTCTAACTCGTGTGCGTCAATAAATTGTTCTAGCTTTTCGCCGTGCGCATCGTCAGTCTCGGGCCTCCATCTCTCGGATTTCGTATTTGCGTCCATTGATATTAATACCCGTTTCTCTCTCAATGCTCGGACCACCTTCTCTAAGTGCTTCAAATGCACGTCTATTTCGTCTTTATACTGGAAGTATGCCGAGACTACGAAGAACGATGTGTTAGGTCCCATGATCTGAGTGCATACGCAGTAAGTTGTACTAAGTTGTGATAAAATTAACAATTGTTTTTTGGACTTATTAGGCAAATGGCTGCATATGGCCTAGACCCGGTTTCGGCAGCAACTTGTATGCTGCTACCGAATCCAGGTATTTTGAAACCTTTATTACTATGTGCTGCGTATAGCTCTTGTAAAAGGAGAACATCAACACGTTTCTCCTCCCACAACTGACTCACCTCCAGAGTCCCAGCCCCGTCATTCCGAATTCACGGGCTGGCGACGATCGGAAACGCCAGGTAGCAGCTCGTTCGGAGAAACGCGGTTAGCAACTCTGGCGCTCCGTCGAAGGGGCCAAAGAGTTGATTGAGAGTTATTCATGAAGGACCCACGAGAAAGGCGGAAATAAAAGACACAGGGTGTAACAGAGCTGCGTGCCCCATCCGGGCGATTGTGTTTAATGAAATCATGAGTCGCTGGCCACATGGTACCGCTACGTTAGCGACAGGATTTGCAACCCTCCTGCCATTCAAGCCCTAACCACGTTAGTCAAGCTTGACTTTTAGGTCTTTTAGCTGAAAGGAAATTAAAGAAAGAAAAGAGTCATGCGCGGGGTGCGTGCGCTGAAAGCACATACACCCACACATGACTAAGTTCTTGGAGAAGAAGGAATTTTGATCCCTCAGATAAGCTACACAGGCACAAGAATTGTACGAAGAATATGGCAGCGTACCGCATACCACATCTATCGCACACGACTTCCGGCCCTTTAAAAAGACTGGCGGATTAAGTTCTGTATAGGATCCTCAGTAATCCAGTAGGATGGAATATTTGGTTGCTGAGCCTCCCCATGAGGAATTAGTCGGAGGATGTTACTCAAATACATCAGAGCTGTCACAACCAGTTCCACAGTCCCCCCGAGATCCGTGCTTATTTGGCAAGACGAGAGATCCGCTCGCTCTGCGTTGAGTTGCAGTGTAGGATGAGTTGCCAGTTCACCCTACTTTGATATTAAGGGAGTGTTCTGGTCTAGAAGCCTAAATTTTAAGCATTCTTCAAACTAACATAAAAAAAAATGAAAAATACTTTTACTATCCGTTTTTTTAATTGATGTTTATTGACATTTAAAGAATATATAGAAAAGTTAAAAAAAAAGACCATTCGGCAGCCGAAATGGAAGTAGATTTCATCATGAATAGCAAAAAATTTAACGAGCATTGTATACAAAACTAGGACTTTTAACTTCTATGCAATCGACAAGAATATGCACAGTAAAAAAATTTTCGTCATTGTGTAGAGTGTTAAAATTTGTGTGTTGAATGTTACACTCTAAAGTGTAGAATTTAATATTCTCATGTGTTGATTTAATGATTTAACACACTAGAATGTTAAATTCTACACACTAGAGTGTAATATAGAGTGAAAAATTTTTTACTGAGTATGTCGACGGAAAAATACTAAAACCAGTGCAATAGCAAATTTCATAATTGGCATAGCGGAATAGGACATAATTTTGAGCTACACATATAATATAGTACTCAAATTGAAGCTTATTTAAAAAGCTTTCAGATGCAATTTACAGAGTTTCAATAAGTTATCCCATTCAAAAAATATTCGAGTAAGAAAGTGAAGAAATGAATTTTTATGGTTTTCAAATTTTTGAAATCCTAGCATTTCTAAATTACTTGACCGATTAAGCTCATCTTCGAACTTGACTTCGGTATTTATTTGTAGAATAAGTATGTTGAGTTTGGTAGAGATCCGTTGTAAATTGGTCACGCTATTGTCGTGACAAGCCGCGTTATATCCGATATATGGGTCATTCTTAGTTAAGACGTAAATCGTTTATTGATAAAGCACGGCACGATGAAAAATTTGAAAATTTAATTAAATTTTACAATGTTTCGATCAAAACAATCATTCTGAACTTGTCTGCAAGGCGGTTAGTCAATTTATTAATTTTATCTTGTTTTATAAGCAACCAGGGGAGATACTCAATCCAGGGGAGAGACTTAGTTTAGTTTAGTTTAGTTTATTAACAAAATTATGTCAAGGCAGTTGCCGAATGACAAAGAGTAAGTATACATATAATTTTACATTATTGTGCAGTTTAAATTATAAATATTTAGAGTGTTTTACACAATAATATTTTTAGATAGGTGATAATATTATATACTACATTAAAAATTAATATAAAAATTTAATTTATAAAGAATTAACTAATAATTTTAAGAATTCTAGATGTTACTAAAGAGACAGGTAGGAAACTTTAAATTAAAAAGAAGCTATATAAAGAAGGTTAACGAAGTTTGAAGATTAATAAAATAATGATAGAAGCATTTACAACAGTTTATGATCAAACATCTAAATTAAATAAATAATCAAAAATTTTATTTTTGAAAACCTCCAAGCTTGATGAATTTATAATGTCCTCTGGTAGTTCTTCTCATAATCGTATAACTGTAATTACGAAAGAAGACTCATAATGAGTGGTACTGAAATTTGGGAATTTAAAGAGAATATTATTTTTCTTGGCTGCTAGTCTCTCAGAGCGTCTTACAGTAAGGTCTTCTTGAAATAATTCGCGCAAATAGCTAGGTTTACCAATTTCTAATAATTTATAAAAGTAATAACAAGTAAAATAAATTCGACGACTCTTTATCGAGAGCCATCCCAGTTCACGTCTATAAGGCGAGACATGTTCATCTCGCTTTAAATTGAAGATGAAGCGAATTGCTGAATTTAAAGAACGCTGGAGTTTACAATCATTTTCATCAGTTGCATTTAATAATACTATAGAGCAATAATCAATTAACGGTAAAATAGTTGCCGATACAAGTAATTTTTTAATTGATGAAGTGTAAATATTTCTACGTAATTTCAGGCTATATAATGCCGAATTGATTTTACTTATAGTTTTTGATGTGTGTAAGTTCCACGATAAATTACACGTAAAATGAACTCCAAGGCACTTGATTGATTCAATATAAGGTAGAGGTACACCATCAATTTCTAGCTTTGGAATACCTTCTCGCATAAGAGCTTTTACTTTGTAATTTGATCCCATTACCATTGCTTTAGTTTGAAGTAGATTTACTTCTAACCCATTATCTCTGGCCCAATCAACTACTGCTTGAGCATCTAGGTTCAACTGTCTAGTAGCTTCATGGATTTGATGACTATAACAATGTAAATAAATATATTTATCATCAGCAAATAAACCATGATTCGTATAAGTAAATCGTTTAGCCGCAGAGTTCATAACTAATAGAAATAATATGAGTCCTAGAACAGACCCTTGAGGAACTCCAGATGTTGTAGTTTGAAACTCAACTGGCTTACCATCTCCATCAAGTACAGCTTGCGACCTATCAGATAAGTAGGACAGAAACCACTTAACTGTCTCAGGAGAAAATCCTAATTCTATCAAGGTTTTTATAATAATTTTGTGGTTAACATAATCAAATGCTTTGGTCAAATCAAAAAAGACTGTTAGAGTTAATTGGTTACTATCCATAGCTCTGGAAATATCATTTGTCAATTTTAATAGGGCAGATTGAGTACTATGATGTTTTCTGAACCCTGATTGATATTTATCAATAAGATTATTATCCTCAAGATATGTAACTACTTGGTTAGCAATTATTCTCTCGAAAACCTTACTTAGATGTGAAGTATTTGCAATGGGTCGTGTATCAGAGAGGGAACGCGGTGGAGAGGTCTTGTTCAATGGTAAGATGTAAATTGCCTTCCAAGCTTGAGGGAAGATAGCAGTATTTAAAGATCGATTAAAAAGCTGTGTAAGAAAGATTGTTATCTGGGGAATATTGTTTTTTAGCCAATAAAGATTTAATTCATCCGGACTTTTACCCTTAGATTTGTTGAGAGTGAGATGAAGAGCTTTTGTTACATCTACAATGTCAATCTCTGTCCATACAAAGGAACAATTTACCAAACTACTATGAGACAATTTAATTTCTTCAAAGGTTGCTTCATTACATGGTGGATGATGTCTTACTATTTTTGCAAAGTGATTATTTAATTCTCTCGAGTCAAAGAAATTTAAGGGCGAGGGATTTGAATCTTTAATTAACCCCAAATGCTTAAGTTTACTCCATACATTTGAACCTAATGGAATATTACTCAGTGCATTGCATAAATAATTTTCACGAGCCTCCGTAAGCTTTATTTTTAATTCCTTTCTTTTAATTTTAAAAAGATTTAATAGGTCCTTATTATTATTTCTTTTTGCACGTTTATACAAAGTATCACGTTCTTTGCACTTGGTTTTAAGTTCTTTTGTGACCCAGGGATTAGGAACATGAGTAATTTTGCGTGAACGAATAGGTGCAAATTCTTCAAGAATTTCAATAATAGTCTCATGAAAAAAGCTAGTTACATAATTAGGATCAGAATTTTCTATGAGTTCACTATCAATTTTAAGAGATTGCATCAGGGCATTGCTCATAGCTTCTTGGCTAGTTTTAGAAAAGTCTCTATAATTTATAATTTTCGCCGAAGGCTTCTCGAAATCAAACTTATAATCGCATACAAGATAATCATGTCCGTTTATAAAGGGTTGATTAGATTTACAAAAATTGACCATTTTGGATTGATTATCAAGAATAATAACATCTAACCACGAATCTTTGTTATTTGAATGACTTGATAAACAGTATGTAAGAAAAACATAATAATCGAGGTTTTTTAATGAACTATATTTTGAATATATTTATTAGTTAAATTAAATAACAATATGCAACCTTTAAACAATAATAAAACAGTAAAAAAAATTCTAGTTTGAAGTTTTCATATCTCCCCTGGATATCGTGTCTTTCCCTTGTAACGGGTTGATACCGCTCAATTGATCCCTTTATTAAATAAAATAAACTAAATAAAATTAACAAAATTAATGAACAAAAAGGGCGCCACCAGGATTTTTCTCACGGTTCCTGGAACCGGTCCAGAGATGAGCTTATCATCTAGGGTAGAGAGAGTGGAGGAAAGTGCTATGAAATAAATAAATTCTTAATTAACAAACGATCGTATTTATTAATAACAAAATTATTTAACAAGTTGCGCACACTCACACTCACACTATAATCAACTTAAATTTACAGTATTAGTTCTCCACTCAGAGATTCATCGATAAGTAGAGAACGTAGTAGCTCAACTAATTACTAACTAAACGACTCAACACACTACCAAAACTAATGGTTTTACCCTACTCAGAGATTCATCGATAAGTAGGGGTCGTTATTATTTTTCCAAATTAACACAAACCAAACTTGTATTAATTACTCTACTCATTCATCAATAAATAGAGATCGTCTATTAACACACACCGGAACAAACCCGGAACACACTCATAACCCGCACACGCTCACACACTCTGAATCTACTTTACTTTTATTTATAAAATTATTAACAAAATTTAATTCAAGAAAAATTATTACAATAATTTTAACTTAAAGATTTCAGTCATTAACTAGCAATTAAATTATAAAATATTTTCACGACTAATAATTTGATTCCCAAAAATTCGAACTAAAATCCGACGCATAAATTTATTCAAAATCAATCATAAATTTTATACTCAACATTGAAGTAAATTCTTAACAATATTCGACATAAATTTCTAACTCAATACTGCCGGACTTAATATCCACGCTGGTAAATAAATTCTAAGAATTCTATCAAAATAATGAAATTAAATTATTAAAATAAATTTCCAGAACATAAGTTCAATATATAAAAATAACCACATGAAATTTTCCGGTTAAATAAATAATTATTAAATAATTTATCTCAATATAAAAATGAATTAGTGAAAAATTATCCACGGGTAACTCAGTCTCAAATGCGTCGAAATCTCAGTAAATAAATTCTCAATAAATAATATAATGTTAAACAAATATTTCCTTGTAATAAATAATATTAATAATAATAATTCAATTGTTCATAATAAATTATCGAGTAAAATATTCAACAAGAATTTGCGCGCTCAAAATGGACGCCAATATTTGTTAGTGTTTAGTAAATTTTGACCTTGGTTACGAATTAACTGCGTTGTACAATTCAACTGACGCTTGACTAGTCCGTGAGAAGACAATGGAAATTTCTCGAAGATTTTTCTATTCGGTTTTATTTTATTAAATTATTAAATAATATATATACAACTAAACCGATTTTTCAGATGTTTGAAAATTATTAATAATTAATCGAGTAATTTAATTTTATCAAATAAATTCTCACGAAAATTTACACCACAAGTTCTCTGAGTAGTCCTCGGGTGAAAATCCCGTTGAGGGCCACTCACAACAACTAACAAATATAAATCAATTGCAATTAATTATTGAATTATTATTAATCAATCAGGAATAAATAATTAATCATAAATAAGTAATAAAAAAAAATAAGAGAAGTAGTGAAATGAACCGAGTATAAACCCCGCGGTTCATTCACGGACAAAGTTCTCGTACCTGATAAATTTTGTAATTGATGAAACTCCTTTTGAATCTCTGGAAAATGCTGGGCTTCCTTCAGGGAGTCTTCCCCGTGTCACTATTGTTCCACTACTCAACTACTTCTGCCGGTTGCAAATGTTCTGCTTCCCACGTAAGCTCCAAAATATCCCCACTTACTCGCTAATTAGGTCCCGAAGACTGAGACGCGCCAGTGCTGCGTCGAAATATTATCGATATCTGAATTATTATCGACCCAGGGTAAATCACCCTGTTACACCCTTGGCCTTTACAAGACAGAGGAGATATAAACAGGTAAGATACTTTTTAGTAACAAAAACAGAAGTAATTACAAATGTATTTATTGTACGCGATTAACCAAGAAAACTTAGAATCTATACACAATAAGAAGTAAATATACAGATGAATTAAATTTTTTAGATAAATATTTGTAAAGTAAAACTTAACAGGGGAGAGACTCCATTCACTCGTTCTCAACTGTATCCACAGAGTTTCAGTAATGAAATAAATAACAAAATGACTGCGCACCTAGTTCGACTGGCACTGACTACAAAGTATAAACTCAATACAAAAAAATACTTTAAATGTTATGTAGATTCATTGGTGACACTTAGGCATCACATCCTCGAGCAAAGGTTTTTTGAGTGTCCAACTGTGCGAAGCGTTGCTGTAGTTGGAACACTCGATGCTGCGCACAATGCCGCATTATGCGCTCTAGTGCTGTAATTGGAAAACTTAAAACATGGATTGCGGGGGTGGGCGTTAACAATGAAAATTAAAAATTTCCGAGCTATAGCTCCTACAGACTCTTAATTAATGAATGAATTTTACGATATCCTACCCCACAGGGGGTTGCGGGGGTGGGTCTTAACAATGAAAATTTCAAATTTCCTATAAGGTCCTATTAGCTCTAAATTTGATAAGAATCTGCTATATGCAATAAGTTGAAACTGAGGAAACGAAAGTATTTACTAGCGTTATAGATTGAAATGCAGATTAACTATAAAGTTGAAATATCAAAATGAAATCTTCTTCTTCTATATATATATATATATATATATATATATATATATATATATATATATATATATATATATATATATATATATATATATATATATATATATATATATATTGTAACGGGGTAGTTAGCCCTGTCCAATTGGTCACCCCTTTCCTCTTTGAAAAGGGCGCCACTGGGATTTTATACTCGGTGTCCCAGAAACCGGGGAGCATGAGAAGGAAAGATCGGGTCGTGAGAAGTTGAGAAAGGCTGAAAAATTAATACTGAGAAACAATTATTAACAATTTAATTATTTATTCAATGTAAACAATTTTATTTTAACAAAATTCCTTAATAATATTACCCTTAAAATTAACCTATCAATTACTTAATTGTGAGGACCTCTCACCTACGCAGGCACTTGCCAAAACTTACAACTAAATATCCTTAAATTCTTTCAACTATAGATCATTACGCATCTATCTTCTTAATTTCTTAACTCCACATAGACCATTACGCATCTATCCTTAATTTCCTAATTCATTCATAGACCGTTACGCATCTATCCTTAATTTCCTAATTCAATCATAGACCATTACGCATCTAGATTCCTAATTTCTAAATTTAATCATAGACCATTACGCATCTAGATTCCTAATTCCTTAACCCTCGTCCAACTGACGGAATAACAAACAACATATTTTACCCAATAAAACTTCTCAATATTTCGTATTTTCCAAAATTCCAAAATTACGCCTAACAATTTCTTAACACAAAATTCTGACCTTCGATCTTAATTCATTAAATTCATTAATATATCTTCTTAACTAAATTCATTTCCAACTCACTAAATTTTCTACTAAAGTTATCAATCAATTTATTCTAATAAACCCACTGATTTATTTCATTTCTTGATCTCCGCTAAATAATCTTTAACAAAGCTCATTACATAATTTTCTTAACAAGTTCGGTAATCAATTTTCTAAATTCACTAAATTTCTCAATAAATACCTTCGCTAAATTAACTAAATTAATTAAATTTAGCCCACCGGCCTAAATCTAATTTAACACAATTTCTTAAATTCAACTCTGAAATTCTAAAACGTCTCAACAAAATTACCACCGTGGAGCATTATAGAATGACCTTCACTAACTTAATTTCAATTCTAAATTCTCCTTAAATAAATTCTAGGCGATATTTCTTAATTAATTTCTGTCTCGAAAATTCTTAACTAAAATTAATTTATCATAGCCAACAGGCCTATAATAAATTACTAATAAATTCTTCACCAATAAATTAACAATTTATCTATTAAATATAAAAGTCTAGCGACAAAACTAACTACTTGACCTTGACGATAGAAACTAAGGTACGAATTTGCTAATACCAAGATGACCGCTCAAGAAATTAAATTTAATTATTTTGGCCTCTTAATTAAATTATTAATTAATTTGGCCTAAAATAACTTAGAATACCTGACAACTGAAACCGGTACTCCAGCGATGAAATCTTTTCCCAGTAGAAAGAAAATGACGGGATCAGCTCCACTGTGCCTACTGACTTCCAAGGCTCCAGAAACTCGTATCTCCAAATTACACCCAGCTCCCCAATCTTATCCTCGATCAATTTATCCTAGAAATTCCAGTAAATAAATATTTCGAATAAGACGAAGATCGTCAGCCAAATGGCCTAACGACAAGTAATTTTTAACAAAATACCAGACAATAAAATTTAATCGCTTCGTTCCATTCGTGAAGCCTTAAGAAATCAACTACTTACTTGTCTCAGAAAAATATCCCACGCTGGAACACAGTTACCCAACGTACTCGCAAAAATTTGCCGGAAGAAAGAGAGTCTTGACACAACACCCGGCGTTTTTATAACCTCTCCTCGTGCTCTCCAACTTTCCTATCTTCGCTCCCGCGCTTCATTTTCCGGGGACTGTAGTGGGGACTTTCGATTAGCACGCCCGGTGACAAGTCGAAACTACTTGTCAAAAATCGAAAGGTAAGGGAAAGCCCTGACCTACCGTGCGTTAATTAAGTGGTCGATAATGACCCCGGGAAGTTCGATTTTCCCTGTTACAATATATATATATATATATAAATATATATATATATATATATATATATATATATATATATATATATATATATATATAATATATAAAGGAGACTTTCTACAGATATAGTCACTCATCACGATATCTCCGGAACTATGAGACCTAGAGACTTGAAATTTGGTAGAAATATTCCTTTCGCTAGGTAGAGGTCAGCTAAGAATGGATTTTACGAAATTCTACCCACAAGTGGGGTGCGGGGGCGTTAACAATGAAAAATTCCCGTTTTTAAACTATAGGTCTTATCGACTCCAAATTTGGTAGGAATCTTCTGTAAGAGATGTAGAAATAATCTATAAACAAATATTACGATATCTCACCCCAGAGAGGGTTGCGGGGGTGGGTACTAGCAATGAAAATTTTTAATTTTCAAGCTATAGCTCCTATAGACTCCAAATTTTGTAAGAATTTTCTCTAAGAGATGTAGAAATAATATACGAACGAATTTTAAGATACCTCACAGGAGTTTGCGGGGGTGGATGTTAACAATTAAAATTTTTAATTTCCAAGCTATAGATCCTATAAACTCCAAATTTAGTCGAAGTCTTCTATATGTAATATAGAAATGATCTAAGAATAGATTTTGCAACGAATCAACTCCAATAATAATCGTGGGGGGTGGGTGTTAATAATATAAAATCTTAATTTCTAAAATATAGCTTCTAAAAACTCTAAATTTGGTAGAAATCTTTTATCTCTCATAAACTAAGAATTTTACAAACATTTTATTTTTGCTGATCACATAACCGATGAATTGTTCTTATTATGAGATCGCGAAAATGTAACAGATTAAAAGCATTGCATTTTCTAAACACATGAGATATAGAAAGTACAAATAATTTTCTATGTATAATTGATGTTACGGAGGAAATTTTAATTAACGGCGAAATTTGTCGCAATTTAAGCTAGGCTTATGGCCTTCACTTATGAACTTATGAACTTTACTTATGAGACCTGCAATTACGTTAACTATGACTATCAATGCTCATTTCAAAATTTTTTTTTTCGTGTCAATTAATATTTATTTTTGGAAGAAAGCCACGGGAATGTTATCGTGATTGCACATTGAAAGTAACAATGAATTTTAGCTAGAATAATCACATGGATAAAAGATACAGGCCAATTTGATGGAATTTGGAATCTGTGCAAGTCAAAACAATACTCCTATTAAATTTCAAGTCTAGATCTGAAAATAAAATAGTAACAGCTAGTATATATATATATATATATATATATATATATATATATATATATATATATATATATATATATATATATATATATTAGACTGATTCAAAAAAATCGAATATTTTTTTTTCTTAAATATATCGAAAATATTGTTGGAAATAATGAAAAAAAAATCCTGTGAAAGTTACAGCCCTTAATATTAATATTAAGATGTCCCGCATGGTAAATTTCAATTTCCCGTATGATTAACATGGGAAAGCTTGTTTTTTTGAGTTTAGAATTTTATAACTCTTTAATCGTTTATCAAAAAAGCTAGACTAAATCATTTTCTTGTGTAAAATTGAACGTTCTACAAAAAAGCTATCTTAGAATTTTTCGATAAACCGACGCGTTTTGAAGTTATTCAACTTTAAAATATAATTTATAATATTTTCTCATTTTTTTCCAATTTTTTGACGAAACTATCAAGTTTATCAAAAAATTTTGTCAAATTTTACAAATTTTTTGTATTCTATATTTTTTTTTGGTTTAACAGATCCTTTTATTTAACTGTCAAATTTCTAATACTGTCGTATCTTAATTTTTCAATAAATTCAAATTAATTTTATTTTCAATTAAAAATTATTTTCATCTATTATTTAATTGATTTTATAAGTTCATAATATTATATATTTAAAATTCATGCAATTAATTTTATTACTTTAATAAAAATGTACTGATTTAATTTCTTTATTTATCGAAGCTAGTTTCACAGTTAAAATCATCGAAGCGCGAAACAGAGAAGACATCGGTTGTACTACTTGTTCTTAATTAACCACACTACTATTCATACCATCAAAAAAGCTTCAAGGACGCCCCCTCCCTTAGTATCTGACTACCTCGCACTACAACGCTCATTATTCCGCGACTCGACGCTTTAACCGAACTTTTTTGATTTGGGTAATAATAACCCATTGTTCAATTGATAACTGTGAGTGACGCGGTGTTCTAACCTCCAAATTCGGACTTTGATTGTTGCTATAGTTTATCATTGTTTTTCGTGAATATTTTTGGCTTGTATTTTAAATTCATTTTTTTGCAATTAATTAATTCATATCCTAGAATTCCTTTTTTATGGGTTATTTGTCCAATTATTTGATGAACGATATTTATTCTTCTTTGAATTATTTCGTATCTGAGTCCTTTTTTAAATGGACAAAATCGATTATAAAAAGTGGATAAAGAAATTTATTTAATTGGTTTTCCAATAACTGGTATTGTTGGACGTAAACTTCCAACTTTTAAGAACGTTTTAGCTTTATTTTTCTATAATCATAAAGTACAAAAGTGTGGTGTTAAACAAAGTGCTTTATTTACTGTGACCGAGGTTCAAGAACAATGGAAAAAGGCTCAAATTCCTACTTGTGAGACTTTAAATGCCATCAATAAGTTATTGAGAAAGTTCAAAAAGTGGCAAAGTTTGCAGCGTAGTTATAAATGGAGACAATCATTCACGCAAATCAAAAATGAAACTGTTTTTAAAAATAAGTTGAAGGAGTTATTTGATATTGCGCACACGAAAGCAGCCAAAACCTGAAGTAAAGAAGGAAATGAATTTTTGCTAGCCCAGAGATCATTAGGTCGGCATGGATTTATTGATAATTTTCCACAAAAACCTCTAACATATGAAGAACTGATGGAGGTAAATGAAGAAAGTATGTATTAATTCAAGTTTTTCACAAATATTTCATGTTAGTTACTGATTGATTAATTTATTGACTTTAAAATTATAGAAAAAGAATTGTAAAATATGGAGATTTTTTACTTTTCGCATTAAGTAGACAAGCAAGCACACAAAATCTTTATATTATTTTTACTTCATTAATTTTTGCAAAAAGTGTAATTTTCAGTAAAGTTTGGTTAAAATTTTTTGGATGCTGCGGTCAAAAAGCAGTGTAAAATAAATCACGGGAAACAAGCTTTGCGATTTTTATGTTTTTTTACTTCATGAGCTTTCAAGGATATATCGAGCAATGAACATTTTTAAAAGTACGATGTTTTAATAATTCACAGATTCGGATGAACTGGTTGACAATAGTACCATCACTCCAAGCCAAGATAGTAACACTACTTCAAGCCAAGGTACACTAACAACATCACAATCAACGATAAGTCATGTTTCAAATTTCGAAGATGAATTATCTCTGCCAAAAGTGACTTCAAAAATGTCTATAATGACACCTGAACTTGTTGCTGCATTAGATCGCGGAAATGTAAGCACTAGAAATGCTACTTATATCATAGCTGCAACTTTAAAGATTGTTGGATATGATCTTAATGATGTTAATTTAAGCTACAGTACTATTCGACGGGCACGTATATCTCTAAGAGAAGGTATAGCTAGAGAACTAAAGGAACAATTGAAATTGGATGATAATTACGTTGTTCATTGGGACGGGAAACTTTTTCTCATGGCGTTGAAATAAATTTGTAAGATTTACACAATTTCGCTTAAAATACTTTAAAATCATTTACATAAAATTGAAAATTTTTTCTGTTTCTTAAGTTTTTGTGAGCAACAACAAGTTTAAAATACAATTTGCATTATTCCAATATCTCACTTGAATTTTATTTTTTAGGTATTTATCACGGCGCAGGTGTTGAATTAGAGAAAGCTTTAGGTCGGGAACTTATTTGGTTATCATGTCGTCACCACATGTTTGAAATTATTTTAAAAACCGTTTTTGAAGTATATTGGCCTAAACAAACAGGCCCGAACGTGCCAATCTTCAATCGATTCAAAGGTTTTTGGAACAAAATTGATAAATCAAAATTCAAAGCGGGTATAGAAGATACCGCTGTTGATCAAGCTTTGTCAGACATCACTGATGAAATTTTAGGATTCATTGGAGAATATTTGCAGGTAAGATCTATGTTAAGTGATTAAGTTTCGTTGCATATCTTAAAAAATCGTTGAGAAGAAATAAAGCTTATCAACTTTATCGGTTCAAAAATTATTTGTATTTTGGTTCAAATTTATTCATTATTTCTTTTCTTTTCGACGAATGGAAAACAATAGTTTATGAATCAATATTTTAAATTTTAACTTCTTTGCAGAAATATCATCCAAGAAGTGACTACAGAGAATTTTTGGAGCTGTCATCAGTTTTCTTAGGAGTTGTTCCAAAAGAAAATTTTTTGTTCAAAAGTCCAGGAGCTATAAATCATGCTCGTTGGATGTCCAAAGCAATATATTGTTTAAAAATATTCATTTTTCGGGAAGAATTCAAACTCACAACTTCTGAGATAAATAGCCTCCGAGAAATATGCAAGTTTATCATCACAAATTATATAACAGCGTGGTTTACTTCGACTTCAGCGACTTTGGCTGCACAACATGATTTAATTTTCATGCAGAAATTAATTCGATACAAAGTAGTAAATTTGGCAATATCAACTGCAACTACTGAAAAAATGAAGAATCACCTATGGTGTTTATCTGAAAAATTAGCCGTTATATCTTTATTTAATGGATGTGTAAATAATGAAGTGAAAGAACAAATTATTGTTAATTTGAAGAATCGGGATGGTTTTAATACGAAAGCCAAAAAATTGGAGATTAGACAAGAAGACATTGAAGGATTTTTGCAGAAAGATATGAGTGATTTTGTATCAAAAGATTCTATGTTCATTTTTACAGCGTTTGATTTACCGTATGATTTTATGGAAAGAGATGTGAATTTTTGGCCTTTTGATGAAAGTTATAATGAATGTGTGAAGTTTTTTGATAAATTGACTGTGGTTAACGATGTAGCGGAACGTGGGGTAGCGTTGATCGAACATTACAATAAGTGTTTTACAAAAAATGAAGAACAATTGCAATACTTATTACTTGTTATCAGTGAATATAGGAAAAAATTTCCGAATTGTAATAAAACTACTCTAATGTCACAAGGTTAAGGAAAAAAAAAATAAAAATAATTTTTAATTGAAAATAAAAATAATTTGAATTTATTGAAAAATTAAGATACGATAGGATAAGAAATTTGACAGTTGAATAAAAGGATCTGTTAAACCAAAAGAAATATAAAATACAAAAAATTTGTAAAATTTGACAAAATTTTTTGATAAACTTGATAGTTTCGTCAAAAAATTAAAAAATATTATAAATTATATTTTAAAGTTGAATAACTTCAAAACGCGTTCTGTATGTATGTATATGTGTGTGTGTGTGTGTGTGTGTGTGTGTGTGTGTGTGTGTGTGTGTGTGTGTGTATGTGTATGTAAATCTCTCATAACTTTTGAACGGATCATCCGGTTCGATTGAAATAAGCGGCGTTTTGAAGAGTTCCTTTGCCTCTAAAATTCTAATACTAATTTACATAATTTGAGTCGATCAATTTTGAGAAATCTCTAAAATAGAATTTCCAAAAATTCGTTTTTTTGAAATATCTTTTAAACGGCTGAACCGATCGATTCCAAAAACTAATCAACTTTTAACCTCGAAAAATCACATCGATTGCCACCAGCCCGGTCAAAATCGGTTAATTTGTTCGTGAGATTTGAAAAGGGGTGAGGGGTTTGAAAATTCAAAAAATAGTGTTCTATAAAACTTCCATTAGTCTTTTGAGCTTGAAGAGCTCAAAAGCACAGAACAGCGATTTATTTGAGCTCGGAGAGCTCAAAATTACACATAAATTATATTTTTGAGCTCAAAGAGCTTAAAAAATAAGTGAATTGTTGAGCACTTAGGTATAGAGGTAGCGGGAAGTTGCAGGGATGGCCTTTAGGGTCAACCGTTTTCCTAATTTTTTTTTTGCCCTCCGGGCGGAAAGTAGCAACTTTTGTCCCGCTTTGCTAAACAAAGTTGCCGCTTTCCGCTTTTGTTATTATTATTATTATTATTATTGTATATTTAATTATTATTATTATTATTATTATTATTATTATTATTCATTCGGAAAAAAATTGTTTTATTGATACATTAAACTTCATTTACTTAGGTTGTGATTGCTATGCGGGACCTTTTTCAAGTCGTCTTTGAATTAAAAAAGAAAGAAATTGAAATGGCAAAGCAGCATATAGAACAAAATGTTGTTAAATTTCATACAAGTGGTATTTTTGTGGAACCTGCGCCAGATACGAAGGTAAATGATTTTAAGTAATACATCCCGTAAAAAATATAGGATAGAGCTACTTAGGTCTATGATTATTATAAATATACATAAATAACATCATTATGAAACTATGTTTATCAACAATTCATTATTAGGGCGCAGCTGAAACTGAAAATTGTCATCAACGCCAACGATCATTAAGTATCGACATTGATAAATCAGTTCATAAGAATTTAGATACCAGAAACGGCGTGATAGCTGATCTTCTTGATTTACAATTCGAATTAAACTCCCTACAACAGGGAATTCATCAAATGGATAAAATTACACCAGAAAATTGTCCATTACCTTCCGAAGATCCGTTTGAAGCTGATCCTTTTGGTGACTCATTTATTAATATCAAGGTAATTTTTTTTTACACTCAAAGTATTCTTACTCAGTAACACAAGAGTATATGTATATGGGTCATTCCATGCTAAATCACATGATTTTAAAAATCATATTTTTTTATCCGGTTGAATTTTTTATATGTTTTTGTACATGGGTCATTCTCAGTTAAGACGTAAATCGCTTATTGATAAAACGCGGCACGATAAAAAATTTGAAAATTTAATTAAATTTTATAATGTAACGATTAAAACAATCATTCTAAACGTGTCTGCAAGATGGTCAGTCAATTTATTAATTTTATTTTGTTTTATAAGAAACCAGGGGAGATACTCAATCCAGGGGAGAAACTTTATAAACAGTATGTAAAAACAAACATAATAATCGAGTTTTTTCAATGAACTATGTTGTGTATATATTTATACGTTAACTTAAAAACAATATGCAACCTTTAAACAATAAAAAAACAGTAAAAAAATTCTAGTTTGAAGTTTTCATATCTCGGCTGCCCAATTTCAAAACACAGTAACTCACAATTCTAAGATTTTTAAAAATTTTTCTTATTAAAAAAAAGTTTGCGTACCAAATTGATAAAAAATTTGATTTATGAATAGAAAATACTTAAATGTAAATTTTTTTAAGAAAAAATACTTTAAATATACTTTTAATAAATACTTTTAATAAATTAATAAAAAAATGATTTTTCACCGTGAACGTCGAATTTACGTCTTAACTGAGAATGACCCACATATAAAGAGACACCTAATCCTAAATTGTGAGCCCTCAATTTTTAAAAACCTTGCGGATACGAATTTTTGACAGTCGCGAAAAAATAACGATGAGGAAATTTTCAGAAATTCATAACTCCTGATTGAATTATCGTAATTTTATTTTGCAACTGGCTATTTTCTTCACTTTTAAATGTAGTTTTCGAAATATTAAAAAAAAAAAAATATTTTTTTTTCACCATGTTTTTTTACATTTTAACTCAAATTTTGACTTTTTTCGAAGACCGACATTTTTAATTTTTTGAAAAAAATATATGTTTCACTAGACTTTAAAACAAATTTTTAAAGCCTTTTGTCAAATGGGGATTCAAATATCATCGATTTTTTAAGCAACTTTTTCGAAGTTTTTTAATCAAAAATTCGAATTTTTTAAAGATTTTATAATTTTTCACCAAAATTTCAAAGTAAATATAGACAAATAATATTTTCTTACTGTGCCAATGATATAAATTGAAATCCTATATTGATATGTTGCGACTAAACTTTGATGACAGAGTATTTTTAACTTAAAAAACAGACGAAGGCTCTTTTTTTATGCCAAGCATCATTAGTTTCTGAGATTAAATAGATTTTAAAAGCTAGAATTGTATAAAATTTAAGTCTAATAATTTGTATAATTTCATAATACTGCATTAAAACTCATAAAATTTTATAAAGTTCTATGACTTTGTAAAAACTCTTATAAAAGGTTCGCTAGTGAAACTTGCGGTAATAAATAGGTAATTTATAAATTTTCATAAAAATTGATTGAATATTAAAAAATTTTGAAAAATCTCAAAAACAATAAGAAAAAAATTTTTTTTGGAATAACTTTTAAACGGTTTTATCGATCAACTTCAAAAACTAATCTGCTCTTAAGCTTGAAAAACCACGCCGATCGTCGCTAATTTGGTCAAAATCAGTTGATTCGTTCGAGAGATATCGTCAACGAAAGAAAACCGAAAAAAGTATTTTTTTAAATAACTTCGACATTTCTTCTCGGATCGTTTTTGATGAAATGAAATAATTTTTAAAGTTTAAAAAATCGCGCCGATCGCCGCCAAGAACGTAAAAATCGGTTGATTGGTTCGAGAGATATCCTCGATAAAATATTTGAAAACAAGTGTTATTTTAACAAAACTCAGACCTCATTTGGAATAACTTTTAAACGGCTGCACTGATCAATTGCAAAAACTAATCAGCTATTAGCATGAGAAAATTACGTCGATCGCCGTCAAGCCGGTCAAAATTGGTCAATTCTTTCAAGAGATATCATGAACGAAAGAAAACCGAAAAGTGTTTTTTTGGAATTACTCCAAATTTCCTAGTTTTATTCATTTAAACTTGAAGATTCTGCATGAAACTGAAAAAATTGCGTCAAATGCTGCCAACCGTGTGAAAATCGGTTGATTTATTAAAAAGTTACAGCAGTTTGAAAATTACAAAATATTGTTCTATGAAATTTCTATCATACTTTTGAGCTCGAAGAGCTCAAAAGTATAGAAAGGCTATTATTTTAAGCTCAAAGAGCTTAAAATAAGACATAAATTGTATTTTCGAGCTCGGAGAGCTCAAAAACATCATTAGTGCAGTTTTAAGCACCTAGATATGGAATTAGCGAGAAGTTACACGGATGGCCTTCAGGGTCTACCGTTTTTCTAATTTTTTTTATTTATTTTTTTCCGGAAATTTAGTATTTTTCATTTGGATTTTTCTTCTTCAAAATTTCAATTTACGAAATTTAGATTTTTAACTACCCGCTAAGAAAATCGAAGATTTTCGAAAAATCGGGAAGTTATTGTTTTCACCCCGTTTTGCAAAAATCGAGGTTTCAATAGATCTTGACGTTTTGAAGCCCTATGAAGCTTCTTTGACTATTTTTACGATGATGTCCGTACGTCTGTATGTGTGTGTGTGTATGTGTTTATGTATGTATGTGTTATGTATCTATGTATGTAAACCTCAAATAACTTCTGAACGGCTTGATCGATTTAATCGCAAATAATGTCATTCGAAAGGTCTTCGCCAAACTTAAATTTCCTGTAGGTTGGAACCGATTCAGACCAGTAGATTTCGAGAAATTGCAAAAAAAAAGTGAAAAAAAATGAAAAAAATAGATGTTTTTTTTTTCATTTTTTTCTAAATACCTCCGAATTGGCTAAACCGATCGACCTCAAAAACTAAACAGCTCTTAACCTTGAAAACCCGCATCGATCGCCACAAAAAGCGTCAGAATCGGTTGATGCGTTCAAAAGTTATAGCAGTTTAAAAATTTTAAAAATCGTGTTTTATCGAACTTTGATAAAAGGTCATAAGTGCAATTTTAAGCGCCTAGGTATGGAATTAGCGAGAAGTTCTTCTAATTTTTTATAATTGAAATTTAATTTTTTGACGTAAAATCATAAAATTTTGACGTAAAATCATTTATACATTCACTCGCTTGACGGTTTCAAAATTTAAAATTCATGCCACTTAAATTGAACACGGTATTTTGTTATCCTTTCACACCAACTCATGAAAGTGTCCTAAAATTGTCATAAAAAGGTCCTAAAATTTTTATAAAATTTTCATAAAAGATCATAAAATTGTCACAAAAGTGTCATAAGAGTATCCTAAAATTGTCATTTAAATGTTCTAAAGTTGTCATAAGAGTATCTTAAAATTCATAATAGTGTCCTAAAACAGTCAGAAAGGTATCCTAAAATTGTCATAAAAGTAATTTAAAAACATTTTTTCTCTAAGTAATATCCACAATATTCTTCTAAAATCTAAATTTCATTTCGGTTTGGTGTCATAAATTTGTCATAAAAATGTCCTAAATTTTGTCACGTTTAGGATCCTAAGCTTATGACAATTTTAGGACAAATTTTTTTTCACACGGGAGTGATTTAAGTCGATTTTTCGTATTTATAAATAAATATTATCATTTTTTTAAACAGTTCAATGTTTGAGGCCTGATAACTTCGGAATAGTTCTCCGTAGGCATATAGTCAAACTAATATTTTTTGTAGATTGTTAAATTTCCTACAAAAATATGTATCGATCATAGCTATAAAATGCTTCGTTGTCGAATAGCAAAATTTAAAAGTAAAAAAAAAAATTTTTTCTATGTTATTTAAATGGAAATAAAGAATTAAGTACAGCCACATCCATACATTAATATGAAGGGCTGAGATTTTCACAATGTCTTTGATTATAATAAATGCTATCCCGTGTCCGAGCTATCTAATAATTTTTTCTCGCATATTCTATAAACTCACATTAAGATGATCCTCTTCACATTCCTTTCTCAATCCTTTCCTACCAATATCCTGTTACGTAAATGTGGAACGCTTCACGTAATAATTACCGTAACTCCGATTATTTTCTGCTCCACAGCATTATTTATATTTGTAAAAATGCTTGCCGTATAATGGACGGTGTGGCTTAATGTATATATAATAAGCGTGTAACGGGTGATATTCCGCTCAATTGACGCCTTAAATTAATTAAATGAAATAATAAAACTAACCAATGAATTTAAATTAATTAATAAAAGGGCGCCACCGGGATTTTTAATCGTGGTTCCCAGAACCGGAACCAGAGCTGAGCTTATCTACAGGGAGAGAGAGTGGAGGAAGGTGATCTGAAATGAATAAATTTTTAATTAACAACGGTACCAAAAATTTATTAACAACAAAATAGAATAACAACTTGTTCACTCGCACGTACACTGACTCACTTAAAACTAACTTAACACTACGACTTATTACTACCGAGGATTCCGAGCTAAAACCGACGCCTCAACTTAACCTAGGTAGCCAGCAAAGCACCTCGTACAGAGGCTATCGTATACGAGGGCGATGTGTAAATTCCTTATAACTAATAAAAATTCTTAATCCTACAGTACCCTCATAAGGAGCGCTTTACTGCAGTTTCTAGTTTACTACCGCTGTACCCCAACTTGGCATCTATACAACGGCTTCTAAGGTATGTTAATTACTCTACTCGGCAATACATCAACAAGTAGAGATCGTTACAAAAATTCTTAATCCTACAGTACCCTCAGAAGGAGCGCTTTACTGCAGTTTCAAGCTACGTCGCGCTGTCCACCGGACCCTCACGCTCTATCAAAATTCTTAATCCTGACGGTACCCTCTTATGGAGCGTCTATACCGCAGTTTCTAACTAAGTCGCGTTGTCCACCGGACCCTCACGCTCTATCAAAATTCTTAATCTTGACGGTACCCTCTTATGGAGCGTCTATACCGCAGTTTCTAACTAAGTCGCGCTGTCCACCGGACCCTCACGCTCTTAGACTATACGAACTACTCTACTCGGCAAAACATCAACAAGTAGAGAATGTACACACTCACACTCACATATCCCGCACGATCTTCACACCCATAACCCGCTCACACACACACTGGCTGTACTTAACTTTTATTTTTGACTTATAAAATTAAACTCCAAAAATTGCAACATTAATTTTTTACTAAAATTTTCAGTCATTATCTCGCAAATAAATCGTAAGCCATTTTCACAACTAATAATTTAATTCTCAAAAAAATCTACACTAAAAACCGATGCTTGAATTTATTCCAAATTATCCACGAGTTTAATACTCAACATTAAATAAATTTTCCGGATCATTCGACGTAAAATTTTAATCCAATTTCAACTCGTAAATTTTATTTCTTAAATTTTGAATAAATTCTTAAGAATATTTCTTTATAAAATTCTAACTACTTTTCTGAGACTTAATCCACGCCGTTAAATATTTTTATAAATAATTCCAATAAAATAATAATTTTAGTCCTCAATAGTTCAATATATAAAATGACCACGTGGAATTTTTCGATTAATAAATAATTAACAAAATAATTTATCTCAACGTAACATAAATTCATGAAAAATTATCCACGGGTATCCAATCTTGATTGCGTCGAAGTTCAGTAGCCAATTCTCAATAAATTATATTAAATAAATAATACTTTCTTGTAACAAATAATATTAAATAATAATAATTCAATTGTTCTTACTAATAAATTATCACGTGAAATAATTGCCAGGAATTTGCGCGCTCAAAATGGACGCCGATGTTCGTTAGTGCGTAGCAAGCCTTGACCTCGGGTATACGAGCGGCGCTTACCCGATCGTGACCTGCCGATTGGAATTATTCTTGGTGTTCAGAAATTAATTAATATTTTATTAATAAAAATGAATTTATTTAAGCCAATCTAGGATGTTAATAATTATTAATCGGCCGAATCAATAATTTAATTTCTCACGACTCCTAAACCCAAGTGGTCTAGAACATTCCTCCGGTATAAAATCCCCCAAGAGGAATGCTCACAATGCTAACGAATCAAATCAATTAAAATAATTAATTATTATTGAGCAAATTATTATAAACAATTGAATTATCAAAATTTAATTAATAATGATAAGTAGTAAAATTGATGAGCCGGGTATACGACCCCCTTGGCTCATCAAAAATGTAAAAATCTCAATACCTGGTTAAATTTGTGTTGAGGAAACTCTTTGTTCAAAACTGGCTTCCTTCTTGGACTTTTTGGCTGCTGATGTTGTTGAACTGAGCACTGCACTACTTCTAACTCACCGCAACTGCACGATCAGCCAAGAAACCTCAGACTTACCCCCACTTAACGCTAATGGGTCCCGAAGACCGAGACGCGCCAGTGCTGCGTCGAATAATTATCATGCGTGATCGGTTTTACAGATACAGGGTAAATTACCCTGTTACAAGCGAAAGGAAATTTAGTATAGACCGGATAGCTCAAATGGTAGAGTAGCCGACACGTCTTCGGAAGGTTCTGGGTTCGAATCCCAGTCCGAGCTATCTAATAATTTTTTCTCGCATATTCTATAAACTCACATTAAGATGATCCTCTCCACATTCCTTTCTCAATCCTTTCCTGCCAATATACGGTTACGTGAATGTGGAACGCTTCACGTAATAATTACCGTAATTCCTATTCTTTCCCGCTTCACAGCATTATCTATATTTGTAAGTTACATTTCACGTAACAGCATTATTACACCTTCATTTTTTCATAAAATAAACTATTAGACCTCATTTGGGATTAAATTTTGAACAAAAAATTTCATTGGGTCATATTGCTACCATCGAAGCTTGACTTTTTATAAAGCTTTATAGTATCAATTTTCCCCAAATTTCGAGTTTTTCATAATTTTTAGCTAAACTATCCAAGATAGAACAAAAAGTCAAATGACAATTTTGTAGTCCATTTAACGCACTACAAAAAACATTCGGATAAATTTTTTGTTTCATCAATATTTTCAAAGTTACAGACCGACAAAATCCTATTTTTCTAATTTTTAGCTTTGTTCCAGTGAACCATCGATAAAAATACAAAAATTGGTTTTTTATTTTTTAGTACATCAAATTTGCTACAAAATTGTATAAGAAAGATTCGTTGTCTCCGCAATAGCTCAGAGTAACAAGTCTGATAAGTCATATTTTCATAATTTTTCAACTATATTTTTTAAATTATTGACGATAAATGACCAATTTCAATTAAAAATTTTAAATATATTTAATTCTCTAAAAAGTTAGCCTAGATTAATTTTTTACATTATAACTTGCTTAATAAGTGAACAAATATTATTGTTATTTATTTCGTTTTTGGTCTATTGAGGTTATTTAACCAATCCTCAAGACAACCCAGATATAATATTAAAAATTAGGAAAACGGTTGACCTTGAAGGCCATCCCTGCAACTTCCCGCTAATTCCATACTTAGGCGCATAAAATTGCACCAATGACGTTTTTAAGCTCTTCGAGCTCAAAAATACAATTTATGGGTTATTTTGAGCTCTTCAAGCTCAAAGAGATTGTTTTCCTATGCTTTTGAGCTCTTCGAGCTCAAAAGTCTGATAGGGATTTGATGACACTATTTTTTGAATTTTTAAACCGCAATAACTTTTGAATGAATAAACCGATTTTCACGCGGTTGGCAGCATTCGACGCAGTTTTTCAAGCCTCACAAAGAATCTTAAATTTTGAACTGATCGCGCTAAAAATTTCGGAGTTATTCCGAAAAAACACTTTTTTCGGTTTTCTTCCGTTCACGATATCTCTCGAACGAATCAACCGATTTTGACTGGACTGATAGCGATCGACGTGGTTTTTTGAGGTTAAGAGCTGATTAGTTTTTGGAATTGAACCATCAAGCCGTTTAAAAGTTATTCCAAAAAAACCACATTTGAAAAAATTTTTTTTTTCAGTTTTTTGAAGATTTCTCAAAATCTATTGATCTGAACCGGTCCAAATAGTTTTCAAAATCTAAGTTTGGTCAAGCCCTTTCGAATGGCTTCAACCGCGATGAAATCGGTCAAGCCGTTCAAAAGTTATAAGCGGTTCACATACTTTCACACACACACACACACACACACACACACACACACACACACACACACACACACACACACACACACACACACACACACACACACACACACACACACACACACACACACACACACACACACACACACATACATACATACAGACACCGTGACAACCTCGCGGGGATAGTCAGGGAAGCTTCCTGTGACCTTCAAACGTCGAGATCTGATGAAAACTCGGTTTTCGCAAAACGGGGTGAAAACAATAACTTCCCGATTTTCGAAAATCTTCGATTTTCGTAGCGGGAAGTTAAAAATAAGAAAATTGAATGATTAACAAGTATTTGATATAATCAAACATCAAATTCTTTCTAGTACTTTGTAATCCTTTTCTGTTTCGAACGATCTTCTATTTTTCGAACTAAAAAACATGCTACATTCTATATTGAGTTAGAAAAGCGTTTTAATGTTCCAATAATAAAATTTTTGAAGGCTTTTAATCATAATCTACAGCAGAAAGTTTTAGGGATAGTCTGCAGGATCAACTGAATTTTCGGATAAATGGTTAAGGATTAAATACACAGTATAAAAAACAAATTCGAAGAGCAACTAGTTTCAATAGAATGCATAATAATAAGAAAAGGTATTTTTGAAAAATTGAGCCCTTATTGAAGTAATTTACTACAAGTAATATTTATTTATAAAACTATATTTAGATTCACACTAATTAATCGGATAATGCCAGCATAAAATACAAGTTTTCTACATAAAAACCAGATCTATTATATTTCCAGACATTTAAACGTATTTGGTTTGTAACTTAGTAATGTAGTAACTCTTAGTAACGTTAGGAAATTTTTTCCTATGCTCTTCAACAACTTGCAATAAATATTGCCTTTGTTCTTCACTCCTGGTCAAACAGTTGTTGTACTCATTAATTAATGCTACGCCTTGTTCAGCCAAATCATTAATCACTTGTAAGTCAGACAGCACTGATTTACAGCGTAAATAATTTTGATCAGATGCCCAGAGATCTGGATCCTTGTCCATGAATTGATGCGGTAATTCAAACTGTTGAAATAAAAGCAATGGTTGCTTGCTAGCAAAATCACAGAGATTTTTCGATAATAACAAGCTTATATCTTTGGCAATAAACTTTTTCGAGTTTGCAGCATTACTGTTTCGCACTTTCATTGCAGCTACGGTTTGCCTTTTAATTTGTAAGGGTACACTGTCATCAAAGAACGCTAAACCGACTAACTCTTCGGATAGGTACTATAAATGTCTTAATAATGTCGAGTTTGCTGCGTCAGCAATTTTTTTAAGAACAGAACGGTATTGATATATATTTTTAACCATATTCAAATCTTGATTAGGTGACTTTATCGCAGAAGGTGCTTGAAACCATGAAATGACATAAAATTTGACGAGGAATAAGCAGACATATCTTAGTCCATTTACCTCAGTGGAATTCATTTGAAACTGTTTTCGAAACATTAACAGTTTCAAAGCGTACAGAGCTTTTGACATCCATCTGGCATGGTGGTTGGGTCCTGGAGCTTTAAAGCTTATTCCATTTTTTGGAGAACCGCCTAAAAATGTCAACACCAATTCTAAAAACTCTTTATAAATAATGACATCGTTTGGTGGAATAATCCACATATCTTTTCGGGAACAGGTGAATGTTGTTTACTAATTCATTTACCTGTATTTGTCGCACATGTGTCAAAGCACATAGCTTTAATCCGATCTGAAATATTCCACTCATTTATGGTTTCTTTGATGGTGATTGCTTGGTTTAAACCAGTCCCACGGTCAAGTTTTGGTACTCCCAATAACTGCTGAGTAGACACCCGATAATATTATTGGAAGTCTTTCGACTTTATCCCGGCCATTAATATCAGGCAGCAACTTTCCATCCCAGTGAATGACAACCCATTGAGCAACTCATAGATCAGTTTTCAAATCTTCAGCAATCTTTTTTCTTATCTCGATCCGATTTCGATGGATCGTACGGTGGCTTACAGAAACATCATTTAAATTGATTCCTAAAGCTGATGCAAATGCGCAAAAAACATGCGTGGCTTGACTACTACTCACATTCGCTCTATCCATTGCCGAAACTACTTCTGGTGTCATAAGTTTTAATTTTTTTAGTTTTGGTTCAACCGGTAGCTCATCGAAAAAATCAAAAGTAGTAGAATGATTTGATTGAATTAATATAGTAGAAGTGGTAGAATGTTGTGAAAGAGGTAACAAAGAGACTATAAATAGAAATTATAGAAAAATAATCATTAAAAAAAAAGAAGAAA